>NC_142775.1:12996371-13596371 GCF_988280905.1 Pimephales promelas | reverse complement strand
CAATCTCAGTTTTGCTCTTTCACTGTGAATTGTGGGAGACATTTTTAAATATAAAACTATATGATTTGAAGATACAAGTGTTGTTATACAAGTACTAGCGTTAGCGTACATACAAAAAATCCATAAGGATATTGATCGTTCGTCTCAAACCATGGGATTTATTATTTTAAAGGTAAATCTAAGAAGAAAAATATATATTTTAAAAGGGGTTATGAACTGGCTTTTTACATTTTTTTTTTTATATTGTTGTCTGAGGTCAACATATGACGTTCGCTTGGTTTTTACATTTAAATCCATCCAAATGAATAAGTAATATGTTATTTTCTACCCAAATTCAAAAACGCTCGGTTTTTATGGGCGTCTCGCATTGGAAACTTGAAAGTAAAAGCCCACTGCAGTGAGTGGAGAACAGTTTTGCTTATTATAATGAGTTTCACTCTCGATCCGGTTTGTCATCACGAGGTAGGCATCTATGTTCTTTAGCCATACGTGTAACTCACGAATCAGTGGGCGGGGCTAAACCGGCCGTGTTGAAGTAGGAGTTGATCTTCTTCTGCGGGGGTGGTGTTTTATCCTCTTCGACGTCATAGTTCCCCACTTTGAAAAACGAGTCGTTTGCTGAGCCTGGTGTCAATAAAAGCTTTCCAGTTCTGAAACTTACAGGATATTCTAATAACCTGATGACCTCTTACAGTAGATGTCAAAAGCTCAAGGGAAATTTGATTTCTCATCACCCCTTTAACAGCCATGGGCTAGCATTAGCGCTAAAAGTCAAATTACAGAGTGTTTAATTATTATAGTTTTGGAGTGTTGACCATAAGGTGTGTAATGACACGATGATGGGCACCATACTATTTGAAATAATTGTATCACTCCGCTCTTCGTGCAGAGTGCCTTAGGCATGTGTTTGTTTTTCAATGTTCCATGACTAAAATATCCACGTGGCCCTTTATAGTGTTTGCTGGTCCTGAACCAAGTGACCATGACAACACAGTACTGACTATGAGATGCACAGAGAATTTCGGGGAACATGCTCATCCCTTTCTCATGTTCACTGCATGAAAAGTGGGATTTTCGTCCCCGTAAACTGCCGGAAATCTCCCTAATTTTCGGCAGTTAACGACAATTTACAGACTGTGAACGTCGCGTTCGTCTGTGCCACATATTGACGGAAACGAACCATGACGTATGCATGGAGCGCTCGCGGAGGTGTGAATGGCCCTAATTAGCATATGAATAGCAGCACTGCGCGCGCCTTGCCAGAGAATGGCTTGAATTTCCTCACTCAGTATTGGTTGAAATTCACTACATTTAAACAAGAAAATCACTCGTGATTGGTTGGCAGATCTGTTACTATTGGTCAGCCGACATAAAATTATAATAATAATATATATATATTCATATGATATGCTATTATGTTGTTTATTCATGTCATTGTTATCCTATGGACTAAATTATTATTACCATCAAGGACATGAATTTATTGAGGAAAGGAACATTTGCCACATACTGTTTATTCAAAGAAATAGCTTTATTAGAACAAACACACAACTATGTACACAGCATTGGAGAACATCTTCACAGCACAGAAAACATGTCCTCCACCCTCTGGAAACATGGGACAACATACACACAGCACTACAGTTATACAAATAAATCAATAATATATTCAATATATTGCATCTTTATTCAAAAATAAATTGCCCTGAATGGCATCAGAATTGGGCACCAGATATATCAAACACAGAAGGCAGAATTATGAATGAATAATAAGGATGTAATTTAAAGGTATTGTTCACTTTGAAATTAATTTTTGATATGTTTTAGCTTACCTCAAGGGCATCCAAGATGCAGGGGTCTTTGTTTCCACAGTATTTTCAATTTTGATATTTTTAGGTCAAACCGTTGTTGTCTGTCAGTCATATAATGCAGGTCTATGGTCACCACCTCAAAGAGCATGCACAAAGAAGACCAAATTAAACATGATTTAATGACTCATAATTTAAGTACACATTGATGGACTAAGACACGAAATGAGCGTTTTGTAAGAGAAAACAAACAGTATTTATATTGTTATTGTATAAATGTGTATATATATACATATTTAGATATACACAAAAATGCAATATATCTTAATATGTTTAGATCTTCACAGTAAAACTTCTGAAATCTGTGTAAACAATGAGTGACGTACCAGTGCAAGATCGCTTCTGGCACTTTCCGCCGCATGCGCAGATCATATATATATATATATATATATATATATATATATACACACAAACACACACACTGTTCATTTTCTCACACAAACCGCTCATCTCGTATCTTAAGCCATCAACGTGTACTTACAGTTATGATTCATTAAATCATGTTTAATTTGTACTTCTCTGTGCATGCTCTTTTAAGAGATCCCCATAGACTTCCATTTTATGACTGATGCCCTTGATGTAAGCCAAAACATTTCAAAAAAATAATTTCAAGTAAACTATCCCTTTAAAACTCTTAATTCAAGTCCTGTAGGCTTGGCTCATCAGGGCGAAGTGAATCCAAGTCTTTGCGACGCGTGCTTGAGGTTCACCTTGATGTACATACACCTCAGTGGCTGTGGAACCGAATTTCATGACCCCTTCTGCAAAGTTGAAAAAGACAATGATTTAGATTTATGGAAAGGCAATCTGCCCCAAGTCCCCACATTTGTAAGCAAAAATATATGTTTCTTCTGCATCCACTACCTGGTTTCCTTCAGGCGATGGCGGATGTCGACCAGTAGTTTCAGGACCTTTTTCTGGAACACTGAAGTAAACAAACACATTTGGTGATGTTTACAATACTCTAATTAGAATAACAAAGTTTGATAGCTCACAAGGGAGAAGGTGTCTATTAAAAGTGTCTTCTCCACTGCCAATAGATCAATACTTACCACCAGGTTTCAGTCACTGCATCTCCCAGTCTCAGTCACTGCATCTATACCACAAAAAAATGTGTTATAAAGTTATTATCAAATGATGAAACTGAACAGATTTATAAGATATTTAATAACTTGGTCAAACATTTATAACTGAATATAACATGCCATGTTCCAGTTCTCTTTGGCGTTTTCACCACTGTCTCACGCTCAAAGTCATCTATAAACACAAACGTTAATACAAATTAGTTTAGTTTTACTTTTTATTTGACTGGGGCCTGTTCAAAAGAAAAGAAGATGAGATCACAACACGTAGCAGTTCCGCATCACAATCCGTACAGCGACGCTTCCGTAACATGAATCCGTACAGTGACCCTTTGAATCAAATGTACAATGAATCACTTCCAGGTCAACTAAAGTTATATATACCTTTGGAAACTGTGTTTTGTCATCTTTGATTTTCTTCACGCATTGTCGAAGTCCACGCCCTTTGAAGACGACATTTCAGCGATAAGTACAATGACACCTGAGTGACATTTAAAAATGTAGGTGGGCAGGGATCTCGCATAGATACCGGTGAAGGAGGGAAGAGAGTCAGCAAATGAAATGAATGAAGTTTTGGTCATGTGGTCAATAGTATTGAAGTTAAACGTAATGGTTATTGGTGTTAAACATTTTTAACCTAAACTGTGTCTTATAAGGTTAATAAAATCCCATTTTAAACGGCAGTTTAAAAACTATGTCTTGGAAACGACCTGCGGCGACCGAACGCGCCATTTTCCATAATGAACAATATTTTGCAGATCAGCGATAGCAGCTAAGGACTTTAAAGTCACCCAAAGAGTCAAATGTGAAGTAAATTGTGTCATAATGAAATCTAACTACTGCACGATGAGGCAGGGTGTCCATAAACGTTGTTTATCCCCGTTGTACGGTTTCATGTTACGCTCCCAACAATGACTGTACGGAATCTTGTGACGCGTAACATAGTTCCCCACCCAGCGCCGCCTCAGCAAATCGCCATTTATGAGCATTTCATAGGCCAAAAATAAACCAATCAAAGCTATAGAAACAAAGATAAGACCTTCCCCCAGTAAATGACGTATCAAAAGTTCATTGGTCTAATCCGTTAAGGGTTGCTCTGACGTTTTTTACGTGCCCGGAAGCGAGTTTTCGTGTACGGATTGTGATGCGGAACTGCTAACGTTACCTTGTTTAGGTGTTTTTTCTCCTATCAGCGAAGGACACCTCACTCCTTACAGCCCCTGAGAGACAAAACAAATCACAAACACCTGAAGATTTCACTCCATCACACAAAGTGATGAAATTTTACAAACAAGGATAGCCTACACTAGAGCATACAAGCACATTACGCGCTTTATGTTTTATGACCCTGGCACTTATTATTTTTTCATAATTTCTGACGATATTCACAGTAAACGCATTGGGAAAAGCCAATTGAACACTCAGTACGAGTTAGTTTGATTACTAGCAAGGAATGGTAGCTAGCTTGCAGCCAGATAACAAAGTGCAACCTAACGTACAGTTTAGTGTCCCAAATTGTTCAAATTGAAACGAAACTAAAAAAGAATTAAGAGCAGCAAGCTAACGCAAAACAAAAAACTGTTCCGTTAGGTTAACACCCTTGGACATTCGCGGCAGTAATCACAGCAGATTTGTGAAGTTTAAGACAATAACGCTAAACTACCAAACACTATAAGTACACATGAACATAGAATTCACTAAGTTGGACGAACTTACCTTCAATTTAGAGGAAAAGATGGGTTCACCAGCGATCATGACGGCGAAGTAGGCTGAATATCTGTGCCGTTATTTCTGCTTGAATAACACGCCACATGCCTGGCACGTTGTCTCAGCCAATCAGAGTGGCTGACGTTACAGGTTGGATTATGATGATATGCTGCCTCAGCCAATCAGAGTTACGTTCACTGGTTTTTGACTCAGGTTGAAAGGCTGTCGTCGGCTGTCCTTTTCTGCTGCTGTTCATTTTAAATTAGGAATAAGGTAGATATACCCAAATAGGCTACCATGAAATGTAAAAATACATATATGCATAAATAAATAACTTTATTAGGCTACTTAAAATAAATAAACCAGTAAAAAAATTTGTAAAAAACAAAAACAAAAAAAACATCTGTTTATAACTGTGAATTAACATCCAAAGATGTTATCATATATTTTGAAAACTACTTCTGTAAATGTTATGATGAATCTTGTAATTGTATTAGGAAAATTTCATATTCATAAGAGTAAAATGAATAATTCTAAACCTTGTTTGAAGTTTTTTTTTTTTTTTTTTTTGGGGGGGGGGGTCGGATTTTCAGTATTCAGTATATTGAGTCTCTCAAATGTATCGATAAAAATGTAGTGATACAATTGTATTTGCTAAAGAATATTGAAGCTAATTGAAAAGTGAATTTATGTGTATGCTATTTTCTTTCTTTAAATAGTACAAATTACTGGTTTCTAACTTTCTAAATTATTATTTGTTGATTGTTATCTTTTTGTATGTCATGTTGCAATGTTAAAAAAAACAAAAAAACAAAAAAAAAAAACACGGTAATTAGGTTATACTGAGCCTGATCTATTTCTACCAGAGATTGTCTTAGAATGAAGTTCCTTTCAGAAAAATGTTACCTGGGGTGAAACTCCCCTACCCTTATTTGCATGTGTATAGCTCACAGCATTTTCATTTACATGTCAAAGCCTCCTCTAGATTTAGGAGAAGGGGGGACAATGGGGGGACAACTGCCAAGCAAGGCCCACGTCAATTTCCGGCAATTCACGGCAGTTTTGAGTGTTACCTGTAAATTGCCGTGTGCAGTCGTAAACCTGAACTTCCACGACAATCTACAGTGCCGCTTACTGACGAAAATCCCACTTTTCATGCAGTGGTTGTTGTTTTTTTTTTTTGTTTTTTTTTTATCATGCTCATGGCCTTTTTCAAGCTCTCTGTTTCATTGTTTTTTTTTTTTTCTTTTCTTCTATATCTCACTTTCAACCTGAAGTAACAGGTTCTTGGAACAGTAGGGGGTTTGTGTTAATAAACGCTATACGAGTTGTTCGGCCAGGTCTAAGGTCAGTGCTCTGCTGAAAGTGGAGTTGCATACAAGTGTGTCAAAAGAAGAGAAAAGATCTCTCAAAAGCTTTTCAGGTCGCAGCACATGGGGCAAAAAAAAAAAAAAAAAAATGAGTGACCTAACATAAAAACATAAACCTACAGGCATTGCATCTTTATTTTTTAGTAAAGACAGAACAATAAATACCCAATCTTGAACTGAGTAAAAAAAAAAGTGTACAAATCAATGAAGAGCACTCATTGTCTCAAAGTAAGCAGAATCTGTGCTGTAAAACAGTGACTGACTGGTAGGTTACATGACTTGGAAAGATAGGTAGTGCTAGACCTGTTTGTCTACACGAAAGAACTTAGATGAGCTGGAATGTACACTCTCACACACATTCACACATCATATAAACACACTGCTAAAAAAATAAGAAAGGGTATCTATCTATCTTAGCAACCATCTAGAGAGGCATACATCCCTTCAAACATCAATTATCTCTTCAATCAACCCAAGTACACACGTCTTATATAACCTTCAGCCTTCAAAATAACCTTCAAACTAAAGACTTGTCAAGCCAACATTCAAAGCTTGTCTTGATGAAGCTGTTCTTGAAAATGTCTGCATAATTTCAACTCGCATCACCGATCCCTTTATCATCAACTTATTCTTGGTCAACATTATCAATTCTGATATGTCCACTTTTTACAATCCAATCAATTTCTGATGTCTCATCCTACACTTTTTTTTTTCCCCATTTGCAATCCTATTTCACTCTGTGAGTTCAATGAGTTGCAAATTCTATTTCGTGTTGACGCTACCAGATTGAATTGGTGCTCGGGGACTTTAAGAAAACACACTGATCTCAGACAGTCATCTGACACACAAAAGAGAGATCAGCAGGTTATAATTACGAAACCATTGTGTGCTGACAAACTGACTGACAAGCCAACTGATTGTTCCAGAATTGCAAGTATAAAAAAGTGCAGCGTGAAGAACTTGCTGTTACTCAAGGCTAGCGCTGTGTAGCTGTTTGGGGTGGTTCAGAGAGGAGAACAAATGTCCACATCTTACCTGCAAAGACAAAAAAAGAGAAAACAGGACAATTTAATTTCCTATCACAGTGTAATTCACAAACATATTCTACAAACACAACTAACTACAGGTACATTCATGCAGTATTCAAAAGATTGACATTGCACAACCCATCCTGCATTGTTTCTTTGGCTTCAGTTAATGTACAAATCAAAGGAAACGATCTTATTTATGCAAACCGACATGCATATTTTTGTTTGTTTGTTTGTTCTGCTGAATCCATTTTACTTGAGCAATCAGAGCTTTCTGAGAGAGGTTATGCATAGCCCCCGACACATGAGGCCGTAAACAGGTTAGAAACCTGATTGTAGCTGGGACACACGCCAGAGAACCTTTCAGTTCACCTCCTCTGCTTCTCTACCAGACAGACAGGTTGCATATTTGACTTGGCAGTGACTACTAAATGCAATCTTACTATGCAACAAAGATACATCAGCAAGTGTTTAACCCTTTTAAGAAAGACTGCTGGAAATCAATCAATCAAAATAGGGAGTCATGGGAATGGCCTATGTGGACCGTTTCTTATATTATGCACTAAAAGTATATGCTTGGCTGGTGATGCAAAAGTCTATACTTATGAGTAGTAAAACATACTCAAATGTACTGGGACGTACCTTTGCTTTATAAAAATGCATTGATACTACAGACCCCATTGCTGTGTACTTTTGCATTTTTTTTACTTTTAAATGCATTGTTATTTAACATTTCAGTATTAAAATATATATATAAAACCTATCTGTTGCACATCTGATTAGGGGATATGTAACAATCTTTGTTGCATTCATTTCCTGTTATCACTGTAAAGCTGCTTTGAAACAATCTGGATTGTAAAACGCGTCATATAAATGAAGGTGACTTAACTTAAAGGAGTAGTTCACTTTTAAAAAAAAAAAAAAAAGAAAAAGAAAACTTTTGCTGATAATTTACTCACCCCCATCTCATCCACAATGTCCATGTCTTTCTTTCTTAAAGGGTTAGTTCACCCAAAAATGAAAATTAAGTCATAAATTACTCTTCCCCATGCTGTTCCAACCCCGTAAGACCTTCGTTCATCTTCGGAACACAAATAAAGATATTTTTGATTGAATCTGAGAGCTGGATCAGTCCTACATAGACTGCCTAAGGGACTGGCTCTTGACGGCCCATAAAGTCATTAAAGAAAAGGTTTAAATATTCCATGTGCCTACAGCGGCTCAATTATAAGTTTATCAAGCGACGAGACTACTTTTTGTGCGAAAAAAACATAAATAACGACTTTATTCGACTATTCTATTACTTCCTTATGGGCGCATGCGCGAGAACTGAGACGAGGACGTTCTCCTTCGACTACTTTTTGTTACCGGCTGCTCACCGCTTAGGAGTTTTACCGCCACCTACCGTATAAAATGATGTGCTGATATAGCTGGAAGCGCAAAACTTTCTGTTTTCAAGCAGAGGAAGATGCGCGCTGTACATACGCTTTTCAAGTAGAGTATTTTCCGCACTATAAGGTGCACTTACAGTAAAAGCCTTTAATCTTCTCAAAAAACGACAGTGTTCCTTATAATCCGGAGCGCCTTATATATGGATCATCATCTTATACGGTAGGTGGCGGTAAAACTCCTAAGCGGAGCAGCCGGTAACAAAAAGTAGTCGAAGGAGAAGAACGTCCTCGTCTCAGTTCTCGCGCATGCGCCCATAAGGAAGTAATCGAATAGTGGAATAAAGTCGTGATTTATGTTTTTTTTTCGCACAAAAAGTAGTCTCGTCGCTTGATAAACTTATAATTGAGCCGCTGTAGGCACATGGAATATTTAAACATTTTCTTTAATGACTTTATGGGCCGTCAAGAGCCAGTCCCTTAGGCAGTCTATGTAGGACTGATGCAGCTCTCAGATTCAATCAAAAATATCTTTATTTGTGTTCCGAAGATGAACGAAGGTCTTACGGGGTTGGAACAGCATGGGGGTGAGTAATTAATGACTTAATTTTTATTTTTGGGTGAACTAACCCTTTAAGGGCCTTATCAAGCGAAACGATCGCGCATTGAAAAAAAAAAGTTTAAGTTTTATAAGCTCAAATGGTTAAAATGAACAAATCTTTTCTCGTGTCATTTGGTTCATTCAACGAACAAAATGAACAAATTGACTCGGAAAAAGATTCGTTCATTTTGATGAACGAGTTCGAACAGGAGAGTCACGAACGCATCACAGAACAGAGCAAGGCGACCATTTGAGCTTATAAAACTTAAACTTTGTCATTTATTTTTAAAATGTGCAATCGTTTCTATTGATAAGACCCTTATTCATCGTCTGGAATCGTTTAAAGCCCTTTGAACAGTTTGCAGTTTTTTTAACGAAACTGTCTTTTGGACCTTGAACTGTATGATTCCCATTGAAGTCCATTATATGGAGAAAAATCCTGCAATGTTTTCATCAAAAACCTTAATTTCTTTTCGACTGAAGAAAGAAAGACATGGACATCTTGGATGACATGGGGGTGAGTAAATTATCAGCAAAAGTTTTTTTTTTTTTTTTTTTTAAAGTGAACTACTCCTGAAAAGACTGTATTAGCCTAAAAGATTGCACATTTTCATACTGCTGGAAAGTGGGTATTTCTAGTGTACTATTTTTCTAAATACTATGAATTAGGACACACTAATTGCTATTTAGGATGGACAATAAGCACATTGAGATAGCGTGCTATTGTGCAATTCAGGAGTCAGCAGAGATGTGAGAACGTGAGGAATATTACTGGTTTCTGGTTAAGGCCTCAGTGTGTGTAAACTACCACTGCTCCACTGCTGTAGTGCACAAGAGGCTATTGTCTCAAATAGAGTTAGTATTCCCCTCATCTCCTAATTGAGGGTTATTTGCATGATGATTTTGTGGAAGAGAGATAAAAAGATGGGAAGAAAATCCCAGATCCATATTTTTCTTCTCTTGCTGAACTCCCGCAATACCTCAAACCCACCCCTGCTGCTATGTGTGGGAGAAAACAAATCAATTCAAAAATCACAGCCAATGGACAGTTCTCTATGGTCTCTATATACAGTAGTTACTATATTTTTCACATCAGAATGATTGGATAAAGTATCCAAACTGGCTGAAGAAACCAATTTCGATCCCAAAAATTGGGCACTAAAAAAAGAACAAACAAACCATTGAGCTATAAGAGAAGGATGCTTTTTGCCTGCAAAAGACCCCTTTTCCAATTACAATAAACTATGGCTTCACTAGAATAACCATCAAGATGACGGTATTTTAGTCAAGCATGCTTTTTGACCAGCTTCAACCGTTCACCAGGTCCTCACGACCTGGGTCAACGTGGAAATTGAAGATGGATTCAAACTGCAGCCCCATGATGCCCACAGATGCTTCATATTTCTGGATCTGCCAGGAAAGAAACTATGAATAGTGACACTTAAGGAACGAAGAGGCTTTGGAGGGAATCCAGTATACAGGAATAGATGCACTTCCTATTAAAACATGATTAACAAACCATGTGCACTCCCTTTTCTGTAGCAAACTCCTGTACTGGCATATGGCACTGATTCCGGAGACAAAGAGAATCTCTCTAGAGGAAGCAAAGCAACAAAGACAACACTTATATGACCTGCAGTCATTTGCTACAGAGCCAATTGATTCTCCATTAACACACAAACGCTGTCTAAATCAACCTAGACTGTGCTCTTCACATGTCTGACAGTGCAATCTTAATTAATTCTGATTCAAGGCCAGAGAACAAAATTCCTTACTGTGTTCAACGACCGACAGTTAATTTGTCCCGCGCAGCTTGGTTTTAATGGCCATTCTGTTTTTCAACACCCTCATACTGATATCAGTCTCTCTCCACTCTTCTTTCTGGATTCCTCAATTCTTTATTGACAAATTTAAACATATTTCTTAATACCAAAAGGAAGGTTCAGAGCATTGATCTTACAAACTAACCGACTGACATCCTGCCAGTTGATGGAAATATTACCGCATCTTAAAGGGATAGTTCACTTTGAAATTAATTTTTGGTATGTTTTAGTTTACCTCAAGGGCATCCAAGATGTAGGTGTCTTTGTTTCCACAGTATTTTCAATTTTGACATTTTTCAGTCAAACCGTTGTTGTCTATCAGTCATACACTGGAGGCTAAGGGAGTCCGCCAAAAAGCATGCACAGAAGTCAAAATTAAACATGATTTAATGGCCTAAGACACGAAACAAGTGTTTTTTTGTGAGAAAATGAACAGTATTTATATTGTTTTTACCTCGTGTATTCACAGTGACGTCCAAGTGATCTAAATCAGTTGTGCAATGTCCAACTGAACCGAACTGAATCAGTTCAATGTTACGCCGGAAGTGATCGCTTGCGTGTGACGTCACTCAATATTTACACGGAGATTTCGGAAGTTTTACCTTTTACTAAACATATTTAGATATACCGAAATCGTCTTCCATTGCGGTTTCCCGTATATCTAAATATGTTTCGTGAAAGGTGAAACTTCCGAAATCTCTGTATAAACAAAGAGAGACGTAGGCGCGCAAGCGATCACTTCCGGCGCATGCGCAGACCGAAGCGCCCGTGCAGTCAGATCTTTTGTCATGGCTATGATTACAAGAGGTAAAAACGATATAAATACTGTTCGTTTTCTCACACAAACCGCTCGTTTCGTGTCTTAGGCCATCAATGTGTACTTACATTTACGAGTAATTAAATCATGTTTAATTTGGACTTCTCTGTGCATGCTTTTTGGTGGACCCCCTTAGCCTCCAGTATATGACTGATAGACAACAACGGTTTAACTGAAAAATGTCAAAATTGAAAATACTGTGGAAACAAAGACACCTACATCTTGGATGCCCTTGAGGTAAGCTAAAACACATCAAAGATTTATTTCAAAGTGAACTATCCCTTTAACACACAATGTAAACAGCCCGAAAGCTATTTAAATGACACTGTGTAGGGTCATATAAATTTGAATTACTTTAGAATGGTAAAGTCGCTGCGATTAGTCTTAAATAAATATGAACTATGAACAAAGAATCAAAAAAAACTCTTAAAGAACTTTGTCACACAATAACCATTCTGATTGGCATTTTGACTAAGGGGGTGTGAGTGTGGAGCTGATGGAGAAGACTAATGCTGTATTCAGAATTACTGTAAGTTAGGGCTGTCAACGCGTTAACGCATACGATTAATTCATGTTTAAATAATTTAATGCAAATAAATTACTGAATAATTTGCGTCATTAACATAATTAACATCACAGTTAGAAGATCTAAGAAGCCGGGAGTTCATCACACTGAGCATTTACATAGGAAGTAGGAAATTTCCGATCGCCTGTGAATGCGGCATAAGCGCCGGTTGTCTAGGCTGCAAAAGGCAAGTCTTCACCCCTATAGAGGAAAGCAGCCAATGACGCACATCCTCCACGTCCTTCCACGTCCTTATTGAACAGGCTGACGGCAATAGCAATCTGAATTTCACACCCTAGTGCCCCGGTCAGGACGAATGAGCCTAAGAATGTGAGTAAATTTTCGGCCCTATGTCTGCTGATCGATGAGGCCTCCGTTTGAGCACTATTGATCTGCCATTTGTGGGCTATAATCAGACCTTGTACCCCGGCGTCCCCTCCTGGCCCCTTCACTTGCTGGCAGAGATTGGCAGAGAGAACCATTGCAGGCAGAGGTTCGCAGATAACATGGCCTTCTCACCTCTGTAAGTGGAGCTAAACTGAGAGATAAAGAACTCCCCGAAGCCTCCAGCCAGCACTTACGGAGCTATGCTCACCATGCAGAGCCGTTTCCGTCTCACTCTTACTCAGCCGGTGCAGCGGTAGTGCCAGTGGGACAGGAATGCTCGATTGGTGAAGTTCCAAGTCTCTCCTCTTACTAGCTATGAATAAATTAATCTCCTCATTTGAATATGTTCCAACTGGCCTGTACTTATTCATAATTACCTATTAGGGCTTCTTAATGTAATAAGCAAAGCTAAATGTGGAATTTAATCGTAGCACAAAAGAGGATGCGGCTCCATGCTGCATTACGAAACCAAACGTTAAAAGAAAACGGTAGTTTAAAGATTGCCAGGCACCATCTTGAGAAAATCAGATTAGCCAGTGTAAATGAATAGGAGGTCTGGAGAAAAGCCCAGGGCTAAAGCAACTCAGCTGAATTCCAAAGGAGCCCAACAGCTGGCCGATCGAACCACTAAATCAAGAATCAAAGCCATGAAATGTCACAGCTGAGGGCAAAATTATTGTTTTATAAAAATGTTTAATATAAAAACTCCTCTAAGAAAGTTAAGTATGTTTGTATTGTTAGGCAGATACTGTAGACAATGCCATCGTCCATCGCCAATGGATGACAGACGTCACGATATCGAGCCAGCTTCGTGATTCTTCGCGATTCTTCCGCATCCCGGCATGTTTCCATCCGGATCGCGAGACAGAACGTTTCAAAACAACGGTGCAGATCACTACAAGCACTCAGGATCGTTTGTGGTAATGACATTTCAGCGCTTCATTCAAGCCCTTTCAACTTTGTGCACATTCTCTCTTTCTCCAGACGCGCACCACACTAAAGGAGTAGCTTAAATTATCAGGAAAAGTTTTTTGAAAAGTACTGACCCCCATATCATGCAAGATGTCCATGTCTTTCTTTCTTCAGTCGAAAAGAAATTAAGGTTTTTGATGAAAACATTCCAGGATTTTTCTCCATATTATGGACTTCAATGAGAACCAAACGGTTCAAGGTCCAAAAGACAGTTTCAGTGCAAACTGCAAACTGTTCAAAGGGCTTTAAACGATTCCAGGCGATGAATAAGGGTCTTATCAAGCGAAACGCTCATTTAAAATAAATAACAAAGTTTAAGTTTTATAAGCTCAAATGGTCGCCTTGCTCTGTTCTGTGATGCACGTTCGTGACTCTCCTGTTCAAACTCGTTTATCAAAATGAACAAATCTTTTTCCGAGTCATTTGGTTCATTCAATGAACGAAACGAACAAATTGACTCGGAAAAAGATTTTTGTTCGGAGAGTCACGAACATGCATCGCAGTACAGAGCAAGGTGAGCATTTGAGCTTATAAAACTTTATTTATTTATTTTTTTAAATGAGCGATTGTTACGCTTGATAAGACCCTTATTCATCATCTGAAATCATTTAAAGCCCTTTGAACAGTTTGCAGTTTGCACTGAAAGTGTCTTTTGGACCATGAACCGTTTGGTTACCACTAAAGTCCATTATATGGAGAAAAATGCTGGAATGTTTTCATCAAAAACCCTTAATTTCTTTTCGACTGAAGAAAGAGAGACATGGACATCTTGGATGACATGGGGGTGAGTAAATTATCAGCAAAGCTCAAACACAACCCACCGATGTCATCATCCATTGCAAAGTTTTCCTGTAGACATCGTCTGATGCCAATTTCCTAGACATCACCAGACCATTTCACAAGATGTAAACAACACTGGTCCATAAACACTTCCTGTTTCAGTTTGTAACTGTTCTCTTTATTTCACACGTAAAGAAAACATCTTAAAGATGTCTGTTTACCTTTTTGATTCAGTTTTATATGTTCTGTTGGTTGTATTTTATCCCAGCTTTTATGTAGTGTTAAAAAACTGAAACAGGAAGTGCTTCTGGACCAGTGTTGTTAACATCTTGCAAAATGGTCTATATGAAGAGTTCAGATGCAAGTGCCTCTAAGTGCCATTTGAACTTTTCTTCTAGAATGGTAATTTTTATCAAGCTTGTTTATTTAAGTTCAGTAATTTCACTTAAATGACAATTAATAGGTAATCTTCATTGTTATTTAAAGGATACATATCATGCTTTTAAATCATTCATTTTTACATATAAATCATACCGTTGTGGTCTATATAAAACATAACTGCAATGCTTGGGTCTGAATTCCGCATTATTATAGCTCAAGCCCCTTTTCTACCCCTTTTCTGATGTGCGTCTTTGAGCGACCCGTTTTGAAGCGTCCCCTTTAAATAAAAAGGAGATGCGTCATACCCCGCCCGCTCTCCAGGTCGTTGAGTTCACGGTCAGTTCAACTCCCCACGTTCGGCCATTATTGTAGTTTGATTAGAGATAAACGATTATATACGATACCTTCAAAGAACATTTTTATTCA
Source organism: Pimephales promelas (assembly GCF_988280905.1). Taxonomy (NCBI): domain Eukaryota; kingdom Metazoa; phylum Chordata; class Actinopteri; order Cypriniformes; family Leuciscidae; genus Pimephales; species Pimephales promelas. The sequence goes on along the minus strand of NC_142775.1, from coordinate 13,581,176 downwards.
CACTTTAATAAAATGTCAACAACAGAAGACTTGTCCATCAAGCCTTACATATTCGAGCCAGAGCGAGCGAGTCGATAAAGACGACGACGAACCTGCAGACCTCTTCATATGGATATATTGGTATGTGAGTTAACTGTTTTGTGTTATTAGTGAAAGTCAACTATTTCTCTTGTTAAAACAAGAACACTGACAAGATAAATGACTACATTCTAATCTTACCACAAAAAAATCTGTATTGACAATATGATACGTTTAGAAAAGCATCAGAAAAACGCAGCTAAATGACCACTGATGAAACTCAAGAACAATAATACTGCAGACGTGTAACGTTACTTCAAAACAAAAACAAAGAAAGACAAAGGTACTGCTAAACCATGAACACCATGTGTTTTAAGAAAGTAAAGTGGCAGCTACTTTATTTTTATTAACGATATTTAAAGCTTATCGAAATGCTCTGTTCGTCGTCTCCAAAGATAGAAGGAATTTACCTCTCATTCAGACGAAGTCAATCGGCAAACCCTTCTTTATACTGGCGGAGGTTGTTGAAGTGGGAATCCTTGAAGTGCTTCAGGTCACTAACGTACATCCAAAACCCGAACATTTTGACTTGCCCTCTCGTAACTTCTGCATCATTGAACTCGGACTACAAAATCGGAGCGAGAAATAATAATGGCGGATTGCTCGAAGTGTTGGACCGGTAGTCAATGTCCTTATTTGTCAGTTCCGCTGCAAATACGGTGACGCACTTGCTCAAAAAGCGTCATAGACAACAGAAAAATCTGAACAGGTTAAAAAATATGACCAAATCAGAATATAAAGATATAAACGAATCACCTGAAGAGAATAATTTAATCTTTTCTGTACTTATAAACACTCCAAATATACAACAAAATGCATTCAAGGGCTAAAAAAGTGGATTTTGCATGATATGTCCCCTTTAAGTGAACTTAAATATACAAGCTTGATAAAAAAGATCATTCTAGAAGAAAATTTCAAATGGTACTTAGAGGCTTTTTGCATCTGAACTCTTATATAGGGATTCATCTAGGCATTCTTCAGACCATATGAACGGTCTCGCACTCATTTTCAGTTGCTGATAAAGTAGGTTTTGAAAAACTGTCTCAAAGCAGTCCCTTTCAGAGCTCACTTCAGAGTATTACAACACTAATGGCACAAAGCGATAAAGACATCTACAAACCTTCAGAACTATCAAACACTTGGCCTCCAGCTCAAGACTTCTGGTGGAATGAGGCCATATTCGCGGATGTGAGGGAGTACGAGAGGAACAGGAGGAGATGCTGTATCGAGCGCCTCTGCTCCGGGTGCCTTGAGACTCTATTAACAGTAAAACAAGCGGCATGCACACACACACTAATTAACTAAGTTTCCCAAACGAACCACTGCGCAGAAATAAGTGCATCTGGGAGCCCCCTCAAAGCAGCAATGGCACAGTGGCATGCCAGAGATTGTGCAATGCAAATGGGGCTGTAGAGAACTTGCCAAGAGCCATCAGGCTAAAAACACAAAGACAATGGATCAGACAAAGCACTGTAATAAGTAGATCCGTGCAAACAGTACTAATTCAGTGTCTGGGGAACCGATGCTTTGTGACAACAACCGGAGTGGCTTTTGACCTTTAAGGTTGGCTCGTGACTCCTCGCTGAGCTTTGGGATTGGGACAATGATAACGGAGATCAATGGCCGCCCCGGGGTAAAAGTGGATCGATGAGTGTCATAAAACAGCCGTCATGATAGCGCATGCATAATCCAGATGAGCAGAACTATGTGACATTGCATGACAGAATTACACTGGCTGTGGATTTAAGCCTCGTCTGAAAATACAGGAGAGAGAAAGAATTGTTCATTTAAAAGACCACAGCGAAAAGTTGACTTTGTTCACCGGTGCACCTTAAAAAGTTATGTTGATATATCTCCATCTGTGAAGACACTGAGGCGAGTGATCTTCAGTGAGGTGGGAAAATCATCTACCCACACTCCCTTGCCAAACTTTTACTTCCTCACACCTTCAATATTTTTTTTTGTAAGATGGGGTTTTACCGCCCACGGTGCTCTCTGTGTTTGCCCAGGGCAATGAAGATACCAATCGGACTCTTTTGTAGCTGGCAGAGGTCTTCTCAACCTCCATATCCCCTATGCGTCTCTACAGACTGATTCAGTTATACCTGACCTTATATACGTATACATGTGTGTGTGCGCAAAATAAGTAAACAAACAAACAAAAAACACATTAGAATACAGGGGTTGGACAATGAAACTGAAACACTGGCCAATGTTGGAGGTTTCACATCTATATGCCTGGCGGCCAATCTTCAGAGTGAAGCACGGGTGGATCAGTGATGGTTTGAGCTCCAATATCATGACAATCCTGATTGTAATTGATGGACACGACACTGCCGAGGACTACCAAACCCTTCTGGAGGATCATGAGCACCTGATGCTCAAACCGCTCAAACCGCATGATCATGCACCAACACACACAGCAAGACTTGTGACAGAAGGGTTTGATGAAGATGAAAGTGACGTTGAACATCTCTCATGGTCTGACAGTCACCAGATTTGAATATTATTGAGGTGTTTTGGAGGAGCGAGTCCACCAGCATCATATAGTGACCTGGACACTGTTCTGGAAGAGGAACGGCTCATAATCCCTCTGGTCACTGTGAAGGACTTCTATCTGTCAATTGGTGCTGTATTTGGATGCAAAATGAGGCCCTCACCATTCTAACAAATTATTGTGTTGTAAAACCAAGTGTTTCAGTTTTTTTGTCCAACCCCTGTATATATTACAATAATTTCTAATGGTGACAGTAATTGTAGCTGAAAATGCAGCTATGCTATTACACAAATAAATGCATTTTAAATATATTATAATAGTAAATATTTATTATAAATTTTAATAACATTAATGTGTGTGTGTTTTGATCAAATAAATGCAGCCATGAAGAGCAAATATACACACACAGACACACTACTTCTCCATCTCTATACATTTTTTTTTTTATGAAATATATATACACATACATGAATTTCCTAAAAACTAACTGTTATTACTGTTATTCATAATTATATGGTGCTATAACATTTTGGCCAAACAATGTAGAAACTGCTAGTCCCAGAGAGAGTTATTACTAAATTCTATGCAACGTAATCCAGTATATAATATAAATAATACATTCTGAAAAAGTAAAGAATATTGATTAAAAAAAGTGACACCAAAGCACAGTGAGACAGTTTTAAGTCCTTGCATTCCTTCCAGACAGTTGGGTAATGATCACCCTACAGTAAACAGCCTCTGGCAGTCACCGCACACACACACACACACACACACACACACATACTGGTATATATGGTTTACCAGGACATCATGTAACCACTGTGGTTTAGAGGGACACCCATTACCTAACAGTTTACAAATGAAACAGTCATGCTAATCAATGTTAAATGGTCTCTTTAAGATACATCTCACTTAAAAATGTTGTTCTAACAATAAAATCATGGAAAATAGCACACCTGATTTTATAAGGTTTACTAGGACACCATGTAACCACTGTGGTTTAGAGGGACACACATTTCCTAACAGTTTACAAATTAAACAGACATACTAAACAATGTTAAATGATCTCTTTAACATACATCTCACTTAAAAGTATTGCACTAACCATGTAATCATGGAACATAACACCTGGTCAAATTAATCATGGTTTGTTAGGACATCCAGATTTATAAGTAGATTTCTTTTATTTTATTTTTATAAAACATATATACACATTAAGCAAAGAGGTCACATTATCTTTAGGAAGAGTAGGTTTTATTTTAGCCTACTCTGCATTTTCACAGCTAGCTCATTTTGGCATGATTCAGAACTCAGTATGATGTCTCCATTAGTTCAGTTTATTCAGTTTATTTTTATATGAACATGCCAGTCACACTCGGACACATACAGATCTGAAAACGCTGTTAAAAATGTGATTGGTACTTCACCATAGAGAGGATATATGCTGATTATGACAAAGCAATGAGTTGTCATTAAAACACTGAAAGCAGAGAATTTTGACTGTACTCTAATTAATACATTTTGAATATAAATTTAAATATTTTTTTTTAACTATAAAATAATTGTAATATAATTTTTCATTTAAGAATATTACGTATTTAACAGATTTTCTAAAACAGGCCACACAATCTATTTGTATACCCCTAAAAGAGCAACATACTGTTTCTATGAAACCCCCCAGATTACAATAACCTTTTTAGCATTCAAAAAGATGACTTGTATGATAAAGAGTTGAGTTATACTAGTCTGCTCCTACCAGACTCTTGCACTTGTGTTTATATATATATAAAACCCATATGATACCATTGTTCCTTGATTCCCTGCTAATTACAGCTAATACATTATTTTTTCTAAAAAATTGAGGGAACAAAATCTATTTCTCGTGCCAAAAGTTGAATGTGTAAACAACCTGTGAGACCATAGCAACCAGAAATGATCAGAAATGTATAAGCCTATTTATTTTTTATTAAGAATGACATGAATGAATATGAATGATATGAAGAATAATGAATGATAAGTACAGACTCAAGAAATGATTGTGTTAATTATATTATGGCCTATTATGTTGTGCACAATGTTGCCTACAGACAGCATTCAAATGAGTTTGTTATTTCAATAAATAATAAAGTATGGAATAAAATATGGACCATAAAATAATATAAATATATTTATCCATCCCACCTCACAACCTTTTAAAACAATTAGCTGATCATGTCTATATTAATTTATTTATTTATTATTAATAAACCTAAATAAAATAAAATGTTCTACATTCCCGTAAAGTGAACTTGCAGGAAATCGCCTGTGCGCCATAAATAATCAAAGCTTTATTGGCATGACTGTCAGGGATTTACAGTATTCATTTTACGGGAATTTAACATATTTAATTGTATAAATATAGGCAACATTGCTCACAATATAATAGCCTATAATATATAAATATATCAATTTCTGATAATTCCAGGTTGCAATGGTCAGGCAGGTTGTTTACGCATTTAACTTGTGGCACAAGAAATCGATTTCGTTCCCTCAACATATAAAGTTGTGGCATTGAGAAAAATATGTCGTTCTCTGAACATAGTAACTCGTACAACATATGAATCTCGCGTGGTCACAACATAAGTTCTCACGAGTTTATATGTCGTGGACATAAAACTATGCGAACTGAACATGCCCCATCCTGGTCACCCTAGTTTCTACTCTAGACTATAGCTTGTTTGTAAACTTACAACCTGTCAAATACCCACTGAATGTTAGAGTTAACTGTTATATATTTACCTGTTTTCATACTAGATTTATTTCATTAGATACATTTATTAACTTAGCACAAAAACTGTATAGAACAATATTTAAATAGGGAATAAGCCGTTTAAATATAAGACAGATAGAATAAACTCATGTCCATATTTGTTTTTTATAAGTTAGGGAAGCAGTTTGATTCGACTGTCCCTTACTAAATTGTAACAGATAGAAGACAGATAGAATAAACGCATGTCCATATTTGTTTCTTGTAAGCTGTGCCCTTGTTCCGGACAAAGTCTCTTATGTTTTGGCTTGTCCGTAAAGCAAGAATGGGGTTCTTGCAAGCCTCACATTCAGTCAAAGATGCCAGCTTCCCTTTTGTGATGTGGTTTCCAAAGAACTTCATTACTGATTTGACCTCTGAAGCGGTCCATGATCTTTTACATTGGCCCTTTTTTTTGGTCTATCAAGCTCTATTAGAAATGTATAAGATCGTTAGTACAACAAAGTACATATGTACAACATAGTTAAATCCACTGTATACAAGAGAGAAATGAATGCCAAAGTAATGGAAAGTTGAAACAAAACCAGACGTGGATGAAGTAGTTGTCAGGTATACAGGTGGTGAAAGGAGCAAGGACTCAGGTGCAGAGACGATGGGTTCTTATTAATGGTAATAAAAAACAAAAAAATACAAACAAAACTACCCCATGGGGAAAAGGACTTGATAACTTGACTTGACACAAGGGGTAACACACCAGGTACATACGACAACGAAACAGCACGGGACTGCAGACACAAGGAGAATAAATAGGGAGAACAAACAAAGGAGCTAACGAGGGAGGACAAGTCATGGGGCAAATAAAACAGGGCTGCGTTCAGCCCGGACAAAACGTTGCACAACGTTTTTTAAACAGAAACGGTGATGCGTTGAACACATTGTTCTGATGATGCAAGAGTTGCAACTATGGCAGCTGAGAAAGGCCATTCTTTGTGTTCTTTGTGAAGAATTTTCTGAGCCTGATGAAGTCGGTATAAATATGTGTATAATACTACAAAATGAGCCCAATATTACAGTTACTGCACTTGCTGCACAAGAGAGCATACCAATCGAGTGAAGGGATTTGTGGAAACTGAAAGCGCACATCTTACCTACAGTAGTTCAGACTAAAACACAATCTATTTACCCTCACACACTAACTTTATATGTTTTTATACTGTTTTAATACCCTATTTTTATTCAAATTTTTAGGAAAAGCAATTATTATCATTGTTTATTTCTAAACCAAATGTAATAGACTTGAAACGAAGCTAAACATATAAACAACTACATAATTATGTTGATATCCTATATTTTTACAATAAAACTTACAACAAACATATATTTTAATATCCAGTTGTTGCGTATACCGAGCTGCATTGAACACATTTGTAAATTACTTTCCTTGAACCCATTGTGCGAGTTCACTTTAATACCACGTGCTTTATATACATGTTGCTACTGATTGGACTGCAGTTCTGACACACCCACCAAACAAGAGAAAACATATCTCAAACCCCGTTGCACACCGGTGCACACCGTTTCCAGGAAACATGACGTTCAACCCGGAAACCGTAGCAAAACGTTGCACACCGTTTTGAACTTGAACGTGCCCAAGGTAACAAGATGGAAGGGGCTAGACAATCAACAGGAGAGCATATGGCACATAGACAGTATAAGAAATGGACAGAGTGATCTCATTGGAACTCCATTGAGAGGATTGAAGCCCGTTTTTGGCGATTTTTTAGCACTTCCGTCCCTGACGCGCAGACTCAAACAGAGCTTGACTATGTAATGTGACGAGAGCAAACCGTCTGTCTTCTAGTGGCTGTGGCATGAGAAACCTGAATCATTCCCTTCCGAAACATGCAGAGGTGGAGAGTGTGAGTAGGAGATGTCCATGAGCTAGGAGAAGGAGACACTTTTGCTAGGTATTCTGATTAATTATTTTGTCATTTTGCCTCCACGTTTCCCCGATTGCCCGCAAGCTTCTCCTCCTGTCCATATGGTATTCTCTCTACTTTGCGACAGAGAGTCGCTTGGTTATGACGCAACCGTTAGCCTACTTTCACTAAAACTGCTTCTACGGGGCCATAACATGAGCTACAAGGTAATGGAGCATTTTATACATTGTCGTGTTTCTTTAGAAATAAATAAATTGGGGTTTCAATGGGATTCAATGGGAATGCTAACGCAAGTGAAGTTCTGCTACAAGATGACAGCTCCCGCGAGGCTTCAACTTCCGGCCGATGGATTACCCCCTTGATATGGCACAAGGAAACATAACATGAAAAGCCACGTGCTCACCAAACATAACTAACACAAGCACATGGTCAGTAAAACAAATAAATAAATAAATAAATATAGACATGATCAGCTAATTGTTTTAAAAGGTTGTGAGGTGGGATGGATAAATATATTTATATTATTTTATTTGTTGACAGAGTTAAAACAGTTTTTGTTGTTGAATCATATTTTTTCTAGAACATCCTAAAATATAGAGCTCATGACAAATAAAAGTTCCAGATGGACAAATATTAAATGCAAAAACTAACTAACAGGATTAAGTATTACGCCTTCATTGCTCAGACAACGCAAGTCAATGGATTTTTTGGAAAAGTATGTCTGACCAGTTAGAAAAGACATGAGTGAGTCAGAAGGTCTGATCTGAATTTGGTGAAGCAAGTTCTAGGCGGAGTCAATTTCTCATAATAATAATAATAATAATAATAATAATGTTATATGCATGCTGGCTTTCTCAAGCCAACATAATAAACAGACCTCAGAGAAACATCGACCAATTCAGTATGTAATAAAATTTAATTGTATTCGTTTTATAATAAAACTAAAAACATAAAGGTATTCCGTGCTCTTCAACTGACATGATTAGTTAATCCCAAACCCTGTTAATTTTGTAAGTAGGCCTACGTTCTGTACGTTCACTGATTCTAGCTTCTCTCTTTTCTGTCTCGTTCTTTTCATGTAAACTGAGTAAGCTACAGATGCTTACATTTATAAATAGAAACTTTATTTCTATTCTATTTTCAAAATTATTTAGGCCTATACTGTCACACACACCTTTTGATGTAAATAAAAGAAGAGAGTGGTAATAAACATATTATCATGTTACAGTTCACCCTATTATTGATTTTTATTTCCACTTCTCTTTTATCCAAAGAGACGGAACAATTTGCACTGTATTTATCAATGGGAAATACAAAAAAAAAAAAAAAAAAAACAACAACAAATAAGCGAGCTGGTTTTCATTTCTCGTTATTCCATTCCAAACAGGAAATCAAATGACCAAAAGATATACTGACCTAACTACAGCTCAGGCAACATATACTTAAATGTGTATCACTTTTAGCACTGTTTTATGAAACTGCAAAGGGTTTCCTGTAAAATAACACCAAAACTGTGTATTTAGGCCAAAGTATGTGGGAATGGGAAGCTTTTATAGGCCAAATCCAGGCGGAAATTCCCCAAAATGGCTAAATAATCTATTTTAGGAGTTAAAGACTACAGTCAAAATGCTTGCCACAATGTGTCAAATTTTTAATATTTAATATACATATATTGACATTTTATTTGTTTTTTTATATTAATTTATTTTTTATTTCCGTTTAAATTTTAGTTCTGTCGGTTTTTATTTATTTCCAGTTAGTAATTTTAGTGCTTCAACTTAAACTTATTTCAGTGATTTGCCAAGGCAACATTTCTAATTTTAGTTTGGGTTTTTTTTTTTTGTTTTTTTTTATCCTCATAAATCATAAACAGTGTCTCAGAACAAGCCTTTTGAAGATTCTGGGCAAAGTGACGTCACTTTACACAGGCTCCTCCCACGCCATTAATTTGACGCCAGAGCAGCTGTAGACAAGTATGTCTTAATTGACAAGTTTTGTTGTTGGATGTAAGAATGAACATATGCATAGCAGTCATCATTTACTCCTGACATCTGAACCGCTGAAAACACAGTGAATTGGTTTTGTTTTTGAAGGGAACACGCCACCCAACATTTAGCACCCCCTGAAAAGGTCTGTATATTAGTTTAATGTTAGTTATAATAAGTTAGTTAGGTGTAACAACTGTGTAATCCGCTGTAAATTGTGCCACTACAGGTCACTTCATCAAAAAGATAAAAGGCGTAGTTTGATGATGCAGTGAATGATTATGGAATTTTATTCAATAGGGACAGAGACGTGAGGACAGAGACTTGGGGTTTCCACAGAGAGGAGAGGTGAGGGGACCCGTGATGACACTGTAGTTCTTGATGAAGAGATAGACGTTAGCAAAACCAAGACATTTCTGGAGTTCCCTTATGGTTTACATAAACACATTTGATATAGAGGAACTGTCGGCTGTAGAACTACATACACAAGTCCTGCTAAACCACATGTCCTTGTATACCATGATTGTGTTTACACAAACACATTTGATATAGAGGAACTGTCGACTGTAGAACTACATACACAAGTCCTGCTAAACCACATGTCCTCGAATACCCATCACAGTGTTGGGTTTGTGTTCTCCAGGTGTCCACTAGATGTCCTCCTTCCCCACAGTGTCATTCACTTTCTGTAACTGTATTTCCCATGATCCTGTTCTGTCACTTACTGATCATTGCTCTCAGCTGTTCCCACTCACATCATTTGTATCTGGCTATTCATACGCTGTCTGTTTCTGTATTCATGGTGGATTCCTTGTATTATGTCCGCACACTTCCGGTATTTGTATCTGTCTGGTTCTTGTCTGTATGCTTTGGATTGCCTTATTGATTTTTTGTCCCTTGCCTGGACTGGTTTGTGAGTATAGATTATTAACCATTAAATATACTGCTTTTGGATCTTACATTTCCTGTGTGTGTGTATCGTGACAGAAATCCACCATGATAACAGAAACAGACAGGGTATAAATAGCCAGATACAAATGATGTGAGTGGGAACAGCTGAGAGCAATGATCAGTAAGTGACAGAACAGGATCATGGGAAATACAGTTTCAGATAGTGAATGACACTGTGGGGAAGGAGGACATCTAGTGGACACCTGGGGAACACAAACCCAACATTGTGACAATACCATGATTGTGTTTATACAAACATATTTGATATAGAGGAACTGTCGACTGTAGAACTACATACACAAGTCCTGCTAAACCACATGTCCTCGTATACCATGATTGTGTTTACACAAACACATTTGATATAGAGGAACTGTCGGCTGTAGAACTACATACACAAGTCCTGCTAAACCACATGTCCTCGTATACCATGATTGTGTTTACACAAACACATTTGATATAGAGGAACTGTCGGCTGTAGAACTACATACACAAGTCCTGCTAAACCACATGTCCTCGTATACCATGATTGTGTTTACACAAACACATTTGATATATAGAGGAACTGTCGACTGTAGAACTACAAACACAAGTCCTGCTAAACCACATGTCCTCGTATACCATGATTGTTTTTACACAAACACATTTGATATAGACACCTTTTGCGCGGACGTCACAGTTACGTCACGGCGGGCCGCTCAACCGAGGTAACGTACGTTAATCCTGTCAGATCATCCATGCATTGAGTGAGCGTGTAGGCGGCTACAGGTCGGCCAATCTGGTTCCGTCCGTTAAAAATAACTTTTGGAAATAACAATCCCGGTCCTGGACACTGAGTGACCTTACTTACACATTAAGATAATATCGGATTTTCTCCAGTCATTGTTAAAAACCAAGCTAACAATCCTTGCTAACTAGCGTTGAAGCGGCCAGAGGGATCTTTCTGCCTCCACCTAAACTCCGCCCACAAAAAAACTTCACCATGTTTTCCAACTGTAAAAGGGTCTATAGAGGAACTGTCGGCTGTAGATCTACATACACAAGTCCTGTTAAACCACATGTCCTCGTATACCATGATTGTGTTTACACAAACACATTTGATATAGAGGAACTTTCAATTGTAGAATTACGTACACAAGTCCAGCTAAACCACATGTCCTTGTATACCATGATTGTGTTTACACAAACACATTTGATATAGACCCCTTTTGCGCCGACGTCACAGTTACGTCACGGCGGGCCACTCAACCGAGGTAACGTACGTTAATCCTGTCAGATCATCCATGCATTGAGTGAGCGTACAGGCGGCTACAGTTCGGCCAATCTGGTTCCGTCCGTTAAAAATAACTTTTGGAAATAACAATCCCGGTCCTGGACACTGAGTGACCTTACTTGCACATTAAGATAATATCGTATTTTCTCCAGTCATTGTTAAAAAACAAGCTAACAATACTTGCTAACTAGCGTTGAAGCGGCCAGAGGGATCTTTCTGCCTCCACCTAAACTCTGCCCACAAAAAAACGTCACCATGTTTTCCAACTGTAAAAGGGTCTATAGAGGAACTGTCGGCTGTAGAACTACATACACAAGTCCTGCTAAACCACATGTCCTCGTATACCATGATTGTGTTTACACAAACACATTTGATATAGAGGAACTGTCGACTGTCGAACTACATACACAAGTCCTGCTAAACCACATGTCCTCGTATACCATGATTGTGTTTACACAAACACATTTGATATAGACCCCTTTTGCGCCGACGTCACAGTTATGTCACGGCGGGCCACTCAACCGAGGTACGTTAATCCTGTCAGATCATCCATGCATTGAGTGAGCGTGTAGGCGGCTACAGGTCGGCCAATCTGGTTCCGTCCGTTAAAAATAACTTTTGGAAATAACAATCGCGGTCCTGGACACTGAGTGACCTTACTTACACATTAAGATAATATCAGATTTTCTCCAGTCATTGTTAGAAAACAAGCTAACAATCCTTGCTAACTAGCGTTGAAGCGGCCGGAGGGATCTTTCTGCCTCCACCTGAACTCCGCCCACAAAAAAACGTCACCATGTTTTCCAACTGTAAAAGGGTCTATAGAGGAACTGTCGGCTAGAACTACATACACAAGTCCTGCTAAACCACATGTCCTCGTATTCCATGATTGTGTTTACACAAACACATTTGATATAGAGGAACTGTCGGCTGTAGAACTACATACACAAGTCCTGCTAAACCACATGTCCTCGTATACCATGATTGTTTTTACACAAACACATTTGATATAGACCCCTTTTGCGCCGACGTCACAGTTACGTCACGGCGGGCCACTCAACCGAGGTAACGTACGTTAATCCTGTCAGATCGTCCATCATTGAGTGAGCGTGTAGGCGGCTAAAGGGTCGACCAATCTGGTTCCGTCCGTTAAAAATAACTTTTGGAAATAACAATCGCGGTCCTGGACACTGAGTGACCTTACTTACACATTAAGATAATATCGGATTTTCTCCAGTCATTGTTAAAAACCAAGCTAACAATCCTTGCTAACTAGCGTTGAAGCGGCCAGAGGGATCTTTCTGCCTCCACCTAAACTCTGCCCACAAAAAAACGTCACCATGTTTTCCAACTGTAAAAGGGTCTATAGAGGAACTGTCGGCTGTAGAACTACATACACAAGTCCTGCTAAACCACATGTCCTCGTATTCCATGATTGTGTTTACACAAACACATTTGATATAGAGGAACTGTCGGCTGTAGAACTACATACACAAGTCCTGCTAAACCACATGTCCTCGTATACCATGATTGTTTTTACACAAACACATTTGATATAGACCCCTTTTGCGCCGACGTCACAGTTACGTCACGGCGGGCCACTCAACCGAGGTAACGTACGTTAATCCTGTCAGATCGTCCATCATTGAGTGAGCGTGTAGGCGGCTAAAGGGTCGACCAATCTGGTTCCGTCCGTTAAAAATAACTTTTGGAAATAACAATCGCGGTCCTGGACACTGAGTGACCTTACTTACACATTAAGATAATATCGGATTTTCTCCAGTCATTGTTAAAAACCAAGCTAACAATCCTTGCTAACTAGCGTTGAAGCGGCTGGAGGGATCTTTCTGCCTCCACCTAAACTCCGCCCACAAAAAAACGTCACCATGTTTTCCAACTGTAAAAGGGTCTATAGAGGAACTGTCGGCTGTAGAACTACATACACAAGTCCTGCTAAACCACATGTCCTCGTATACCATGATTGTGTTTACACAAACACATTTGATATAGAGGAACTTTCAATTGTAGAATTACGTACACAAGTCCAGCTAAATCACATGTCCTCGTATACCATGATTGTGTTTACACAAACACATTTGATATAGACCCCTTTTGCGCCGACGTCACAGTTACGTCACGGCGGGCCACTCAACCGAGGTAACGTACGTTAATCCTGTCAGATCATCCATGCATTGAGTGAGAGTGTAGGCGGCTACAGGTCGGCCAATCTGGTTCCGTCCTTTAAAAATAACTTTTGGAAATAACAATCGCGGTCCTGGACACTGAGTGACCTTACTTACACATTAAGATAATATCGGATTTTCTCCAGTCATTGTTAGAAAACAAGCTAACAATCCTTGCTAACTAGCGTTGAAGCGTCCAGAGGGATCTTTCTGCCTCCACCTAAACTCCGCCCACAAAAAAACGTCACCATGTTTTCCAACTGTAAAAGGGTCTATAGAGGAACTGTCGGCTGTAGAACTACATACACAAGTCCTGCGAAACCACATGTCCTCGTATACCATGATTGTGTTTACACAAACACATTTGATATAGAGGAACTGTCGGCTGTAGAACTACATACACAAGTCCTGCTAAATCACATGTCCTCGTATACCATAATTGTGTTTACACAAACACATTTGATATAGAGGAACTGTCGGCTGTAGAACTACATACACAAGTCCTGCTAAACCACATGTCCTCGTATACCATGATTGTGTTTACACAAACACATTTGATATAGAGGAACTGTCGGCTGTAGAACTACATACACAAGTCCTGCTAAATCACATGTCCTCGTATACCATGATTGTGTTTACACAAACACATTTGATATAGACCCCTTTTGCGCGGACGTCACAGTTACGTCACGGCGGGCCACTCAACCGAGGTAACGTACGTTAATCCTGTCAGATCATCCATGCATTGAGTGAGCGTGTAGGCGGCTACAGGTCGGCCAATCTGGTTCCGTCCGTTAAAAATAACTTTTGGAAATAACAATCGCGGTCCTGGACACTGAGTGACCTTACTTACACATTAAGATAATATCGGATTTTCTCCAGTCATTGTTAAAAAACAAGCTAACAATCCTTGCTAACTAGCGTTGAAGCGGCCAGAGGGATCTTTCTGCCTCCACCTAAACTCCGCCCACAAAAAAACGTCACCTTGTTTTCCAACTGTAAAAGGGTCTATAGAGGAACTGTCGGCTGTAGAACTACATACACAAGTCCTGCTAAACCACATGTCCTCGTATACCATGATTGTGTTTACACAAACACATTTGATATAGAGGAACTGTCGACTGTAGAACTACATACACAAGTCCAGCTAAACCACAGGTCCTTGTATACCATGATTGTGTTTACACAAACACATTTGATATAGACCTCTTTTGCGCCGACGTCACAGTTACGTCACGGCGGGCCACTCAACCGAGGTAACGTACGTTAATCCTGTCAGATCATCCATGCATTGAGTGAGCGTGTAGGCGGCTACAGTTCGGCCAATCTGGTTCCGTCCGTTAAAAATAACTTTTGGAAATAACAATCGCGGTCCTGGACACTGAGTGACCTCACTTACACATTAAGATAATATCGGATTTTCTCCAGTCATTGTTAAAAAACAAGCTAACAATCCTTGCTAACTAGCGTTGAAGCGGCCGGAGGGATCTTTCTGCCTCCACCTAAACTCCGCCCACAAAAAAACGTCACCATGTTTTCCAACTGTAAAAGGGTCTATAGAGGAACTGTCGGCTGTAGAACTACATACACAAGTTCTGCTAAACCACATGTCCTTGTATACCATGATTGTGTTTACACAAACACATTTGATATAGAGGAACTGTCGACTGTAGAACTACATACACAAGTCCTGCTAAACCACATGTCCTCGTATACCATTGTGTTTAAATGTTAAAAAACATAAAAAAACATACGGAAGCTGCGAAATCATATAGAGAAGGACTTAACAATGTATTGCTCACGGTTCATGTTAGTTAGCCTAATAATGCATTAACTAATTTTAACAAATCAAACCACATTTACTCAGAACACCTCTTAAAATGAGATCGTAAGTGAGCTTACCCCATTTTACCCCAGGATTTAACCTTGATAAACAGTATTTTCAGGTTATTTATATAACAATGTGTAGTAAAATAACCCCCCCCCCCCCCAAAAAAAAAAAATGTTTGTTAAGTCTGTTGTGAAGTGACACCAGAATAAAAATGGCAAAACAAGTTGTTAGCAAGCTGCTAATTCTATTCAATTGTATATGGAAAATTAAGACAATTAGTGAAAATAGACTATGTAGGCTAATGCTAATTATTATGCTAATAATTATTCTACTTTTTGATATTGATATGATATACCCAAATAATTATTAGGTATAGCAAAGAAGGATTTTATCTTACAAAGCTATGAAATCCAGTGAAAAATCACAAAAAAAGAGGGCAAGAAAGGAAGACTGAAGACCAATTTTGACCCAGGTAAAACCCTGAGGTCAATTCTAACTGTATTCTAATAGGCTTCATCACACAGTGATCCTAGAATCACTGAAAACTGCAACTAAATAATTGGTTTGTAAATAATGCTATACTTCATTTAGAATGAAAACACAATTTTACATGCATATATGCAATTTTCACGTCCATTTTATACACCCCACACCACTAATTCTATCCAAACATATCATACAGTACGTACCCCACACTAAACCTACCCATGCGTATCATATGCACGTAAAAACTCACTTTCGCGTATAAATTGCACGACAAACACATATGCTGTCCATGGTACAGAAAATGAGCCTGATGCTATAACATTATCTGATAAGTAAAGGTAGCATAGTTTAGGTAGCAAGAGACCGTTAATGGTGTTAATTTAATGACAGACGGCAGGGGTCACATCCACGTAAAGACCGAGTACGAATCTCTCAGTGAATTTACTTCACTGTAGCACAAAACTTGACACGCTCTCAAACATACAGTGGCCTCATGTCACTTGGATATAATGTGTGCATGCACAGAGTGTCAGTTTCTCCAGTGCATAAGCAGATTTTAGTTAGCCAGTTCTGTAGTTATTTATTATTTAAGATGCCTAGTTATTTCAGTTAAGTGCCTATTGTAAACAGAGGCTAGCAGAGACTATTTATATAGACATGCCACTTCCTCAATCCTTAATACAACTATATAGGGAAAACCT
Source organism: Pimephales promelas (assembly GCF_988280905.1). Taxonomy (NCBI): domain Eukaryota; kingdom Metazoa; phylum Chordata; class Actinopteri; order Cypriniformes; family Leuciscidae; genus Pimephales; species Pimephales promelas. Next base: position 13,564,508 of record NC_142775.1, on the reverse strand, counting down.
GTAACGCCAAAGATGGCAGTTGTATGCACATGCCCCGCCCCTCCCGCTGGAAAGCCAATCGTCTGCTTTTAACAGTCAAGCCGGGAAACATTTAAGCCTATCGTCTGGTTCCACCGACGCATGCGCACAGTTGAGGTTTGTGACAGCGGAAAATACATTACTGTTTGAAAAGGCGGCAGATCTGATATGCACTGTATGTGTTGTGTAAATACAGTATCAGACATCTCAAGTCTCCCAGAAGTCCCGGGTGTCACCCGCAAACTGATAGCGGCTCGCTGATCCCGCAAATTAGTTCAAACTTCCCGAAATCTAGAGCGAGCGAGCAAAAGCGCGCGCACATACTGTGTTTCAAACCGTGTAGCGTGCACGGCAGAGAGTGAGAGAACCCTTGCGCATGCGCAGTAAAATTATGACCTGTGGGGAAAGGATTTTTAAACCTTATTTTGGGGCAAAGTCATCAAACTTTTTCAGCGATTTTTATTATATTTTACTGCTGTTTCTACACATGCAGTTTTTATGTCCCGGTGACCAGTGAAAGTGTAGTTCTGACTCTCTGCCCATTCATTTAGATAGGAGCCTGGTCTTGTTCAGTCCGAAATAGCTGCCCGGAGGCGTTGCCAAGATGGCGGCCGAGTGGCACGACTTGCCTAAAAGGACTTTGTTAATACTGACAAGCCTCAGCTTTCCATTATTGTTAATTATAGTTGCAAGGTGCACTTTTAAATGTGCATAGAATATTGTCAGCTGAAAAAAACTGTGCTTCAGGGACTATATTCATATAGCATCTAAGGCTAAATCTCTTTACAGCTGAGTTTAACACTAAACAGCAGAAAATAAGTCTAGTCTCCCCAGCCGCAAATGTCATTGGCAGTGTTGTTTATAAAAATTGACACATACACAACACATAAGCAGTCTTTCAAAATGCTCAATTACATGTCAATGCATACTGTATACATTAAAGTCCCTGTAAAGTCAAAACTAAGTATGTGTTCTGAGTTTGTCACACCACAGAAAAATGTGTTATTAGCCACCCAGCCAAATTTGAATGATAAAAAAGCCGGCAAGTACATAAAATAAGCTATCAAAATCTTGAAAAAATTAGCAGTTATCATTTTTTACAACACCACTACACAGGTGTTTGTCTGTTCTCACCAATAGCAAAATTAAATGTTTAGTCATAGCCTCTTACATTTCAAATTGTAATAACAGTGTCTGTGTCATAGTGTTCTCAATATTTTGTACATACTACACCAAAATCATTACTTGGTATGAGAGGACTATTTACATTTACACATCATGGTATGTAAGGTCATAGCTGTATTCATACACATACACATCATGGTATGTAAGGTCATAGTTGTATTCATACACATACACATCATGGTATATAAGGTCATTTTTTTGAAAATGAAAAAACTTAATATAGGCATTAATTTATGCCTTAAAATAACATATATGACCTCGGAATTACGGGGACACTGAAGTGTCCTCATAAACCTATGTGTCCTCATAATGCTGGTGAGTAACCTGACATTTTGTCCTTGTAAACCATATATACAAACACACACACACACACACACACACACACACACACACACAGAGAATCTCAATATCTTTCACCGACCAGTGTCTTATCCAGGGGATAAGTGGAACTTACTGAATTTTAGGTGTTATCGAGTGCTGTGAGAACAGTCCTTGGCTTACATTAGTGTCTATGGCTAGACCCTGTCCTGAACCAAACTCCATGAAAAATTCGGCCCACATCACAGTGTCCTTAAAAGCCTGCTTGAATCTACGGGATGGGGTCTCAATGTTACAGTCTTTGTGTTCAACTCAGACCTCATTAATCGAACAAAGTGTCAAAAAGGTCTGCACAGGGACTTTTTTTCTGGACAAATTGCAAGGTTTGCGCACAATGTCTTGTTCTTCATGAGCAGACGAGAGCAATGCTTGTACCCAACACATTATTACACAGCAATCTTCTTTGTTGCAGACATATCAATCCTAGCACAATCTTGGCAAACACAACAGACTTCTCTGTTGAAGTAACATATCAATCTTCTATTATAAGGTATTTTAAGTGGATCATGAGATGAGTTCAAAATTGACTTTTTCCATTTCTGAGAATGGTGTGAACAAAATTTACAATAACCAGTGTTGGGAGTAACGCATTAAAAAAGTAATACATTACAGTAACATATTACTTTTTGCTGTAACGCAGTAGTGTAAGGCATTACTAATCAATTTTCAGTAATATTTTACTCGTTACATGTTCAGTGAGGCTTGTATTACAGTTGTATTACAGTGTATTGTCTGCTTTTACTTCTTAAAGGCAACAGACTGTGTGAAAGTTTTAAAGCAGTCTTTTAGTGCCAGTTCAGAGCGGTCGCGTCTAACATTGTTTTTTCCTCATAAATGCGAACACGAAAACTAAAATAAAATGAATATTTTAAGTTCTATGGAGACTGCAGAGCCAACCCTTCCTCATCCGATTTGCGCAGTGTAATTAACAGAATTACAAAAAATATATTTTGCCTCCTATTTTTTTGTCACGCATGAATGTGTGTCTTTTCCCTAATATTAAAAATAAAACATAGACTGATATTTGTCTAATGTCTGGAGTCCTTTAAGGAAGTAGCCTATATACGTTTCAGTACATAAATTTTCTGAGAATTTTTATTTCAAGTTTTGCCTGCAAATGTCATCATGTCCATAATGCTGGACTTCCCCAATTTTAAATAATTTATCCTCAACTAGTTTTGTGGTGTAGGTCCACGTATTTTATAATGTTAACTTCAAATAATACTAATAGCCTAATTCAAAGATAAGGTAGCATTGGATCTGGACGGTAAGGAGAATAACGCTGGAGTTGGAAGAGGTGTGTCGCGATTCTGTAGGTTCGTGGATGTGGCGAATCGCGATTTTGGTTTCATATTGCATATCGTTACAGCCCAAAAGTTAAGTTCTACTTAGTTATTTTGGTGAAAGTAACTCAAAAGTAATACATGAGTAATGTAACGCATTACAATTCTGGGACAGTAATATTGTAAGGTAATGAATTACTTTTAAATAACAGTAACAAGTAATACCTAATGTATTACAGTTTGGAAGTAACTTGCACAACACTGACAATAACTATATTTTGCATTTTTATAAAAAGTTAAATAAATAAAATCAACAAATAAAAAAAATGATAATATCAATAATAATAATAAAAAATCTAGCTATTGTAGATACATTTTCGAGTAAAATATTTACACTTCAGCAAACTTTACACTTTAACTTTAACAAGTTACAACATATTAAATAACGTCTTGAAGTACAGGCTTTTACAACAATGTCCCTTTTGTAAAACACAAGGAACGTGTTTTTTTTTTTTTTTTTTTTCTGAAACTTGCTGAAAGGCTTTTTTAACAGGTTTAAACAAAGTACCCTAAAGGAGTTTCATAAACGTTATTTTACAGAATGCTCTCATTTCCTCTTAAAGACAAGGTGAAAACGACTGCTCCCCAAACTGCCATAAAACATTTAAATTTGCCCTAATAAATCTGCTAATGGATAAATGAATACATTATCTCCTTCATTAGATATTTAACCAGGTAATCATGTGTAGGCACAGCACAGCTCTCTCTGGTTAGCATAGAAGTGTTAACCCAGGCATAATATCCCTCTTTCTAAAATGGATGATTTTAAATGATCAGTTTAACTTGTGCTTGGAAGGTAAGGGAGTAGGTAAAAAAAAGTCTGACATGCAACATTGGTTTAATTATGACACCATGCTGATAATAATAAGAGTAAATGTATCAATACATTTATGTAAGCTGGCTTAATTACAAGCTGAAACAATGGTTTAAAAAAAAAATTGGGCCACTACACTTGTTATGATTCCACTGGAGGCGAGCTTGATGAACCCAAGTGCACTGTTTATTTAATATAAGAGTACAAAATAAACAAAGACGTGACTAAGCATAACGTGACATTAAATACACTCTCCAAACAGTTGGTTACAAAAACTATACAAGACAAGAGACAGTGGAAACATAAGGTCATTATTAACACCACTACTAATGACTTGGCAAGACACACCTATGAACATCATTAAACAATAAATCAATGACAGAACAGAACTGAAAAACAAAACACATGACTAAATCAACCACTGACAACATGGGCTTTTCTCAGTCTGTGTTCTTGTCTGTACTTGTGTCCTTGCTTTCTTGTAAAACGTCATTTTTTGTGGCCCAAGTACTGTCCCAATACACAAGTTTGCATCTTAATCCCGGATGTGTTCTTGAGTAAACTTGACGTCAGAAATATCCCAGCATTCAATTCGGCATTCGAGGAAGGAGAGGCAGGTCATTACAGTAATTCGTTTTTCTACAATTACGTACGCCATTTCATCACTAAATTCACTTGTGGGAACATTTGATGCGAGAAATGAACTGTGTAGATTTCAAATCTAAAATGTGTGAATCGAAAATGTGCTCGAACGTTTTCGAAAGTGAGAATCTCAATAAGCGCCTGCAGGTGTTAAAGGGATAGTTCACTTTGAAATTAATTTTTGATATGTTTTAGCTAACCTCAAGGGCATCTTTGTTTCCACAGTATTTTCAATTTTGCCATTTTTCAGTCAAACCGTTGTTGTCTATCAGTCATACACTGGAGGCAAAAAGCATGCACAGAGAAGTCAAAATTAAACATTATTTAATGACTCGTAAATGTAAGTACACATTGACGGCCTAAGACACGAAACGAGCGTTTTTTTGTGAGAAAACTAACAGTATTTATATCGTTTTTACCTCGTATAATGACGTATAATTTTACCGTCGTATAATTAAAATCTTATAATTTTACCACAGTGACATCCAAGTGATCTGAATCAGTTGTGCAATGTCCAACTGAACCGAACTGAATCAGTTCAATGTTACGCCGGAAGTGATCGCTTGCGTGTGACGTCACTCAATATTTACACGGAGATTTCGGAAGTTTTACCTTTTAATAAACAAATTTAGATATACCGAAATCGTCTTCAATTGTGGTTTCCCGTATAGACGATTCCGGCGAAACTACCGGAAGTAAGCGGGTGCCATTACTGAGCTGTTGCTGGGTAGCGTTGCGCCATTGCCTTCTATTGTTTTAGTTGCAACTTGCGTCCACTGGAATAAACAGCTCGCGATTTACGACTGTTACTAACGTTACAACGTTAGCCCTTGTACAATGTCGAGTGGGTAAACAGTTTCTGTTATAAATTGTTTCAATGGTGGCAGTAAAATTTCAATTTTGAAGAGAAAACATTGTGAATACCCCGGGTCGACTGCCCCTGTCTGGTGCCGTACGGTTTACACAGATTTCCTGGGCGAGTACAAGATGCGGACATTCGCGTATAATAACAATTATTTAATGACATAAGTAAAAAAATATAATAAATGTGTGATATAGTGATCAGCAAAATCTCCTCTCTTGTTATTTTTTCTATTCAATTTACATGCAATGGTCATTAATTGGCTTTCCTGAGCTGAATGTAATGTTATGTGACATAATTGTTCTCCTGCTGTTATATTGACCTCTTTCCATGGTTTAAAAACAGTAGTTGGTCGATATTGTGTATACTTTCTAGCTGTAACGTTACCTTACCCATGCCCGTTGCAATGTAAAAATGAGATAAATAATGGACACAAATGAAAAACATGAAATTGTTTATTTGATTTCATTTATTTATTTATTTATTGTTGCCAAATGGACAGAACTTTTTTTAGTTTCCTCGGTAGCTTGCTTGCCAAGCTATTTTCATAAATAATCTGTAAGATCGTTTGTACCTTCATCTGTGACTGGAGGCCAATGTCTAACATCATCAACCCAACAAGTCTGCCTGGCTGTAGCTGTCATCAAGGGTGCGTTATCACCTTATCTCCGAGGTTTGTTTACATACCGGTGCATATGTCTATGCCGGTGTAACAGCTCAGTAATGGCGTCGCCACAAGATGGCAGCCTACACAAGAACGCTCGTCGGATTCGTCTATATCTAAATATGTTTAGTGAAAGGTAAAACCTCCGAAATCTCTGTATAAACAAAGAGTGACGTAGGTGCGCAAGAGATCACTTCCGCCGCATGCGCAGACCGAAGTGCCCGTGCAGTCAGATCTTTTGTCATGGCTATGATTACAAGAGGTAAAAGCTATATAAATACTGTTCGTTTTCTCACACAAACCGCTCGTTTCGTGTCTTAGGCCATCAATGTGTACTTACATTTACGAGTCATTAAATCATGTTTAATTTTGACTTCTCTGTGCATGCTTTTTGGTGGACCCCCTTAGCCTCCAGTGTATGACTGATAGACAACAACGGTTTGACTGAAAAATGTCAAAATTGAAACTACTGTGGAAACAAAGACACCTACATCTTGGATGCCCTTGAGGTAAGCTAAAACACATCAAAAATTCATTTCAAAGTGAACTATCCCTTTAAGTTAGCTAGCGACCCAACCGGACAGTTTGCCCACAGAATCGTTTTACCCCACAGTCAAGAGACCATTGCAGTATGGCTGTTCTCGTCAATAATTCACGTTAAATTTGGGCACTGCAGACGGCATCTGTTGCGGGGGTATTATAGCACAATACCAGCAAGAACACATCGTCTAAAACTGTCAGCAGCGTTCTGTGCGCTTGTCACCTGGTGAGTTCATTCTTCCAAGAACAACTAGCAAGAGCTTTCTCCCCAAGACCACAAGTTTGTTTTTTGCATTCTTGGTTTTAAGAAACACCCCACGACACATTCACAAGGGGAGCACATGGCAAGAACACATGAGGAAAAAGGGAATCACATGACAGGAACCTTGACAATTAAAGACGTGAAACGTGACAGTGAAAACAAAACCAAAACTACACGTGACAACACTGTAGTCTAAAACATGTTTTCATTTTGAATACTTCACATAGTAGGTCATGTTCAAAGTGAAGGAAAGATGAAGGTATAGAAACAGCCAATAGGCTTGTATTGTGCATATCATGTCCTTGGAGCTAATCATTTTCAACTGCAGCAGGTTGACGTTGTTCTGCGCCAAATGTGAACAAATTAAATGAGGCAATTAAAGACTGAATAAGCCGGCGTTGATAATTGTGGCCTGATATGCCAGCGACAATTATAATGAGCCCAGTTCTGCTTCACAGACTTAGCGCTGTTCAGAAACACCGCCAGGAGTTAAGTTTTTCCGCGAGGGCACTTGGGCCAAGGTTTCCACAACAGTCTCTTAGCCGTACCATGCTATAAGATTTTCACAGCGGGACCGGCTATGAGATATCCCTCTCACGTCAACAGGCCTGTTGGTTACAAGCGGACGGCTGTGGCGGGAAGCAGTCTGGTGGAAAATTGGGCCGCTCTGTTATATCCTGCGCTCTGTCATGTCCAGTGCTTCTAGCCTTTGGGTTTATTGTACACGAAAGCTCGGCTGCTGCCGAGCCACTGGAGTTAACTATCCCTGTCACTTCCATTTGGGAAATAGGCATGGATCTCTTTTAAAAGGAATCATCCTCTGGTTTAGGTTGCACAAGAGTGTATTCTACGTCTTGCCTTTTCAGGTCAGACCTGTTTGCTAGCAGTGGAACTTATATAAGAGAGAACAGCAACACAGAGTTGTTCACGGCCAATTATATCTACTTACTAAAATGAGGCAATGATAAGGAGCAAGAGTGCACTGAAAAAGTGTAATAGCAACACAAGCATGTCTCTCTCGTCTTCTCCATGTGGTCCTCAGAAGACACTCCTGAAAAGTTGCCAGCAAAATCTGGCAGAAAACACTTTACTGAGGGTGGTTAATGTAAACATGGTAAGATGTGCAATGTATTATTTACATTATGGGATAAACAGGTTGGTGTAGCGGGGTTATGAAATGTACATAATGTGGGGTAGTGATGATGTCTTTGGTGTGAGATACCCGGGTTCGAATCCACTGTGAGACACCAATGTGTCCCTGAGCAAGACACTTAACCCCTAGTTGCTCCAGAGGCATGCGACCTCATATATATATATATATCTATATATCTATATATATATATATATATATATATATATATATATATATATATATATATATATATATATATTCGAAGTCGCTTTGGATAAAAGCATCAGCTAAATGAATAAATGTATATGTAATGTAAAAGCCATTTAAGGAGCGTAAAGGTTGAGGGTCAAGATTTCCCCCCCTGTTGGTAGATGCCATAACTACACCATGTGAACGCACACACTCACACACAATTGTTTCTCCATTGATTGTCATTAAAAAATAATTGTGATTAATTATTTATAATTATAAAATCAAAATGGGAAATATAAAAAAAACATTTAAATTATAACTAAAAACTATAATAGTATCTCAATGCCACTGATATCTATGATCACCTCAATAAAATCTTTGCTTTTACGTTGAATTTGTAAATATTGGTAAAAAACACAATCTGGAAAACACAGGAAAAGGGAAAAAACAGTTCTTTAGCTTGATTGACAGTGAACTTGCTTTCAACTGCACATCCATTTGAATTTGAATTTTAAAAACACAAAAAGCCTGACAATCAATTGGAAATCTACAAATAAGCGATAGTCTGAGCCGTTGTGTTTTTGCTTGCCTTGGCCCAGTTCTGTTGTGTTTCTAAGTACTGCTGCTTTAAGTACTCTCTCCTCTCTCAGTAATGATGGGATAAACAGCTCAGCCTTGGTTCTCCTTTCTCTGAGACCTAATGTCCTCAGCTCTCAAACAGCACATCAGCCCTGACCCACACTGTCTGCAGCCTCTTCTAATAGTGTACACAGCTTCATCTCTGAGGAGAGACACTCCATGCTTTACTGCTCTCATTTTCAATGACTATCATATTGTTCATTTACAGGCGGGAAATTGGCCAGGAAACTGTGGCTTGAATCTTGCATTTAAAATGATGGATCGGTAGTGAAAAAAATAAATAGAAAATTATATATATATATATATATATATATATATATATAGCATTCAGAGGACTAATCATATTAATATTGCATTATAATAAATATATACAATGCATTCTCATCCTGGGGTGTCATATAGGTGACGCTTTTGAAATTGAGTCTAAATCCGATGAACATGGCCACCTTCCGCGTTAATATAACACGCTTCGGTTATGGGTAGGTTTAGGTCTGGGGTAGGGTTAGGGTTAGGGTTAGACCACTAGGAGGCGCCTTCTGGCCCATATTTATCTGTGCCTCATATTGACGCTAAAGGGTGCCATGTCCATTAGATGTAGACGCAATTTCAAAAGCGTCACCTACATGATGCCTTGTGATGAGACCGGGCTGATATATACTATACAAGTTATATGGACTGGATTTACACTAAAAAAAGTTTAGGGTCGGACAGATTTTTTTAAATGTTTTTGAGAGGAGTTATTTGATCTATTTGAATTATTTGATCAAAAGAGTACAGCAAAACCAGTAACACTGAAAAAATATGAATACAATTTAACCCTCTACTGCACACATTTTAATGGTACATGACAAAAAAAATGATTCCACATCATTTCTTGGTTCATTTGAGAACATTTCATTGATAAAAAAATGTCCTCAAAATTATTTGATTAATAGAAAATTCAAAAGAGCCAGTTATTTTCTCCCAATTGAGATACTATCAGTTGTTTTCTTAATTTTAGTTACGATTAAATTTTAGTAATTTATTAATTTTAGTTTTTCATATTATATTTTTATATTAGATATTTTTATTTTTCTATTTCATGTAACAAAACAGTTTTTTTTAAGTTTTACTTTGAAATAACTATAATATCCACGAAAAGAGCAGGATTTATTTGAAATTAGCATCTGAAATTGTTTGTAATGTTTTTTTTTTTTTTTATAAGTATTTTTATTAGGATTTTAAATTTTACAAAAAAGCAAAAGAAAACAAAATACATTTAGATGTATACAACTCAATGAATGATAATATCAGCAGAAACAACAGAATGAATAATTATTAATATCATCCACCATTAATAACAATAATATAGAACTAAAATAGAAAATAAATTAAAAAAAACGAATAAAAAGGAATCAACTGATAAATAAAAGCAACCAGGACATATACAATTTCAGTAAGGGAGCACAATAAAAAATTGAGTGGAGGGCAGAGCATACATTACTGATCAGAGTTTGCGTTGAACTGGGTAAGATGATCCAGAAATGGTTGCCATATGTTGTAAAATTTATCAAGGTTACTCATAATTCCATACCGTACTCTCTCCATGTGGAGTATTCCAGTGAGTTGAGTCAACCAGGCCTTGAACTGAGGAACAGTATCTGATTTCCAGAGTCTTAGAATGATGCTCTTGGCAATAATCATTCCATAAATAATAGTGCTTTGTACAGAGACACTATGGTCTGACAAAGAGAGAGAATATCCAAATAATGCAATCTCTGGATCAGGGTTAAGCACAAAACCATACATGTCAGAGAACCACTTAAAGACCTTACACCAAAACTCGTAAAGCTTAGGGCATGTCCAAAAGAGATGGGTAAGAGAGCCCTCTGCAGATTTACAACGGTCACATGTAGGAGAAATAGTGGGGAAAATTCTGTGTAATTTAGATTTTGAATAGTGCAGTCTATGCATCACCTTAAATTGAATTAACTGATGTCTGGAGTTAATAGAACAAGAACGAACCCTGCTAAGGCTTTCTTCCCACACTTCAGCCCCAATCTGAATACCCAGTTCCTCCTCCCAAGCATTTTTTAAGGAATGTGTAGAACAACTAATTTCTTCAGAAAACACAGTAACAAAATTTGAAATCAAATTTTTGGAAACAGGCGATCCCAACAACAGTTTATAAATCCTCTTTTCCTCTGGCATAGATTCAAAATTAGGCACTGCGTGGCGTACATAATTTCTTATCTGCAAATGTCGAAAAAAGTGTGTTGCGGGAAGAGAAAACTTCTCTTTTAATTGAGAAAAAGAAGCAAAATGTTTATTAATGTACAAATCCTCCAAGGTAACAATACCATTCAGCCTCCACATATTGAATGTTGCATCTGATAAAGAAGGGGGAAATGCGTGATTTCGATATACAGGTGCGAAAATAGCAGTGTTGGGTAGTCTGCAAACTTTCTTGATTTGGCGCAATATCTTCAAACAGTTTGAGACAATAAAATTATCCACCTTAACAGATGTAGGCAATATGGTGTTTGTAAAGAGAAGTGCTGGAAGTGAACTATTTTTAACACCGTTTTTTTCAATGGAAACCCAGGGGGGAGTGTCAGTTGAAATTTCTGTTTTATAATCCCCCTGCCAATAAACAAGGGCCCTCGCATTCGCTGCCCAATAATAATGTAGGAAGCAAGGTAACCCTAGCCCGCCCTTATCCCTTGGTTTCTGTAAATGTATTTTTGATATTCTGTGAGCTTTAAAACCCCAGATAAAAGGCAGGATAATTGAGTCTAATGTTTTGAAAAAAGACTTTGTCAAAAAAATAGGAAGGTTTTGAAATAGATACAAGAATCTCGGCAGAGAAACCATTTTAACAGCGTTTATACGGCCTATCATTGAAAGAGGAAGAGTTCTCCATTTGCTAATGTCTGTCTTTAAATCCTCTAATTTTTGTAGAAAATTCAACTTAAAAATTAATTTATGGTTTTTGGGCAAAACAACTCCAAGATACTTAAGTCTGTCTGTAATTTTGAAAGGGAGATTTTGCAGAAATTCAGGATCAAGGTCACCACCTAAAGACATGAATTCACTCTTCTGCCAATTAATTGTATATCCAGATACTGTACCAAAAGATTCGATAAGATCTAACAGCAAAGGGACTGACTGCTCAGGATTTGACAGAAAGAGAACAACATCATCTGCGTACAAGGAGATGTGATGATCCACATTTCCGAGTCTTACGGGCTCAATAGATGGATGGTTTCTAATACTAATCGCAAGGGGTTCGATCGCAATTGCAAACAGCAAGGGGCTGAGGGGACATCCTTGACGCGTCCCTCGATGTAATAAAAAGGACTTCGACTTTTCTTGGTTTGTGAGTACGGAAGAGGTTGGGCGAGCATATAATGTTGTAATCCACGACACAAAACGACTACCAAACCCACATTCCTCCATGACTCTCACCATATAAGGCCATTCCACCTGATCAAAGGCCTTTTCTGCATCTAAGCATAGAGTAGCCACTTTAGAGCCTTTTTTATATTTATGGTACATTATGTTCATTAATCTTCTAACATTAAAAAATGAAAATCTATTAGGAACAAAACCAGTTTGATCCAAATGTATAATGGATGAAATGTATTTATTTAACCTATTAGCTAATAATTTCGTAAAAATTTTCACGTCAGAGTTAAGTAATGCAATAGGCCGATAAGATGAAGGCTCAGTCTCATCCCTACCCTCTTTTAATATAAGTGAAATATTAGCATCGTATAATGTATCAGGGAACTTTTGAGTTTCAAGAGAATGAGTGAACATCCTCAGTAAAAGGGGAGCCAGCTTTCCAGAATATTTTTTATATAGTTCAATACTGAAACCATCTGGCCCCGCCACCTTGCCGTTAGGAAAAGATCTTATAGAATCAACAATCTCTGGGATAGTGATTTCAGAGTTTAAAGCCTCACAGGCAGCGTCACTCAATTTAGGAAGATTCAATTGTCCTAGCCAATTAGAAATGTCCCCTTTTGCTCTTGAAGTATACAATTGTTCATAATATTCCCTAAAACGATCATTTATACTTTTAGGATCCACAAGTATGTCCCCTGCTTTTGATTTTATTTTGTGTATGGCTTTATTTGCTTGTAAACCCCTCAGCTGTCGTGCAAGCAATTTATGAGGCTTATCCCCTAACTCAAAATATTTTTGTCTTATCCTCAACAATTGATCCCAAACCTGTCCTGATAAAATAGTATTGTATTCATACTTTAATTTAAGAATAGTCTGTAAGGTAGAGGGGCTAGAGGAAATTCTATAGGAGAGTTCCAATTGAGATTCCTCATCTATTTCTGCAAGGCGTCTACTTTTGGCTCGTCTGGCCGAAGATTCAAAAGAGATTATTTGACCCCTAATAACAGCCTTAAAAGATTCCCATAAAGTTGAGTCAGTGACTTCAGAATTATCATTAATATCTAGGAAATCTGAGATTTTTTCAGAAATAAATTGGCAAAATGATTCATCAGAGAGTAGAGAAGGATGAAAACGCCAGCAATATGGTTTAGTCTTCTGGCCAAGGTCGAAAACCACTGAAGTCGGAGAGTGATCAGAGATTAAGATGTTGTGGTAGTTTGAAGATATCACGTTTGATATAAGTTTTGAATCAATTAGAAAATAATCTATTCTAGAAAAAGACTTGTGTCTTTGTGAAAAAAAAGAATAGTCTCTACCTGTAGGGTGTATCAGTCTCCATATGTCAACTAGATTCATAGAGGACATAAGGTTATTTAGAACTGTGGAGGCAGAAGGTAACTGGCTTATTTGGGCAGACCTGTCCAAAACATTATCAAGCACACAGTTAAAATCACCACCTAAAATAACATGCGAATCGGCAGAATCCGACAGTAAGTTAAATATTTTAGCAAAGAAAGTAGGATCATCAAAGTTAGGCCCATATACATTGAGAAGTGTAACATGAAATGAATAAATGTAACCAGTTACCATAATATATCGACCGTTTTGATCGCTCAAAGTAGAAACATGTCTAAAAGGAACTGTTTTACGGATTAAAATTGCAACTCCTCTTGCCTTGCTTGAGAACGTGGACTGGAAGATATGGCCAACCCAGCTGCATTTAAGCATCTTTTCTCTCGTAGGCCTAATATGGGTCTCCTGTAAGTACATCACATCAGCAGACAGAGATTTCAAATGCGAGAAAACTTTAGCTCGCTTGATCGCATGACCCAGGCCACGCACGTTCCAGCTGGTAAAAGTGATGCCACTGCCCTTTGAGGTTAAATTAGGATTCATACAAAAGCTGAAAATAAATAATGTACAAGCCTGGCGCCCTTTTAAAACAATTAGTGGTGAAACAAAAAAAAATAAAAAAATATAACTCGCGGAAAAGGAACGTTACCCCCCCACCCCCGTCCCACTTCCCCGAACAAAGTGAGAACACGCATCCCAAACACTCACTGAGGGGTAGCTGGACCATCGAAACAGCGAAACTACAACTAGAAAGCCCTAACTCCTTCTCCAATCACTTGAGCAAATTGTAAACAAAGAAAACGGTCATATAATGTTACATGTCCAAGTCTGAGCAACAGTAGCTGTTAGATAAAAGTCACATACCAGCTGTTAAGACAGCATAAGTAGGCACTGAATGCTTTTCAAGACAGCGTCCCGATAAAGGCCTCCGCTTCCTCGGGCGAGGAAAACACCTTGTCAGTGGTACCATGAGTGACGCGCAATCTTGCCGGATAAATGAAGCCGCTTCTCACGCCGGTTTCTCGGAGACGCTTCCTGACATCATTGAATGACTGCCGCTGCTTCATTATTTCAGCCGGAAGATCGGGAAAGATGTGTATTGGCCTGCCCTTGTAGCGCAGAGGAAATTGTTGACGAGCCAGCTGAAGTATTTTTTCTTTTATTTGAAAGTGATGAATTCGGGCAATCATCACACGCGGCCGCGCGTCTTCTCCAGAAAATTGTCTCCCGAGACGATGTGCTCGATCTACTTCTAACGGCTTCAAGAAGTTGCTAGCGCCCAGCAGGTCAGGGATGAACTTGGTCAGGAATTCCGTGGGGCGCCCATTTTCAATCTTCTCAGGTAAGCCTACGATTTTAATGTTTTGCCGTCTGGAGCGAGCCTCTAAATCGATCACTTTCTCGCGGAGTGATCTGTTCTCTGATTGTACTTTTAAGCACTTCTGCTCGACGAGAGAAAGGCGGCGGTCATAGTCAGCAGTAGCATTCTCCACCTCCTTAATTCTATCCCCGAGGCACGCTAAAGATGCTTGAGTGGATGTCAGAGATGCTTCCAGAAGATCAAATCGATCAGTCATCGTCTTGTTCATGTTTTGTATTGCCAGAAGTATACTGGTAGATTCGGCGTCAGCTCCGCCACTCGACCCCGGGGATGCCGCGGCCTGCTCTGCCATCTCCGACTGTGATTGAGCAGGGGATTCATTCAATGCTTTATCCAACTTCTTCCCCTTTTCAGCTTTTGGCTTAGTCATTGTACAGCTCTTCAATAAAACACGTATAAGTAATCCCAGGTAGAAAAAAAAGAGAAATTTAAACAGTGACCGAATAATTGGAAATATGGAGAGGAGCTCAGCAAAACACGTCTACTTCACGCGGTACTCCATAGCGCCCCCCCCCCCCCCCGTTTGTAATGTTATATATATATATATATATATATATCTTTACTGTCACTAATGTGAATAAACATATGCAATTCTTTACAAACAAAAATCTTACTAACCCCAAACTTTGGAATTGTAGTGTATATCACATTTATGAAACTTTCGCATAATTTTTCCAGTATAAACTCTTCAGTTCCCATTCACTAGCCAAGATGCCAACCACGAACCACAACATTTTTTGGTCAGGAAGTTCGGTCTGGAAAATCGTCGGGCAAATCAAATTGCCAGTACGGGCTTTATACGATGATGGACGGATGATCTGCAGTTACATAATCGTCACTTTATCAAAGAGAACTGGTTTCCCGCAAAGTCCCGCAGCCGGAGAATTGAGATATAGATTCCACTATCACGTCTGTTGTAAAAGAAATCGACAGCGCATTACTTTTAAAAGACGAACAGAGAACTGCAATTAAGGCATTTGTAAATCGGAAAGATTGACAGTGTTTGCCGTCCTTCCTACGGGGTTCGGCAAAAGTTAAATTTATCAGCTGGCTCCAATAAGAAGAAGAGGGAACGCAATGAAAACCCTGTGGTCGTTGTGGTTTCTCCTATGGTTGCACTCATGGTAAAATCATCACCACTCATTACTACTTCCAGCTTGCTTGCAGTTGAGTTCTATTGACAACTCTGCATAGCTCACTTATTGCGTTGCTCTGATTGGTTGCAGGTCTATCCAATTTTCCTGGTTTGGTTTGGTGAGACACGCCTTATAATCAAAGCCCAGGCAGTATCAGACTCACATTCTGACTAGAATATGAGTATGACGAAGTCAAGCTACCCATTCACAGTAATTGCACGTAAAGTAGCCAGCACAATTTTCAGAATTTCCCCTTTTGTGTTCCACAAAAGAAAGTCACACAGGTTTGGAACAACATTCGAGTGAGTAAATGATGACAGAATTTTCACTTTCT
Source organism: Pimephales promelas (assembly GCF_988280905.1). NCBI lineage: Eukaryota > Metazoa > Chordata > Actinopteri > Cypriniformes > Leuciscidae > Pimephales > Pimephales promelas. Next base: position 13,548,243 of record NC_142775.1, on the reverse strand, counting down.
TTTCCTCACTAAGAGGAGGGGTGATGACATTTTAACCCATCTATCCTGCCCAAGCAGCGGACCTTTCTGTGGAGTGTGCAAGAAATCGCCCCCTCACACCGCACTCAGGGATCTTACACGAGCTGCACGAGTCCTTTTCATCAGCTCAGTAATTGAAAAATTTAAGGGAAAAACAAGACTCTGATTTCCTTGGGATGAGCCTTTGATAAGGCCTTCACTCTGAGAGCTTTGAAGGGAAGGCTCCTCTCATCTTCTGAATGCTTTACTCGCATTCAACCCCCAGAAAAGTGAGAGAAAAATAAAGAATAGAACTGAAAAAAGTCAAAAGCATCTCATTGTATCAATGGGGGCAGCAAATGATCTAGAGCAGAGAAATACTATTATGCTTACAATGTTGAATTGAATTCAAATCCCAAAGACATTGCAGGGACTGTTGGGGGAGCGAGTTGGAGAACGATAGGTACAATGTGACCTCCATTAGTGGCACCAGAGTGTGAAATGACGCACGCACACGTGTACAGGTCTTCTGTTTCTGCTCAGAGGCAGTAACAGCGAGTCAGTGGGGAATCATACTCTGTAGCGGCCTAATGGACAGTAATGAGGATCGACTCACGGCACGCTGGGTTTCAAACCTAACCCCACCATGGCCCATCTGCCTGCCGCTAACCAGAGCGACAACTGATGGATGCAGGAAATCAGACATCTCTCCCATATCTAAAACCTCCCAGGGGGACATTCCTGAAGGGAAATGAGGAATGAGCTGTGGGAATTGTGTAGGCACTTTAGAGAATGGGTTTGATAAAGTGTTGACGTCACCAGTGCTTTTTTTTTTTTAGAAGGGTTAGAGGGTTTTTGTTTTTTTTGAAAGCTCTCTTTATTTGTAGAAACTCTTAAGACTTACTATGATAAGATACAATGGTTATATTACATGCAGACATGCAGAGAACACTATTAATCAATAGATTTTTTTTTTTTTGATTTTAGATTGGTGATAATGCTTTGCAAGAGTGAGGAAAAATACAATTGTTTCAAAAGTGAAACTTCATCAGGTGAATAAAAATGCAAAATGTGACCGATTTCTGCAAGTGACATGAATCAGAACCAAGACATCATTTCTTAATTTGGAATGAGATGCGTTGCATACATTTTATTTAATTTGAAAGGAATTCATACTTTTATTCAGCAATGATGCATTCAATTAATATTGTAGTTAAATAAATATCACAAAAGATTGCCATTACACATAATTGCTGTTCTTTTGAACTTTCTATTCATCAAAAGAGTCCTGAGGGGAAAATAAGTTTGATGATTTGCACAAAATCATTAAGCAGCACAACTGTTTTCAGCATTGATAACATTAAAGGGATACCCCACTTTTTTTGGAAATAGGCTCATTTTACCACTCCCCCAGAGTTGAATTTTTTGAATGTATTCAAACGATTATTTTATATATATATATATATATATATATATATATATATTTAGAAGAATATCAGTAACCAGACAGTTTCTGGTCTCATTGACTTCCATAGTATATATATTTTTTCCTACTATGGAAGTCAATGAGACCAGAAACTGTCTGGTTACTGATATTCTTCTAAATATCAGAAAATCGGCTGAATGCATTTGAAAACAGTGAAACTCAACTGTTTAACTCTGGGGGGGTTGTAAAATGAGCCTTTTCCAAAAAAAAAAAAAAAAGTGGAGTATCCCTTTAAGAAATGTTTTTGAGAACCAAATCAGCATATTAAAATGGTTTCTTAAGGATCATGTGACAATTAAGACTGGAGTGATGACCGCTAAAAAATACATCTTTTCATCATAGGAATACATTTAATTTCAATATATTGATATAGAATTGCTTTTAATAATGTTGATTAAATTATTGCAAAATTGATGGGCATATGGTACATAATAAATAAATAAATAAATAAATAAATAAATAAATAAATAAATAAAAATCTAACTAAGCCCAAACGTTTGAACACCAGTGTATGTTCTCATCAACAGTGCAGGTCAGAAACAGTTTAAATATCTTTGATTCTGTTCAGATACAGACCTTCACTAGGTTTTTGAACTTATTCGTGAGTTTTCTCTATGATGTACTGCAGCGATTTCATCATAATCAATTAAAGGGCGCATAAAATGATCAATGGTCCGGATTTTGTCTGCGGGCTGCTTTTTGGGAGATCCTGCCCCAAGTAATTAAGAAGATACTCTCAGATTTGCACAGAGAAATTATGGCTATGTCCGAAACATAGACATCAGCAGATCAATTTATTCACATAAGACAGACTTTTATGTGAAAGTACATGAGGAAACAGGTTGCAGACAGGCTTCTAAGGCACCATAATGCCATGTCTAATGGTCTAGAACAAATTCAAATGAGCTTTAGAGGTAACCAAGCACATATTGAAGGACTGCAACGCTTGTTTCTCGTTTCTTAAGTCATTTTTTTTTTCGCTAAATGAATGAATGAAACTGTGTGCGCAGAATTGTGGGATATCTAACACAGTCTCATCCCAAAAAGTCATATAACTGACGTCTTGGGACGTTTTTTGACCGTACGTCAATATCCGCCTTTTTAGGGCCCCCTTAAACGTCGGTAGATGGCGATCCCGGGCCGTCATACAACTGACGCGTTACCTTTAACGTCAGTTAGGTGACGGGTTAGGTTTAGGGTTAAGTTTAGGTCTGGGGTAGAGTTAGGATCCCATAACCTCATCTACCGACGTTTAAGGGGGCCCTAAAAAGGCGAATATTGACGTATGGTCAAAAGACGTCCCAAAACGTCAGTTATATGACGTCTTGGGATGAGACCGGGTTGTAACATCAGTGTAAGATGTTGCCATCAAAATCCAACAAGATCGACAGGATGTTATGCAATCAAATGTCTATAGTTGTAATCTAAATTATGCAACCCCAAAAATGTACAGACTTTCAGCAGTTCGCAAAAGGTAAAACAAAAGTATCAAACAAAAGCAATTGAAATAGCTCAGTGGTTTCCCCAAATTCAGCTGAGATTGCAATTTTTAATGACTGCAGTCTCACAATTATTCAACCCCCTGAATACAATCCGTCAGCACAAATCTGCAAAACAGGTGTTGTCTCAAGCTCACCAGATGCAACTAATCAAGGGCTTCATTGGTTGCACCAGGTGAGCATGAGCTAGAACACATGAAATGTCTGAACTGGCTGGGTTTGTTGAGTCCCACTGTCAGTGAGGAAGCTGAAGCTTGGGCTTCACTGGAACTTACAACAGGACAGTGATGCCAAGCATATCTCAAATAGGGATGCACCGAATATTCGGCCACCGAAAATTTTCGGCCGAAAATGGCCCAAAAACGCATTTTCAGACTTTTTTTACCGAAACAATACGGCCGAAATGTTGTCATGACGCAAACAGAAACCGCGACCTGCACGTGCTTGTCTGAAGCAACATGTCTGCAGTGCGGACGTATTTCAGTGTATCTGAACCCGCGAGGAGACGGAAGCCTTGTTCATCCACCTATATCTGCTCTAAACAATGCGCGTCGCCATGACAACGACTCCGGTTGCAAGCAGGTGAAGTATAAATGCCTCAACCGCGCTGTCTGTGTCTGTGGAGACTTGCGCTGCGGAGGCAGGCGAAAGTATAAACAAGGCAGCGCGAGTCTCCACAGACAGCGCGCGCACCGCTCCAAACTGCGTTTTTGAAACGCTCGCCGTTGTACTATTCCTTAAAACAACAGGGGACGACTCAAGTAACTGTCATCTAACCAGGAATCGGTGAGAAGAAGAAAGATAAACACATGACAATGTTTATTTTTTTAGTATTCCACCACCAATACAAAAATAATCATGTTAAACCCAGTAAACCCTGAGATTATTGACATTACAAATAGGCTAATATGTATGAGGACATGTATGTAACGTTATAGAACTAACGTTAAATTAATGCTCTCTTAAATATTTTCTACATTCATTAAACATATTTAGTGTTTCACTAAACAGGCTTTTTATGTTTGGTATGCTAAATTTTTAAAATGTAAGCAACTAATTTAGACTTGCAAACTAGGTGCTGGTGTGATGAGAAGTTCATGCTCGACTTTGTTTTTATGAGAGAACATTTAATTTTAAAACCTTTCTGCAGGCCATATTATTTAATGTCAGTGTTGGGAGTAACGCATTACAAAAGTAATACATTACAGTAACATATTACTTTTTGCTGTAACGCAGTAGTGTAAGGCATTACTAATCAATTTTCAGTAATATTTTACTCGTTACATGTTCAGTGAGGCTTGTATTACAGTTGTATTACAGTGTATTGTCTGCTTTTACTTCTTAAAGGCAACAGACTGTGTGAAAGTTTTAAAGCAGTCTTTTAGTGCCAGTTCAGAGCGGTCGCGTCTAACATTGTTTTTTCCTCATAAATGCGAACACGAAAACTAAAATAAAATGAATATTTTAAGTTCTATGGAGACTGGAGAGCCAACCCTTCCTCATCCGATTTGCGCAGTGTAATTAACAGAATTACAAAAAATATATTTTGCCTCCTATTTTTTTGTCACGCATGAATGTGTGTCTTTTCCCTAATATTAAAAATAAAACATAGACTGATATTTGTCTAATGTCTGGAGTCCTTTAAGGGAGTAGCCTATATACGTTTCAGTACATAAATTTTCTGAGAATTTTTATTTCAAGTTTTGCCTGCAAATGTCATCATGTCCATAATGCTGGACTTCCCCAATTTTAAATAATTTATCCTCAACTAGTTTTGTGGTGTAGGTCCACGTATTTTATAATGTTAACTTCAAATAATACTAATAGCCTAATTCAAAGATAAGGCAGCATTGGATCTGGACGGTAAGGAGAATAACGCTGGAGTTGGAAGAGGTGTGTCGCGATTCTGTAGGTTCGTGGATCTGAGTCGAGTGGCAAATCGCGATTTTGGTTTCATATTACATATCGTTACAGCCCAAAAGTTAAGTTCTACTTAGTTATTTTGGTGAAAGTAACTCAAAAGTAATACATGAGTAATGTAACGCATTACAATTCTGGGACAGTAATATTGTAAGGTAATGAATTACTTTTAAATAACAGTAACAAGTAATACCTAATGTATTACAGTTTGGAAGTAACTTGCACAACACTGTTTAATGTACACATGAGTGGGGTCAAAAACATTTTAGTTTGAATTTTATTTTATACGGTGCATTGTGCTAAATAAAAATTTGTAATTGATTTATTCTTTGAAAATGTTATATTAATTTATGCAATTGTAATGCCTTGATTTTAGTAAAGTTTGTACATAGTCATCATAGCCATAAATGCAATGATACTAATAATTGGCATAATTTCTTTCGGTGTTTCGGTTTTCGGTTTTCGGCCTTGGTTTCCTCTTTTTCGGTTTTCGGTTTCGGCCAAGAATTTTCATTTCGGTGCATCCCTAATCTCAAATTCCACCAAGGCTTGATTGCAGAAGAAGTCCAGGAAGATTCTATAGTGGCCATCACAGTCATTTGACTTGAACCTCATAGAAAATATCTGGTGGGATTTGATGAAAGCAGTTGCAGCACGCAAACCCAAAAAAATTGTGAAGTGGAGGCCTTTGCTTATGAAGAATGGGCTCAGATTCCTCAGAAACGCTGCCAGAAGCTGGTGTCTGGTTATAAATCTTTTATGCAGCTGGTCATAACAGCAAAAGCATGTTCTACTAAGTTCAAAAGATGATTGCCATCATGGGGTTGAATAATTTTGAGACGGCAGAAGTCATTAAAAGTTGCATTTTGAGTTGAATTTGGGGAAACCAGTTGAAACCTTTGTTGTGTTGAGCTATTTCAATTAATTTCAAATTGTTCATTGCAATTTTGCTAATAGACCTGATTTTCCAACATGACATCATGACTTTTGCGTAAACATACGAAGAGTTCAGATGCAAAAGCCTCGAAAAGCCATTTGAAATTTTCTTCTTTAATGATGATTTTTATCAAACTTGTATATTTAAGTTCAGTAATTTCACTTAAATGGCAATGATAATTACCTATTAATTGTTATTTATTATATATATTAATTGTATATTAATTGACTTTTATTTGGAAAATCGATAGAGTCCAAAACAACACTTTCATTTCACCAAACCCTCCATACATGTTTGGAACAACATGTGAGTGAGTAAATGATTAAATAATTTTCATTTTGGGGTGAATTACCACTTTAATATTCAAAATAAATCACATGCTTCACGTACATACCGTTCCTGCTAACATTTTGAAGAAAAAAAAAAAAAAGTTTAAGTATTTCATGACTCTTCAAGCACATCGTATTTTTCTCATACAGTATTTCTGTTTGTCAAGTACAAACTGAGAGAACTGGTTTGATCTCACTGGTTCAAAAAACACTTTTGAAGGGTCAAACCAGAATGGAATTTTCAGTTTTGAGTGAACTAACCCTCCAGGCACATTTTCGACATACAAACATACACAATGGGGTGATGCAGCGGCTTCTAACAGTTCAGAGAGTTGCACAGTGAGCGATGAAAATAATTAAGGGCTTTAAGCCTCTAATTACCACAGTACATCAGCTTTCAATATGCTGGCCATTGATTTGATAGAGTGCACATGACGTTGGATGAGCAGTAATCAAACAACTTCATACAGGAGGGAAAATATTAAAGAATGGCCTGCTGTTATATCTGGCACACGCTCAGAGTACTTGAATCTTTCGTTCTCTCCTTTCCTCCATATTTTAGTCTCCGTCTCACATAAAACTCCTACAAACAATCCAACAACATCTGCAGAGAGTGCATAATATCCATTAACACCAATTCCTCTGGGAAACCTGCCACTAGTGATTAGTAGTAATGAAAAATGTAATGTCACACTTGGTCAATATACATGCAAGTCATCAGAAATGAACAGGTATTTATCAAATTCTGATTCTCAAAGTAGTTATTTACACACCTACACTAGACACATGATTTTACAGATTTCTCCCAGACCGAAACCAACTGACAGCACAATGCAGCTCCTATCAGATAGGTCGGTTGTTTAGAAATAAGAGATGGTTTTATATTACACAGATAAGCGGAGGAACAAGATAAAGTGATGGACCATGTCAGTTTGCTCTCTTATCACATTCTGCTTTGGGAAAGGAAGTGAGAGAGGGAGAGAGGAAAGTGATTGGGTAGTTTGCTGAGCCACAGATGCATTCCTCATCCTCGGAGAAGTCACCGTTCAGGACTAGTGAAGTGTGACAGCAGAAATGCTGAAACACCCATATGGCAGAAAACGAACTGAAGAATACATAAACATTCAAGAACACCTCAGGCACAAACAGACACACCTGCAGTCTCCAAGAACATGACGTTATATGCGTTATACAACATGTTACTCCGCTCTGCCTGTGTTGCCGAACATAATGTTGGTCAAACAAAGGGTGCCATTCACTCTAACTAGGCATATGTGTGTATTATAAAGCTGTGAGCAAGCAACAAGTCGGGACTTTTTACCTGAAATTAATTAGGGGTGGAAAAAATGTATAAAAAACGAAATGCATTGAATGCAGTATTTAATAATCGATTATGATGACTGCAATCATATCCAGATGCCGTTTCAGATTACAGTATGAAGAAACAAATGCAAACCTTAAATGAAGAAAGTTCATGCTACTGATTTGAGAATCATTATTCATAATTGTGTGCATCTGTTTGATGAAAGTTAGTCAATTTATTCTGCATATTCAGGAATATTTGGAGATTGTAGCTTAGAAATGCTTTCCTATGCCTTGATTAAGGATGATTTATTTGTTATTTACATTTTATTTGGCAGATACACATGAATTTCTTATCCAAAAAATAAAAAAATAAAAAATGAGACCTGATGTATTATTTTTTTGCAACTATAGTGCCATTTTCTCTCAAATAGCCTGCTACATTCAGTGCTGGTAACTGATTACATGTAATCTGGATTACATAATCAGATTCCAAAAATCTTGTAATTGTGATCAGATTACAGTTACTTTTTATGGATTGCATGATTACCTATTCACATAATGGCAGTAAATATATCAATTTATTCATTTTCACTGAAATACTTACATTTTCCTTACCATTTAGCTTCGACTAAATTCACAATATAGAATGTAATGTAAATAAATCTGTGACGCTTCAAAATTTAGGGGCAAAAACGCCTCTCTTTGGACCATGCATGAGATTAATAATTATGCAAGTCACTCAACACTGCTGATATACAGCTATTAAACACTTTTAAAAAAAAAATCAAAAAGTAGTCTAAACCTAAAATGAGGAATCTAGATTATGCTACTAACTACAATTTTTATCATGTAATTTGAAATCAGTAATGGACAACAATTCGCAAGAAATCAGCCCAGCACTGGTTCCACAACTGTTTTTTAAAGAAAAAAAATATATATATAATAATAATAATAATAATAATTCAAGGACGTATTAAATTGGTTAAACATTTTTAATGTAACCAAACTGGTCGATTTAAAATAAACACTGTTCTTATAAACTTTTTATTAGTCAAAGAATCCTGAAAAAGAAATAAAATTTTACAACAAAAATAGGCAACACAACTGTTTTCAACATTGATAATACTAAGAAATGTTTCTCGAACCTCAAATTCAGCTTTGCAATCACAATAACAAATTGCATGATAAAATGTATTAAAATAGAAACAATTATTTTAAATTGTATTTTTTTTTTATCAAATAAATGTAGGGTTGGAGAGCAAAACACTTCTTTTAGGCTATGTTTACACGCAAAAGTGGCGTTGCATTATCACTTTTTATTCTGCGTTTAGACAAGCGTTTTAGGTGGGAAATCCGCGTGCAAATGGTGACGCAAAAGTGTGTGAAATTCAATGTAGAATGCACTCCAGGCAGCTAGGTGGCGATGTGAAGCACTGCCACATAACAACGCCAAGTCCGCATGCCTGCGCACAACCTTCACTGTCAAGCAGACTGCTGTGTTTTCACTGACTTCCAACTTTTCAACAGTAGTGAATGCTGTTACCACATTTTTGGAGAATTATAATTCCAAAAATAATTAAAACAAGACAGAATTGAACCAAATCATTACACAGTTTCATATTTCACAATGCAAAGATAAAGCAAAGATTTATAATCAAACTAAATAATCTTAGAACAAATATTTACAGCCCAACTTATAATAACCTGCCAACAGGAATGATTTGATCCTGTGCAAATCCATGCATCCCATATCATCCTCTCACCTGAAGCCCTGGATTTCCACTCACCCATGAAAGTGCACAGTCATGGGTTGCACCACAGACAACAGCAATAACAGATAGCATCAGCTCCCACCGCACTACATGAGAAATACCATCAGCAGCCTATTTGGCGAACCTTGTGATCTTATCTCACTGGTTGGGTTAAGTTTCTCATGGAAAATGAGCAAAACAGGACATCGATGGAGTGAAGATAATGTGTAAAGGTGTTATGTGGTCTGTGCAGTATGTTATTTAACATCTTAATCATTCCTGCTAGAGAACACTGAGATTAAACAGAGGATAAATGTTGACTGTTCCTAAAGTGTCCAGACCACCTCAGACTTTCCCCTTAAGTGTAATATCCTCCCACATGTGCCTCCTATAGAGTAGCAGAAATGATCTAATCAATATCATAGCCTGGGCACTGATTTCCAAAGTTAGAATGTTTTTTTTTTTTTTAATTTAATGTAAACATTATTACATCAAAAAAATACTTGGAAGACCAAATGATCTGGGGTGTGTTTCCCGTACAACTATGTAGTTCGCTGCTTCACTACCATAGTACAATGCATCTAGCTAGTCACGACTGTTTCCCGAAACCCATTGTCGCAAAGTATCGTTCAACCACGTTGGTTTCGCACGTGGTGGAGTAATAACTACTTTTAATGAAACTGTTTGAGATCCGATTAACGCTAGATTTTTAAATATAAATTACAGACGACTGAGGACTATGTCTTTGCTTTATTACCAGACTCAATATTTGGCTCGTTCTTACATAGTAGAGCACGTTCGCACATGCACACTCTTCAAAATCGGTACTTTAAATCTTTTGACAAATTAAAAGACGTAAATTACATTTGTATGTATTCTAAATACTGAGTGTCAGCTTGCTTATTTTGCTCAAGATAAGGATTTATTACGTTCAAATGTGATGCAATATAGAAACGATCCCTTTAACCATAGCTCGAGAGCTGTCATTCAAACCACACAACTTTGCGATGCTGTTTGTGAATGTTCGTTGGAACGATGGTTTCGGGAAACACAGAATCGTTGAATTATGACAACCCGATCTCACGGGAATTCGTACGAATTTTACGAGGTGGCTAATTCGTAAAAATTCGTACGACCTCACTTTTGCTAAATCGTACATTTTTACGAATTGGCCAATTCATATGAATTCGTACGAATGACCAACCCCTGACCCCGCCCCTAAACCTACCCATCACGTGGGTTTAGACAAATCTCAGTGATTCGTACGAGTGAGGTCGTACGAATTAGTCCAAATTAGCCACTTTTTAATCACTCGTATGAATTCGTACGAATTGGTCGTGAGATAGTGTAGACTGCTGATAATGATGGAACTTGTGACCATAGTTGGCTAACGATGCTTTCGGGAAACGCACCCCTGAGCAATAGTATCTACATTTATTTTATAGCTACAAACTCTTATTGTGTGTCAGAATTGTCTCCTTTTGAGTCAATTTTACTTCTGCATTTTAGGAGAACTATCTGTGAAAAAAAAAAATGTCCATACAATCTCGTATTATCAGCAAAATGTCTTTCTACTTCACTCACACATGCTCTCCTTTTCTGTCCTGCACACGTTTAACTAAGACAGGATGTAATCGGTGGAATGATTGTTTGGAAAAAAAAACAGCTTGGGCATTGTTCTAAATGTCATACAGTAAAGTCATACAGGTTTGAAACGACATGAATGTGAGTGAGTACATGACAACAGAAATTTCATTTTTGTGAACAAGCCATGCTCATTTTGAGAGCAACACAAAAATCGATCTCTAGTGTGTACCTGACCAAAATACATGATTGCCTCCGAATTCCTCTATGAGAGAAATATTTTATGAATAATATTTGAGCCGCTACTTCCTGCACATATTCCCTCCTTACAAATTCCCATCCGAATGAACAGTTTGTTAAGGGCGCCTGCAATGTTTCTTTGAATCTTACTTGAGAGCATGTTCATGAGGGTACCATCCCCAACGGCAGAAGGCCGATCCAAGCGTTCCAGTTTGATCGTATCACAAAAGAAGAAAAAAATACCAACACGAGAAGCCCGAGAATGAGCTCTACCTCTGAGGCGATTCAGAGCACGAAGCAGAAGCCTCAAAGCGCCTGATATGGCATATTCTTACATTACGAAAACAAGATAAAAACAATGTAAGGCCTTATAACAAAAAGAAGAAAGCAAAGGCGAGGAGGGGTGAGGGAGCTTTGAAGTGTCTGTGTTTGCATACGACTGAGTTTCCTCACAGGGTGTATCCTAAAAATAAAGAGGGTACATTAGGGTTTTCAGGGCTGTGGAGATAAAGTAGGCCGTTGGTTCTCTTATTTGGGCCTGTTATTCCTCCGAGTGCCTTTGAGAAGGGACAGGCCCGGCTGCTCTGTAGCATTACTGTGCTGTGATTGAATTCCTGCGGGTCAAAGCCTCAGAAGAGACCATGAGAGAGTACTGCCAACTTCACAGTACGAACTGTACACTGTAGATCTGTGCAATGATGGGGCATTTATTGTTTCATTCTATTAATGGAGGGGAATCGTATAAGGAATTTAACGATTCCAGTTGCTAATTGACGGTACGATCAATCGCAGAGATGTATAAAGTACTAGAAACCCGGACTTGAGTAAAAGTACAAGTGCTCTATCAAAAAAGTGACTTGAGTAGAAGTTGAAGAGCTCTTTAAGCACCACACTTAAGTAGAAATACTAAATTATTCAACATTTTTTTGTACTTAAGTATTGCAAGTAGTTTCTTTTAAAATTCACTACTTAAGTACTAAAAGTATTGTGACATTGAATTATTAAAGAAAGCAGTCAAAAGTTTGAACTAGCAATCAAATAAGGTGCTTAGGCGGGATAAAAATTTGCTTTGGCGGCCGCCAAAAAAAATATCATTGCAGGACAACCCCTGCTTTAGCTGTCAATGTGTGTGTCAATCAATACCATTACCCTATAAAACTGGCGTGTGATTTAGGCAGCATGAAAGCCAACTTGCAATGAATGATTCGTAAAGTTTTTAGAATTGTAAAGAGTAACTAGCAGAAAATTTAAAAAATATCGAAGTAAAAGTATTAAATTCATCGAAAATATCTACTGAAGTAAAAGTAGAAGTATGAGAAGAAAAAAAAAAACAATACTCTAAAGCACAGATACAGCATTTTAGTACTTAAGTAGTTCTACTTCGTTACTATACATCTCTGATTAATCGTTCTTTCATACTAAACAAAAACATGACATATGAACATATGATCAGAAATTACATTTATCGTGTTGATTTCGCAAGCCAAAAGTACATCACTCATGAGCTTGAGACTGATTTATGAGTCTTTTCACCAATTATAAAAAAGAATCCGCTCATAAGATCTGTGTTTGTGAATCAGATTGCAAAGGACAATGCAATAGAAAGACATATTGTCCAGTTAGGGTTTGTACACTGTAAAAACTAATATTCTTGATTTGTTATCACAACTTTTTATCTTCTGTCAAATCAGCTTTGTTAATGAATGTGGTTAAGATAGCATAATATTTTGAGTTTCTATTTTTTTAAAAAAAAACAATCTCCTTTGTTGTATGAACTCAAATTTTTAATTCCAAGAACTGAAAACTAAGGCAACTTACTTGTTTAAGTTAAACCAAACATTTTTTAAACTATTATTAATATTTTATTTACTTTTAATAAGTAAACCAATAATGGTTTATTCAATCAAGCTGCATTGATTACAAACTTGTAATTAGAGATTATTACTTTAAATATTACAGTGCATTATTTTTTTTTTGTGCACGCTGTAAAAAATATTGTTGGTTTAACTTAAAAAATCAAGTAACCTGGTTGCCTTCAAATTTTAAGTTAATTGAAATGGTTAATAGAGTTAATAGAATTAAGGAGATTGATTTAATAATTAGAAACTCAAAATATTAAGTTATCTGAACCACGTTAATTATTTAAGTTCGTTTAACAAAAGAAAAAAAATTGTCATTACAAATCATGAACATTTTTTTTTTTACAGTCACAGGTTGCACCTATATTATCTCACCAATCACAAATAAAATTTAGACTGAAAGATCATATTTGAGCAAAAATATGAATTATTTTGCAAAACGTCAAATGTAGGTTCCAGTATGTTTTTAATAGAACCAATTCTGAATAAGAAGGTTTTTCAATATCCATCCCTCCTCATAAACAAAATAAGACGAACAATTTCTTCACAAAATCTGCTTTTCCCAAAGAGTTTGAGTTCTTTTACAGCCAGCTTTCCATATGTTCATGAGTAAACATCTGTCTACACTGCAAAAGAACAACATGGAAGACACAACCAAACTACAACATTCCTATTCTAAATCACCAAAGCAGACACTGCCAGCACGCAACACCGCTTGTCAGACCAAGGGCCAAGACACACTGGCACTCCCCGTCAGCAGCATTCACCGCCGAAGGCTTGGCATGGACGAGGAGGCTGTTGAATCTCGGCAATGGCGCCCAGTCCTGCCACCCAGCCCTCTGTTTATTTATACCCACCCCCAACCAGGTCTGGCACTTCAGACCTCCTCATCCTCCCCCATGTGCCCTTCCCCTCAGCCTCCAACACAAGATATATATAGCCATGACCGCGTTTAGCAGGGCTGCCCGTGGAGGGAGACAGGTGGGGATGAATTCCCCAGCTGCACATTCCCAGAGCTTGATGATGGGGGCTGATGGGGACCACGGCGGAACAAAGCACAACTGTCCCTTCTCAGCAGCTGGTGCGGCCCATTAGATGGGATTAGAGCATGCAAACAGGCCCCGTCGTCCCTCTCTCGAGGGGACAGGGCTCGGAGGAAAGACACCTTGACCTTGACCCAGACTGACTCACATTTGTTTGTCTTTCGTCGCCTATAAAACCCTGCCACGAGACTGGTACCATTTTCTTCTGCCAAGCTGACACCCCCGCAAAAACTCGACAATAAGGACTGTCCAATGGCCTGGGGCCAGCATGAAGATACTTGGGAGAATCACCACTGCCCTCTTAGTCACAAAAGTTTACATTTGCATGTGTTTTAAGTATGGCTGTCAAACAATTAATCGCGAATAAAACACAAAAATAAAAGTTTGTGTTTTAAATATATGTGGGTGCACTGTGTAAAAGTATTATATATATATATATATATATATATATACACAGTATATATATACACACACATGCTTGTATATATTTAATAAATATTTTTATATCTTATTTATATTATATATAAATATAAATATTTTATATATATTTTTTTTTTCTTAAATATACATGCATGTGTATGTATTTATATATATATGCAAAATAATTATACACAGTGCACCCACATATATTATGTAAACACAAACTTTTATTTTGGATGCGATTAATCGCGATTAATCGTTTGACAGCCCTAGTAAGTTTTGCCTGTTTCAAAATTCAAGCGATTTTAAACCATTGAAGCACAAGAAGACACGGAAGAAAACTTAATTCTGGACTTGCATGCTGTTTTCCAGCCCATTCTCACCCCCAAGGCGTCACTTAACTGACGCCTTGGGAAGCATTTGGACATGCTTCAATATCTGGCGCTTTAGGCGCCCTTTAGCATCAGTTAGATGACGCCCTAGGATCGCGTGTACCCTACCCCCAACCCACACCTAAACCTAACCGCGTCCTCTAACTGACGCTTTCCTTTAGCTTCAGTTAGATGACGCCGTAGGATCGCCAAATACGTCAAATATTGAAGCATGGTCAAAGGTGACGCCTTGGGGTGAGAATGCGTTGCGTTTTCTGTGCATTCACACCCAAAGAGCGCAGACAGAGTCTCAGACAGTGTGAGAATACCGAACTGAGTTCTTTTTTGCATATTCTTGCACTTGAATCTAAAAATACACTAAACATGTCAAAATACCCATCTTGGGGAGCATCTTTGTAAACACAGCCAGTTATGTATTAAGTGAACATAAACAGTTTAGCAGATGTGCAATATGGTATATTGGATTCATGCTTAAGACTTAAAGGAGTAGTTCACTTTAAAAAAAAATAAAAAATAAAAAAAAAATCGCTGATAATTTACTCACCCCCATGTCATCCAAGATGTCCATGTCATTCTTTCCTCAGTCGAAAAAAAAATTAAGGTTTTTGATGAAAACGTTCCAGGACTTCTCCGTATAATGGACTTCAATGGGAACCAAACGGTTCAAGATCCAAAAGACAGTTTCAGTGCAAACTGCAAACTGTTCAAAGGGCTTTAAACGATTCCAGACGATGAATAAGGGTCTTATCAAGCGAAACAATCGCTCATTTAAAAAAAAAAAAAAGTTTTATAAGCTCAAATGGTCTTGCTCTTTTCTGTGATGCGAGTTCGTGACTCTCCTGTTTGAACTCGTTTATCAAAATGAACGAATCTTTTTTCGTGTCATTTGGTTCATTCAACGAACGAAACGAACGAGTTGACTTAGGAAAAGATATGTTCATTTTGCATTATATGGAGAAAAATCCTGGAATGTTTTCATCAAAAACCTTATTTTCTTTTCGACTGAAGAAAGAATGACGTGGATATCTTGGATGACATGGGGGTGAGTAAATTATCAGAAAAAGTTTTTTTTTTTTTTTTTTTTAAATGAACTACTCTTTTAAACTAATAGCACTAAGCAGTGTTATTTTACATTTGATTATTGAAATTCTTTCCCTGAATACTACTGTTATACCTATCCCAAAAGAGGAGTAGATGTAGTCTCGTGGGTACCCCCCAACCTGCGAGGGGCATATGTGGCGAGCAGGTCGAGGCAGAGGGCCGTGAGAGAATGGCGCGAGCCCGATGGCGTGATTGATAATGAGCGACACCTACGTAACGCGTAACTGCGTAACACCTGCGTATGACAACAGTCATCCTTGAGGGGCTGCTGTCTTTACTTTCAATTTGTAATTTGTTTATTTTATAGTTATTAAAGTTTTTGAATGTTTGTTAACTAGTTAGTGGCAGGACTAGTGAAAGAGCAGGGCAGAGCAAGTAAATATTTGACCCAGTAGGAAAATAAAAAATAAAAAAAAAACACTGAAGAAATAAACCTTTCAAATTGAAAATGAAAGTCTATGTTACTTTTCAAAGAGAAGGATCATTTGTCCAATGCAGTACAAATGAGTCTCAATAGGGATTGCATGTGGCAACGAAAAGGCTAATAGAACTGGGGAAGAGATTAACCAGGGTTTGAGTTTTTAATGAGATTTGCTCTTTTACTCTGGTGAATAAGCGACCAGATGTCAAGTTAACGTGATGTAAAAATTCCTTAGAAATGGACCCATCATTACTAACTCTACTAATTAAATCAATAATCAAAATCATTAACGTGCTTTAACAAAGGTGGCTCATTCATCGCTGCTTGTATGATATTTATCTGTTTGAAAAAAGAACATGAATAATGCGTGTCACCTGCCAATAACCATGCGTGCGGTGTGGGAGAAGAGCATCATTCATGTAGGAAAAAGACAAACCTGTCGAAGATGAACAGTGACAGCAATTGTTAAAATATACCTCATGGTCCAGAATAATCTGCTACAGCCCGTTTGGCACTTAATAACAGTTGACATTTAACATGAAACAAATAAAAGAACAGCGGTAAAGGTGACTGCCTCCTCTGTCATGAGAAATATGCTTTGCACGGCACTATAAAATGATCTGACACACTATACCCTCTAGTTCTCTCATTTTTCAAATGAGGCCGGCACAAAATAGTTTTTGATAGAAATACGAACAGAAGAACCTTAAGCGGTAAAAGGACTAGCACACTTATTTCAATCATTAAAACAGCTTTCTGTAGAGAAAGGCATTCTGTGTTTTGTGAAAATATACGGGGGGGAAAGTTGTTCAATGGTGTTCCACGAACTGGCCCTGTCCACAAGTAGTGACACCAAACAGTAGCACTTGTTTTAGTGTTAAATACCATTATTCAGACTCAGAAAGTGATGTTGTTTTATTATTTTGGGTCATTTAGCCGTTGTTATTTTAATTGTTAATTGTTATTCTACCGTTTTTGTGCTAAAATATTTTCAGTTCATGAAATGTAGTTTACTGGTCAAATAGCATAAAAAAAATGTAATATTGAAAGGAGTCATGTCAAATCAAATGTTCCTTGATATTTTGAAATATACGAAGAGTCTGTACTAAAACATCCTGCGATTTCATAGCTTAAATGTCATTAAAAAAACATGATATTGTGAGATCTGTGATGTCACATGAGCAAAAACATTGGCATATGACTACCTCTGGAGCAAGACATCGACGAATAGATTTACATCAGCTCACCATTATGCCCACCCACTGGCATTCAGTCGTTTGTCTGTAGCCTATCTGAAAATTACGATTTTATATGGATAATATTTTTAAAAAATACTAGCGCACATGCATTAGTGCATGTTTTTTTTTCTGATACAATTTGTTTAAGTCGTCATGAAACAGAAACTGTAATCGTCTTTTCTTCCTTACTGCGAGAATCTTGAACAAAAAAAAAAAAAAAAAAACGTAGGTTGGGACTTGATTTTGTTCATTGGGAACTGATTGTTTACTAATTGCTGCAATCTCATGTGAATGACAGGTTGGAGGAGGGAAGGGATTATTCATAGGCTAATGAATAAATAAATAAATAAAAAAGATTATATTAGTCATTAGATTAGATGTTATTTACAATTGAATATTTACACATTAACATTAAAGGTGCAGTGTGTATTTTTAGCGACATCTAACAGTTCGTTTGTGAGTTGCCCACTGCTCACCCCTGAGTCATCTGAGACAGTAGAGAATAGCCAGAGTAAGCCAAGAGTGTGTAACATTGTCACTGTTTCTGTACCACAGTCCAATATAAACCATATCATGGATAAAGTTTACAAAGCAGGTGAGGATCAAGGGTCTTAATATATAATATAATAATAGTGATCAGCTGATTGTCTCACAAACGTAACCAGCACATTTCTCCCCACATAGCAAACCCATAATGCAGCGAGGGAGAAGAACCACATGAAACTATGCAACTATATGTTTTTCTAACAGGGTAGTTAAAGTTTAGTTGGCTAATATGAGCTGTTACTGTGGCTGAGTTGGTTAAAGCGTAAAGCCTTGTTGAAACTCGACGGGTCCGCGTGAGCCCAAAGGTAGACACCATTTACTATAGGCTTTTATAATAGGCTTTTTTCGTGGCCTCAAGATAGAGTTAGTATCTTGAGGCCACGAGATAGTATCTTGAGGCCACGAGATAGTATCTTGAGGCCACGAGATAGTATCTTGAGGCCACGAGATAGTATCTTGAGGCCACGAGTTACTATCTTGAGGCCACGAGTTACTATCTTGAGGCCACGAGTTACTACAGTATCTTGAGGCCATGAGTTACTATCTTGAGGCCATGAGTTAGTATCTTGAGGCCACGAGTTAGTATCTTGAGGCCACGAGTTAGTATCTTGAGGCCACGAGTTACTATCTTGAGGCCACGAGTTACTATCTTGAGGCCACGAATTAGTATCTTGAGGCCACGAGTTAGTATCTTGAGGCCACAAGTTACTATCTTGAGGCCACGAGTTAGTATTTTGAGGCCACAAGTTACTATCTTGAGGCCACGAGTTACTATCTTGAGGCAACGAGTTACAATCTTGAGGCCACTAGATAGAATCAATTTTTTTTTTTTTTTGCCAAAGTGGGACTAGGGGGGCTCTGTAGAATTTATACTTTTTAACCATTTATTTATTTTTTCTCTTTCTCTCAAATTCAACTCAACAATGCTATGAATGCTCAAAGAGAGGTGTTGCAATTTCAACAAGCAGGTGTCCGATTCCCAGCCGTACGTGGATAATTAGTGGAGTTTTACACAGTAGTCTAAGGATCCACATACAGTATGACCACTGCAAAACACAACCCTGAAGCGGGCGCAAGAAAACATTAACCCAGCAACCATTTAGAGCAAACGAATAGTGAGCAAGATCGAGATATATCACATTAATTTCCTGATGGCTGTGACATCATGACATAATTACAGGTAGGTTATCTATGGTAGCAAGTGGTGATAGCGACATGGAGCAGTGAAAAAAAAAAAGGTCAGAGAATCAGATGTCAATTTTTAGAGACTTACATTTCTAGACATCTAACTTGACTCAGAGATCAAGAAACAAAACAAGTGGTCTCTTGTGACTCAGCTCAATGCTTTTTAGGGCCATATCACTCACCTGTCTGAGCCTGAAAATTTCTGCCTGTGGTTCTCCCATCTAGCACCTCTTCAGGAGCCAGCGCTGGCATTACTGCTTACTGTTGGAGTCCCATTTGTGCTCTTAGAGAGCATGTATCACTCTCTTCGGCCTAAGTCAATATTTTGAGATTATAATAGCTATATTCAGAACAAAATAATAGTTTACTAATCCACAAAATTCTGCACAGTACACACTACATACTGTATGACATACATATCTACTATGTGAAGCCATGCATG
The DNA here is from genome assembly GCF_988280905.1 of Pimephales promelas. Lineage (NCBI taxonomy): Eukaryota > Metazoa > Chordata > Actinopteri > Cypriniformes > Leuciscidae > Pimephales > Pimephales promelas. The sequence goes on along the minus strand of NC_142775.1, from coordinate 13,528,548 downwards.
GTGCTATAAATGTTAAAAACAGCAGTTGTCACATGACTATCAAAATGCATGTTAAATTCAGAAATTATATTTCAATTCTCCTTTCAATAAGGTGCTAAAAGCTGTTTGACACAAATTCCAATAAAATACATCTGACAACACACTATACAATACAACATACACTGAAAAACAATATTTGAAACAATTTTCACTGTAAATTTCACAAATAATTTGGACCCAATAACACATTCAATTAAATGTGAAAGACTGAAATTTTCTTGTAAAATATATATATATATATATATATATATATATATTTTTTTTTTTTACTTGTACAAATTGTCCAAAATGCGCACAAAGCTGTCCCATAAATCACATGCTCAATGGAATCGAATGTATAACAAAAACATGCTGAGGAGCGTTTAAACAAGCTGAACAACAAGGTGTGGGTGGATAGTGGGGTTTAGACTCAACAGCAAATCCACACACTGAGGGATTTCTGTCAGCCACAATCCTGACAAATGTCTTTGGCTGAGACTATGGAGTAAAACAAACGGACTGAGACAGCTCTGAAGGTGAAAAAAAAAAAAAAAAACACTAAATATCCCTGAGAAAGCTGCCTGTGTGTGTGTGTGTGTCTAGCCGATTGAATTCATCGTAGGCGCTATATATCATGAGGGCAATCGCAGAATGCAATTGCAATTAATTAAATTGTTAAGGAAAAGGAAAGGAACAGGAAAAGATTAAAAAAAATAATAGAAAATGTAAAAAGTGACAAAATGTCAGGCTGAATAAGGATATTAATTTTAACATGAAATGACAATCCACCATCTAATTTCTAAATGCTTGTTTTGATCTTTTTGTGAATGACTCGTGCATGCATCAATTTTTAAGCTTATTTTAAAGATGCTATATGTATTTTTTTAGCGGCCTCTATTGGTGATGTTTTAGATTTCAACCAATTTTTGCAAGAGCGCTCGAAAACAAAAGCGAGCACTCATGGTACCGGTGTTGTGCCAAATTTCGAATTCGAATTTCGCAATAATGTGGCAGGGGGTAATGATTCGGCACAACACAAAACATGCTGGAGACTCATGTAAACTCCCAGTGCAACGTTACAATAATAGACTACTTTTATCTGCTTGACGTTGAACTAATGCTCCATGCTTGTACCATGATAACGTTACATTTGTGGTGTTATCTAGCATAAGGCATTTTACAAACTATCCGTGTATCTTTTCCAGTGTTGGGTGTAACTAATTACTAAGTAATTAGTTACTGTAATTTAATTACTTTTCCCTTGAAAATGTAAAGTAAGGGATTACTCTTCATTTATCTGTAATTTAATTACAGTTACTTCTGATGTAATTGAGGTAAATATTGTGTATGGATCAATCCGATCTCACAGCGATTCGTATGCATTTTATGAGGTGTCTAAATCGTACGACTGCACTCGTACAAATTCGTATGAATTATTGTAAAATATGTATTGAAAAAGTGTGAAATGTAATGAGATCAGACACAAAAAAAATAGTGGGTTTAACATCAAAATATATTGTCTGATGTTAAAAAGTATGTTTTTATAATGTAACCTTCTCCACCCTGTTCAGTTTAAGGATAATTCATGCAGTTTTATAGTATTTATTTGAAAGAATTAAAACAGATCCATGTCTATCCTTGTATTATTCAGCTGGTTGAGATTGATATGGGATTTTGAAATTAATTAGTAATTAAAAGTAATTAAATACTTTTTAGAGAGAGTAATTCGTACAGTAATCTAATTACACTGTTGAAGAGGTAATTAGTAACTAGTAATTAATTACTTTTTTAGAGTAACTTACCCAACACTGATCTTTTCCATTCAACAATGTCAACATAGGCGAAAGTATAATATCATATCAAAAACAGTTAGTGAACTAGAACAATTTCAGTGTAACAGTAAGATTGCAGGAAGTAACATTACTGTAGTGAACATGTCTGGAAACAAATAAATGAAAAATAAGTATCCCAGATATAAAGGGTATTAAAAAAAAGTCCAGTCACACATGGGGAAAACATTTACAGCAACAGTTTGCTTCTAAGTAAAGAGATATATTTTGAAGGAACACAATGATGTGACAGATCTTAGAGACCCAGGCATGCTAAAGGGGCTTTAAATTTAAAGGCACGTCTACCACTCTTTTTGAAGATGTTTGGCACAGTGAAGGAGAGATATTCAGTGTGTCTCAATCTCAATCTATAGCTGGGTCTATATGGAAGTAAATATTCCTTCAGATAAGAAGGATAATTATAATACACAAACTGAAAAATGACCAGTGATACTGTCTTCTGGCTTTTGGTGATAATAAGCTCAGTGGTCATACATTACACAATGGTGAGTAGTAAAAGGACATCTCAGCAAAAATCTACATATATAATTGAAAGCAGGATTCAATGACTTCAAGTTTGATTCTGATGTGTTTTGATAGACAACTCCCTCATAGTCGGACAATATGACTTTTTCTAATTTAATAGAAGATGGTTGGATTAGAACCAAAGTTGAAGGGCATTTGCAATGAGGACTGAATCTTAGAGACAGACATATTAGAAGTGTAGATCACTGTCATCTGCACATAGATGGATACAACAGTCTGAGCAAGTTAAAGAAAGATCATTGATAAATAAAGAAAACGAAGAGCCTTGAGGGACACCTTTGTCCATTATTAAACACTGTGATACAAAACCATGAAAAGAAACACGTTGTCGTCTACAGTGGAGGTAAGAATTAAACCAGAGAGGATAATCTTTAGTAAGGCCTATCGCATACAATTTGTCAATAAGCAAATAGGGAGCGACCATATCAAAGATCTGTAAATAGTGCACTAGTTGACATGTTATAGTCTAAGGAAGATGAAACCTCATTGATAAATTTTAGAAGAGCAGTAGTTGTAGAAAAGTTTTCTCTGAAACCAGATTGATTTAGAGACAGAATCGAGAAATCATTCACATATTTGAATAATTGTTTAAATATTATTGTTTAATTATTTTAAATCCAAAATGTCATACAGTGCAAATACACATTGATACAATTTATTCATTGCTAAATCCTATCGATATAAATCTAATTATATAACCAAATATGTGTGCTATGTATTTTATGCTTAGTAGGACATTGCTGGCTTGTAATGCTCAATTATATTGTAAATAACTGTGAGTTTCCATTGTGGAGAACATTCCAAATTAGTCACCTATGAGGTTCCATTTCTCTTAAGATATGGCTTATCTTAACAGAAGAGGATAAGATAAGAGCTTAGAAGGCTGCAGCCTATGTAGGAAGTGTGTGTGTATGGGTGGGTGGGTACTGATGGAGGCCCTTTGCTGACAGAAACTAGCAGGTGACACATGGTAGATTGGCTGAAGGCCACTCTAAAAATACTGTATCTCAAGCCTTACACTAGACATAGTTCTAACACCATCACACACACACTAACCAACATTCCTGCCAACTGGCTTGCATAAGTTTACAATGTTGAGAGTTTAGCAGCACTGAATTCCTCCCCATGTGTGCTGGGCTCCACCCTGAACTCGAGGGCCCTCGACATCTGTCTCCAGGGGATCCCGAGGCACAGGCTGTGGTGGCCGGTTGTCGGGACCCAAAGGAGACAGACTGGATCCTGGCTCTGTGTTGGGGAGAGCCCAACGACACCATCTGTCTCTCATCTGCTCTACTTCAGTGCGACGAGTCATGCCGCAGCACTCCGCAGGATTTACGAGAGCGTTTCCAAGCATGAGTGTGAACATACCGTATGTATGTTTGAACACACACACACACACACACACACACAAAGAAAGAAAACCCAGAATGATGCTTTCTCCGGTGAAAGCAAAAGCCTACAGTGACTGAGGTATGTCCTGACAGGCAGCTGTGTAATAACACACCTGAGGTCTGCCGTGGGATTGTCAGCAGGCATCTGGAAGGCTTGACTGTGTGCATGCTGAAACGTTTCTCAGGCTCTGTGTTGATGTGGTCTGGAGTGGTTATTTTACTCCCCTCCTTTTAGCCTTACTGTTTGCTCTGAGCTGGAGGCAGACAGCCAGAGTGATGTGGACTGTCTGAGGCATGCCTGTCAGGTTACAAAAAGCAATACGTCCAGCTGTCACCTCCTCTAGTCAGACTCTCATCACTGAACTGCCACTGGCCCCCTGCACAGAAACCAGCTTCAAATTCCCTGACACAGCAACAGCAAATCACACATAGAGACTGTGTATGCACACAAACATGCTCAAACACATTTGACACATACACAAATCCAAGCACATCAAATGAAAAGAGATGAAAAGGGGAAAGGAAAGGAAAGGAAAGGAAAGGAAAGGGGGAAATGAAAAAGGGAAAGGAAAGAAAAAAGGAAAAGGGAAAGGGGAAAAGGAAAGGGAAAGGAAAAGAAAGGAAAGGGAAAAAGAAAAAGGGAAAAGGAAAGGAAAAGGGAAAGGAAAGAAAAAGGAAAAGGAAAAAAGAAGGGAAAGGGAAAATGGAAAAGGGAAGGAAAGTGGATAAAAGGAAAGGAAAGGGGGAAAGGAACAAGGAAAAGGGATAAAGGGAAAGGAAAAGGACAAAGGAAAAAGGAAAAAGGAAAAGGGAAAATAAGAAAGGAAAAGGAAAGGAAAGGGGGAAATGGAAAGGAAAGAAAAAGGGGAAGGAAGGGGGAAAGGAAAGGAAAGGAAATGAAAAGGGAAAGGAAAGGAAGGAAAAAGGAAAGGAAAAGGGAAAGGAAAGGGGAAGGAAATGGGGAAAGGAAAAGGGAAACAGAAAAAGGGAAGCAAAAGGGAAAGGAAAGGAAAAGGGAAAGGAGAGGAACAAAGAAATGGGATAAAAGGAAAAGGGGAAAGGAACAAGGAAAGGGAAAGGAAATGAAAAGGGAAAATAGAAAGGAAAAAAGGAAAGGAAAGGAAAAGGGGAAAGGAAAATTTAAAGGAAAAACAGAAAGGAAAGAAAAGGAAAAAGGGAAAGGAAAGGAAAGGAAAGGAAATAAGGTACAGGAGAAATGAAAATGAACAGGGAAAATGAACAGATAAAAGGAAGAAAGGAAATGAAATGAAAGGAAAGGAACGGAAAGGAAAGGAACGGAAAGGAAAGGAAAGGAAAGGATGGAAAAGGGAAGAGGAAAATGATATATGGAACAGGAGAGATGAAAATGAACAGGGAAAAAAAGAAAAAAAAAGAGATGGATAATGTGGAAAGATAGATGGGGAAAGAGAACAAAGAAAAGGGAAAAAGTAAAGGGAAAGTGAACAAGTAACTGGAAATCTTAGAAAAAAGTACTTAAGTACAAAATATGCACCATTTAGAGGAAAAGAAGATAGAAAGGTGTACCTTTTTAAGGGAACCACCGCAATGAAAGCCCCAAAAATAAACAGCACACGAAAGGGAATCTAATAAACCTTCAGAAGTTTACTAAGCTCTTATTTTTTGGTTCGGACCACAACCAGGTACAGGAACTGTGGAAGTTTTGGCCTCAGCCAGTGCTCTTCTCACTGCCATCACAAAAGCACAGCACAGAATCTCATTCATCAAACTTGTTCTACTCTCAGACAGATGGAGTCTGTGGATACCCCCCAGAAACATCACTACTGCGACCATCCATTCACAACATTCATTTCAATTCATGAGAGCTGGCATGAAGGCAGAATACCAGAAGCAATAGTGTTTAGACAGAGATGGTGAAGAAATGTCCAGGACTTGCTTATCGTGCTTATCTGGACTGGACAGTTGCTGTATGTGAGCTGTTGTGTCTAAATTTAGGTTAGCGTTAACAGTTGTTGAATGTCTGCACAAAGATCACCACTAAAAACTTAATTGGACAGACAGAAGGGCTTTTCACACACTGGGATATAATCGTTCTAAACTACACTATTAAACGTTTCACATTTGGAGTGAAGATTGGAGTCAATTATTAACTTTATAGTGCAGTACTATCAAATTTAGAAATACTAAGGAAGTGCAGTCAGTGCTAGATCCTTTATGTTAACAGGTCGGGTGCTATATTCACCCAATCACCAACACTGACTAGACTATTTAGGAATGTACAGTGTGAAATGTAACTTCATGAATCCCTAGGATTAATTGTTAATTTAAGTGGATGTGCTCTTGTAAATGTGAGCTTGTGCCTATCATAACTATTAACAGACTGAACTTCCCCTAAATTCCCTAGCAATGAATGATAGCTGAAATAGCCTCTCCTGAGATTCATGATTAAATGTTCTTATAGTGTTCACTGTTGAGTCAGTGCTTTAGTCCTTGAAATGGATTTAGTTTAATTACATCATATCTTAAACTAATGACTTTGATATGGTCTTTAGTCATACATGCTCTAAAACACTGTTCAGCAAGACGCCACATGGGATGACAGCAGATTAAACCAGGATGTGTTGCCTTGATTAGAAACGTAAGTCCGCCCTCACACTATATGGTATTTGATTCTTTGTTTCAGAGAACACACTTTCCACCTCTTTAAAGGAACAGTTTGAGGAGTTTACAAAAAAAGCCTTTATAAAAGCCAAACCATCAAAGCAAGTGTTCCAACCAAACACTTGACACAATAATTGTGGGCTATCAAATCCTGCTGGCAAATATGATGGACACTGATTTGGAAACAGCGCTAGCAAGCAATATATTGCCTCAAGTGTAGCATCCATGTGAATTTTAAGTGAATAAGAACAGGGAGAAAAGAGTCTTTCTGGCTGGAAGTGTGAAGTGGGTAAGATGCTGATGCCATTCTCTAGTGCCCTCTGATCCACTCTGATTGGCCCCAGGGAAGTTGCTGGCATGCTGTAGTAGAATGGCGGGGCTGGATAACCCGGTTATGGACAGCTATAAACAATATAGAAATGCTCAGTGTGCCTTCTTTGATGGCATGACACAGTTAAGTAAGCAAATAAAAACTTTATTCTCCATCTCTTTATCAAAGATTTATACAGCTTATACAAAGTACTGAATATTATATTTGTATAATAAAAGCGAAAATGTGCATATTTTAATCATATGTATAAAAATTATAACAAATATGCAGCAGCTCAAACAGATTATCAAAATCATATAAAACGTGTAAGCTGTATATATCTTAAAGGAGCTATATGCAATAATTTTTTTTTTCAATTAATCATAAATTTTCCCTGATATGTCACTAGATATTAAGAAATCAAGTTCATTTCAAATACTTATATCACTGACAACAGTAGTCCGGCCAGGATATTGCCAATTAAAAAGTGCAGTCGCAGCCCTCGACTGGTGTTGATGTTGTCATGTTGTGTTTTGTTCTGATGCGTCACCCTCCACCGATCTACCAATCACGGACTCAGTAATGTTGCGGCAATTGGGTTGCCAGCTCTTCAGTTACCACAGCTGCAGATACAAACTTGTCGGAATCGGATTAAAAAAACATTGCGAAACCAAAAAAAAAAAAAAAAAAAAACTCGAAATGAATCCGAAATACTTTGTGACAAAGTCAGAAATAAATAATTAACAGAAAAAAAAAACTCAATCTGTAGGACTCGTCACTTGCCATTGGAAGCTTCTTGTAGTAGCCTACGTTCCTGCTGGATCCTGCAGCATATCTGGCAACCTTTAGGCAAGGGGGACGGGGGGAAGCACCCTAATTTGAAAGTGATTGCAGTACCAGTTTTGGCCACAATCTTGCATACAGCTCCTGTAATGTATTTTATTTATTTATTTATTTATTTATACATATGTATTCTGAATAAACACGTATTTTTATATTATATAACAATTTATAATACTATATATAAAATTATAGCAGTTTTGCTGCAGCTCAAATGGATGTTTCCTTCAACATACACTCCTGCGGATTGTTTGGACAAGCTAAAAATATCTCTTTTTAGGAAGACAACCTGTTCTGGGATGATAATCAGCTCTTTTAAGTAACTCTCAAAAGTATGCATAATCAGGCCACCCCAAAAAAACTAAAAAAGGCCCACTTGAAAATTGAGCACTGAGAAAAGTGTTTCATTAAAAAAAAGGCCAAATTTAAGTGCATTACATTCTCTGTACAAACCTTAAAGAGCCCCTATCATAGCATTTGAAATGTTCCTATTTTTGTTTTAGGAGTTCCCAAAAACAGTTTAACATGCATGCAAGGATAAAAAACACTTTATTTGTCTTATAATATGCATTTATTTTAACTGATTTGCTCACCGACTCCCAAATGACTCGTACAACGACTCATTTTTCCAAACCACTCCTTTGTGTGACGCTAATCGGCGGTGATTTGTCAGATGACAGATCCAGTCAGTTATTGTTTGTTAGCATAACGCATAAACATATTGATAAAGCACTGCAGTACTACAAGACGCTCTATTCTTTATGACAACTCCAATAACAGCGACAAACATTTCACATATTTAAAAAAAAATTGACATTGGAGACCTAGAGGCTGCGCTGAGCATAACTTACACACACACACGCACACACACACATACTTATTGTGCCTTCCCTGTTCCCTCCTCGCGCCCCGACGCTACAAAACCGTTCAAAACCCATAAAAGCAACAATTATTAATAATACTTACAGGTTGTGATTCATAGGAGGAAGCTGATCCATATACACTGGGTAAGTACGTTACTGAGCCCTCCTTTAGGAACAACCGCTTGCGAATCCACATTTGAATTCATTTATGTTTTTGAACGATTCGTAATTAAAATGATGAGAGCACAATCGGGCTATACTGTTGTGGTATCGTTGCAAATATGAACTCTAACCACCGATTCTTCACATGCTCGTCCCTTGTAAATGAAAACAAAGTGTCTGAACTATCTTTGCATTGTTGAACACATGCAGCGTCTTCTCGACATGATGCTATGATGAAGTATTTGAATGTGTAGACTTCAAGTTTACACTTCCGTCTGCGCACGCAGTAACTGGGCACGGCTAATATGTATCTACGTCACTACGAACCAGCTAATGACGCGTTTCAAAAACAATTCATTCCAAAGACTCGGAGTCGACTCTCACTTTTGAAAGACACTAACTTTATATACGGTGCACTTTCAGATATAAATCTTTGCAGGATGTTTTCATTCCCTTAGAGCTATATTCCACACCACATGAACAGTCATTTTCAAAAATCCATGATAGGTGCTCTTTAAACAGAAGTGGAAGAGAAAGAAGTCAAAATACTGTCCAACGGCACAGCCATTCTGACTGCGTTCATAAAAGTGTGAACAATACTCAAAAAAAAAAAAAATTGATTTAAACAAGAGAGCAAGCAGGAGATCAACGGAGCAACTCATAATTGAGCTCTCGTCTGCCTGAGTAGAGATGAAAGAGAGTAAAGGAGAGGTAGGTCATGCGTTTACCTCAGATCTCTGTTCTCTGGTTAAAGCTATTCTACAGAAAACGTAGAGATGAATCTGCTCTCTGCATAACAAACACAGGTTATGATTTATGTGCTAAGACAGCGCCAAACAACTTCCCGGGGGGAAAAAATCCTGTGCTACCTGCATCATTGCAGGCTTCAATGTCATTTAAAGTCTCGTCAAATTCTCATTGTTAGAGAGGGAGTAATCTGAAGGAAGCCGTGCTGGTTTCATTCATAAACTGTTTCATTATGGATAATGTCTCTTTCTCTCTCTCTCTCATTTCTTCTGACTGTTTACGACAGAAAACCATATATTTTCATGATAATCTACAGATAAATTGCTTCAGTGCTTTATTGTTATTGCCTCTCTGCTGTGGGAGAGGGCAGTTATCAGTTATAAAACGCACAGGGTAGTACTCAAGAGAGCTAGGCCAGGTATGAGGAACTGTCTCGAGTGAAACAGTAAGTCAAAACTGCTGAAGATAACCGATCTAGAAATAAAAAGGGAGTTTAGCTCAAAGGACAGAAGCCTTTAAATGGATGAAAGTCACGGGTCTAAAAACCTAGAAATATTCTATCCATATTTGTCAATTTGACTCCATTTCACATAAAATGCATTAGTAAGTAATGACTGGTGAAAAAAATGTGTCACTGGGGAACATCGGTCAGCCAGCTCAATGTCCTCGCAAACTGGTAAAAACATCATCTGAGCTAAACTTCATATGCAAATTGTGATATTACAACCATAAACAAGTCTCAGATCATCTATATTCTGGATGAAGTGTTAGAAAAACAAATCCATCAACAAGCCATAAACTCCCCCTTTTTTCATCTATCTTAGAGTGGATGCAGATCTCACAGGTAAAAATCTCATCACTTTTAATTATATATTTCCCTTGTATTGACCTATGCTGCAAACTGGTTCTCAGTTCATTAAGAACCAGCAGCGTTTGAAATTGGTCAATATATTTAACAAACGACCTCTTCAGAAGAGTTGCTTGCCATCTCAGCAACTTCTGCAAGGCCGACCCCACAGTTGTGCGAATGTTATTTCTCCCTGAAATTACATGATGAGAAAATGGATAATATTGAGGCCTGAGGAACAATACACAAAAGGTGCATCAGCACTATTTAGAAGCAAAAAGGTGAAAAACAAACACACATTTTGGTCAATGGTAAATGGACTGTAGGCAGATTATTTCAGATACACAAAAAGTTTCACAATTTTAAATTTCAATTCAATAGGGAGAGACATATTTGCCAAGGTTTAGAGTTGCTCAATTATGGTAAATTCACAATCATGATTGATTATCTTGGACCAGTGATGGAGTACTCGAGTCCTGGACTCGTGACTCGACTTGGACTCATGGACTGATGACTTGTACTTGGAATCGGACTCGCATTACAAACCGAACCATTACAGTTGGACCATTTTTTCCTGCCGACCAAAATCTGCACTGGCACGACCACCTAACGTTGTGCAAAATCAAATGGCAAACGTAATGAAAGCGGAACGAAACTCATTTTGTGCTTCACGGACCTTTATCAGTTTGGACCATCAACAACAGTGCAGCGCAAGCCGATCTTGATCAAGCGACACCCAGGGCTGCCAACTCTCACGCTCTCACGACACACCTCCGATTTCTCACGCTGAAGTGTCAACCCGGCCGGTCAAATGCCTGAAAGATGAATTTTCTATAGATCTAACTGTTGAACCACTCGTGATTGACTAGTTATACTGCAAATTAGTTAAAAATATCCTCTAATCTAGAGCGAGCGAGCATACAAAACAGATATTGAGCTCCTAGCGGCGCGGACGCAAAGCCAGGACCGGACCCAAGCCTGTTCCTCTCTGCACTCTAAACGTTCTGTTATCACTCCGCTTGAGTCCATTACGGGTTTTCCAGTCTCACTCACAGGAAAAACTGCTCTGTGTTCAATCGATTTTAAAAGATAATCTTATGTTATATATATATATATATATATATGTCTGAATTTATAATACTATATGTAATGGTTTGGAAAGTATTTTACACGTTTAATACATTTTCCAGCTGCCTTTGCTTACACAAGTAAACCGTATGGGAAAGCGCACCCAGGAAAAAATAAGAATTTGACAAATTCTACAAACAATTTTAGTTTGCCAACAGTTAATAATAATAAATATACATAATATAATGGGAAAAGTGAGAAGCACTAATATTTCTCCGTTATTAACCGATCAAACAGCGCTGACGTGGTGTGAATGAATTAACTAGTTATAGTTTTTTCACAGATCCACAGATGAGCTACATTCACCATGGATTTAATATAATAACACTAACTCGTAACCATGAAAGTTTGGCAAAACAAAATAGCCTACATCACACATCTTTTTTTCCAGCACTTCAAAACTCAAATAGAATTATATTTAAAAAGATATTTTTAATGTGATGACCAAAACATTATTTGTTCATCCTTCAAAGATTACCCCTATTTATAAAACTAAAAGTTTCAAGATGTAGGAAAACTCTTTAAAGGTGCCAGAGTGGAGACATGTAGGAACTGGGGACTCAAATCGTACTCGAACACGGGACTCGAGACTCGACTCGGACGATTTGGACTCGACTCGGACTCGAACACTGGGACTCGAGACTCGACTCAGACTCGACAGTTGGTGACTCGACTACAAAACTGTCTGGGACTATCCACAAGTTTCCTACGCCCCATGAGGCCTTGCGTCAAAAGTGGGCGCGACTTCCGGTTGGAAGTAAACAAAGCGCGATTTGACATGCTTGACACTCGTTCATTCAACAGTTGACAGTCATTCAAGTTATAGCGATCCAAACTAGCTAACGATGTGGGAACACAACCTCAACGAAATTAAAAAGGGTGAAATAACAGTACCTTTACCCTCCGCAGTAGTTGATTGGGAGTATTATAATAACATTATTAATAATCAATACTCATCAAGGCATGGTGACAGACAGTTGTGCGAGCTGACAAACAATTAAAATAAAAAATACACACTTAGTCATTGTGCTTTGGAGTTTATTCAAAATTATAAATATATGTGCTACTTGAATACATTAACTGGCACATTTGGTATTCTGTCAACACAGGCTTTGATCCTGAGTTTAGGTGTAACATCAGTAGAAAACAGCCAATCACATGCTGATAGAGTTTATAGAACATTAAGAATTTAAACAAATGTACACAGGAAGATTCGTCATCTTTTGGGAGGTGATGGAAACTACAGTCGTTGGCAGGATCAGAGACGGGCTCTGGCAGAATCACTCTGATTTCGTTTTCAGCTTATGTTCAAAACAATCCCGTTTAAGCCACTAAATTAGTTTAGTCCGGTTATACATACAACCGCGAGCAGCACATGTTGTCCCTGAGCTCTGTAACGACATCTCTCATAAAGATTTGCGTCTTTAAATAGTAAAATAATTCTCCGAAAAACAGCTAGCCTCTTCGCTAACTAACACACAAAATACCATTGGAATGCTACTTCCGCCGCGTCACCGGAAGTTTCACCCACTTTATTTTTTACAGGAGCGCCCCTCGGAAACTTGTGGATACTAAGATCACAAATATTCAACACTGTTATGGACTTTGGAAACACCAGGCATCTTTTTAAAAACTGATTGAAAATAAACAGAAAATGCAATGAAAATTTTTCTATATTGATCACTGCTGTCACTTCTAAGTACTCAAGCCCATCCCCACCCCTGTCTAGTCACTATAAATCATTGTGGTTCTATGGTGTACTCGCCATAGTATATGATGCTGTCTTCAGTGTTCGAATGAAGTGTGACCATGCCACCATTAAAGAAATAGATGACTGCAAGAGCCTTTGTCTTCCTCTCACCGCTGGGTGGCTAATGAAAATGGCAGGCCCTCATATTGGTGAATAGAATATTGACTGGGACTGAAGATTTACACCCAGACTCCTGAACGCGGACATGACAAATATAGCACGTAATTGAGTTTGGTCAGTGAGTCGTGTTTGAACAGAAGAGAGGGAGAGCGAAGAAATGAGTGTTTGTTGGTTTGAGCCCAAGTTCCTGCCACCAAATAGAGGAAAAACAGAAGGTGTTTACCAGACATGAAAAGAAGGAAAATGGCAGAAGAAACAGCGAAGTGCTGGGTGGATCCTCTCCATCTGTTAGCAGAGGAGCAGTTAACCTGATCTGGTGTGTGAAGCTCTTAGCGTGGGGTGAGCATGACGGCCACCATCGATCTGAGACGGCCAGCATAAATGTCACGTCCCTGTTGGTGGGCTGTAAGGTGACGGATGCTCAGCTGGTGACAGCCACCACCCTCTGAGACTACAGTGTCCAGGTGAAAGATCTACCAATGAAACCTAGAGACTACTTTCACTTCAAAAATCGACAATGCACCGATATACGTGTTTTGGATGCTAATGTTCTTAATTTACTGTAAACCTGTAATGCCGCGGTCTACCAGCTTCACTTTCTACATTTTGCTTGCTATGGCCATCCTGCCCTTTTCCTGTGTGGAACGAGGCGACAATTCCCCGGCCACGCTCCAAAGAATAACAGCATCCAAGATCATGCAAACCCAGTCTGTAGCAGCTCTGTGCCAGGAATATGATGTCATACATGGAGCAGAGTTTTAGTCCTGAGAGGCAGGATTCTTCCAGATGGACAGAGCTCCATACGGGCCACATAGATCGACACTCATTGTGGTACCGAGACATTCAGAGCCTTTGCCAGGTAGAATCCTCTGAAAGTGAAGGCGATATATTGTGTTTCTGCCTTGAAGATGAGCAAATGTGTCCTCCCACTTTTACACTCACTTTTCCCAATTCCTAGATTTATTTATTTAAAGATTGAAATCAATCTATATGTCCGTCTGTCTATCAATCAAGACAACTCTCGTAGTGTTTGGCATGGTAATGGGAATGACAATGTGTTTGGTATTGTAGGAATAGATCTGCTACACTGCTGCTGCTTTTATTGCTGCTGTACATGACTTGTTGCTGCCAATACATACATACATGAGTCCGAAATTTTCGCATGTTTTTTTTTTTTTTCGTGTTCGTCAGGCTAAAAATTCGTCACGCATAGAAACCTTGCACACTGAGTCTGATGCGTATTTATTAAACCTTTGCAGGGAAAAAAAAAACGCAAAACAAAAAAAAAAATACAAAATGGATCCGTCAAGCAGTGAGGATGATTTTGTTGCCCTCTCTCTCATTGAAAAGAGAAAAAAGAAAGAAAAAATATTGGGTCCATCCAATCCTGAATTTGCGCCGAGAGGAAGGAGAGTTCCACCTCGTTATCAAAGAGTTGCGAAATTATCCCGAGTGATTCAAAATTTACTTCAGAATGTAAGTGGAACAGTTTGATGCATTGCTTGCAATTCTGGAGCCACATATTAAAAAGAAGACCACCACCAATTTCCGTGACCCAATGGATCCTGAACAGAGACTGGCAGTATATCAAAGTATGGACACCTGTAACCTGTATAGGCTACAGGTTATACTGTATATTGTACCCAAAGAATACATTAGTTGTCAAATTGGCTGCTCAATCACACCTTAATCGATCATCTGATTGAAAGGGGTGGTTTATTTTTTTTCTAATCCAATCGAGAGAACATGTAAACACTTCGAATTGAAAACCGAAACTGAAAGGACTTTGTAATCCACATTTGGTTTGTGATACAATAGCCTACATTGTGCTGTGAGGCGAAGTGTATCAACTTGTCAGAGGCCATTCTGGATGTTGTCGATCGCTTGTACGGTGGCTCTGAATTGTCAAAAACACTCTCAAAATGCTGGTTGTGGATGCGGAAAACGCAGAAAATCGAACCCGATCCAATTTTTTTTATGATGGACGAAAGTTTCGGAGACGGTGTGCAAGCATGAATGACATAATGTGAGGTCGCATTTTTTTTTTTTTTTTTACGTGCGAATGAGCAGCGAGCTCATTGGCTACAGATACGCGGAAGCCAATGAGCTGTGCCCTACAGATAACGATGTGATTGTGACCAGGCTGAGTTAAATTACTAGACTAAAAATGACTAAATATCTAGAGTGACAGATATGCATGATAGAACTTTGGATGTATATATATATATATATATATATATATATATATAAATTATAATTATATATAATTATAATTATATAAATTGTTACTGTATATTCATTTATTTCACTCCAATTTCTTTTAATTCCAATTCCTCAAATCCTAAACCAGGAATCGAACTCAAAACCAAAATTCTAAACTCAAATCACATGGATAGTCAAAGTTTTGGCCTGGCAAGACTAGGTGGGTCACAGAAAACTGTCACACGGAGAGGCTGCTTTCGCAAAGGTACTCTCGCTGCAGTTGGAGATGAGCTCAAACTCAAAAAAAGTTGGGCTGAGTTCCAACCCAAAGAGTCCAGCATCATATTTGGGATAATTATACTGAAGAGCTCCATCGGTGTGGATTTTGTTGCCAATAAATGGCTGGCAAAGTGAGCTAATTAAATGCGGAGCAGGCAGAGAGGGGAACTGAGATGGAGGGCTGGAGAGAATAATGACACTCCTGAAGAGCAGAAGGAACAAGATAATGAGAGTGACTCGGATAGACAACACACACCCTCTACATCAAGACTGAGACAAGACAACATACAAGATGGACCAGCGAGCTGTGCAGTGCACACACACAATAGCAAAGCATTTGATGCCAAGCAAACACACATGCAAGCGCACATATCCCTCAGCACCAAAGCAAGTCTGTGAGGAAAATGAACTACAGGAATGAGCGATATCAAGTAGAGATTACTGTATTGAGTATCGAGGATGAAAATGATGCACACTGTGGCATGCCGCCACAGTCATTACGTGTGTATATGTGGATGAAATGTTTATGTTAATGAACAGCGCTGTGGCAAAAACAAACAATTACTTTTTCTCCCCATATATCTCGTTCTTTATGGCTGTCAGGTAGGACACGGGGAACCCTCTCATAGTCCATTTTAAAAATGTTTTTGAAACAAGGCTGATGTTTTCAAGAAGTTATTATGAAAGCTATTTGATTGTCTGCGCCAAAATCCACTCTGATACCATTAACTGGTTTTAGATGCTTAGCAAAGATTGCATCCCACATGCCAATAGCATTTAGGAGAAAATGGAAAGAGAAGCAAATGGAGTAATGCTTTTATGATGAAATTATGTGCAGAGTACAGACCTCTAGAATCAACAACATACTGACAAGGTCCCACTTTGTCTTTGTGTGAGAGAGGATGGGACAATAGAAAAATGGAAATATTTGTAGTACAGTGTATTCTGCCAATCAGAAGGCTCCTTTATGAGGAGGTGAGAATTAGGCTTCGTTTACATTTTAATCCTTAATGAACAGATTTGATCTTTTGACCATTTCTGATTTTGTTGTCCCGCCTGATTAATCACTTTAGACTGGAATATCCGATATCTGTGTTTCTATTAATGAGCCCCTATCACAGCATTTGAAATGTTCCTATTTTTGTTTTAGTTCCCAAAAACAGTTTAACGTGCATGCAAGGATAAAAAACACTTTATTTGTCTTATAATATGCATTTATTTTTAATTAAAAAAAAAAAAATTATGCATTTATTTTTTTAATTAATTTTTATTTTTGATTTGCTCAACGACTCCCAAATGATTCGTACAACGATTCATTTTCCCAAACACGATTGGCAATTGGTCAAATGACCCAGTCAGTTGTTATTGGTAAACCGTAGGCAGAGATTGTCGGCAACGGAACGCCCATAACCAGGATTATAGCTTGTCAAGTGTTGAAAATTGCATATAGTGTTTGAACAAACGTGTCAGAAAAAGTGCACTTTCCACACGGTCCCTTACTCGCGTCTCCGTCAAGAGCGAGCTTTCCCGGGGAAACTCACATTGCGGGGGCTTTTGAGGGGCAGTGCTTATTATATAGAGCGAAGTCATATTTGGCTAAGTCGTTTAGGAGGTAATTGCCATTTTTCAATGAATGTCTGGTGAATATCAAAAACAAAACTAACTTTACCCCGCTTAGAAGCTGCGCGGAGTGTTTACAACACACACAACACAATATAACTATAGTGTGTATGCTACAGAAAACATAACAGCAAACATTATTAATATTACTTACAGGTTGTGATTCGGAGGAGGACGAACCTGATCCATATACACTGGATACTGAGCCCTCTTTCAGGAACAACCGGCTTGCGAATGATTCGTCATTAAAATGATGAGAACACAAGGTTCGGGCTATACTGTTGCAAATATGAACTCTGACCACTGATTCTTCACATGCTCGTCCCTGGACAATGAAAACAAGTGGCTGAACTGTCTTTGCAATGTAGAACACAGCGTATTCTCGACATGATGCTATTCAGCTGAAGTATTTGAATGTGTTCTAGACGTCACTTCAAGTCTGCGCGCGCAGTTGTTGGGAGCGGCCAATAACCTATCTACGTCACGATGTAACAGCTAATGACTCGTTTCAAAAACAATTCATTTCATAGACTCAGAGTCGACTCTCACTTTTGAAAGACAATAACTTTATATACGGTGCACTTTCAGATATAAATCTTTGCAGGATGTTTTCATTCCCTTAGAGCTATATTCCACACCACATGAACAGTCATTTTCAAAAATCCATGATAGGGGCTTTTTAATCTCTGCTCAAAATGATTCAGTTGGTGATCACTTTACTGTGCAAAATGGATGTCATGGATGTTTGCAGTGCAAAATATGACTGAACGGATATAGACTGTGAGGTAAGGTAGTGAGGTCAGATTCATTATTTAAATGAATTCGAAGGAATTAAAGAGGAAGAGAGAGATTGGTAGTATTGAATTACCTGTGTGCTTGTAAGTTTATTTACAGCAAGTTAATCACCTCATTTCTGAGAAATGGCCTGTAATGTAGCTTTCAGTAGTGAAAAAAAATGAAGGGGCCTGAAATTGAAGCAGTTTATCCTGAATGTTATCCTATATGTGTGCAATTTCTTAAATATAAAGTTTCCACCTCAGTTAAAAAAGATATAGTTTCAGTGCGAGCGCAGACACGTCTGCTTCATAATACGACATTAAAAAGCAATTTATATGCAAACGTGTCACGCTCGCCTCATGGTGGCTTGGATTTTATGTTTAGACGTAGGTCAGATGCCCAGATATCGGATATGTATGGAAGTGGCTCAGAACGAATGCGAAAGAATCTGATCTTGTGCTGACTTTTGTGTTTACATGTGTGCAACAAATTCCAATCCATGTCATATGTGAGTAAAAAAAAACACAAATGTAGGAGTGTGTGGGGTGGGGGGATTGGGGGGGGGGGGGCATCATAAAGGAATTATGCTTAGGGTATCAGTCCCCAACAGGGGGGTCGCGGCCCACAGGGGTGTCTTAGGCCATCAATGTGTACTTACATTTACGAGTCATTAAATCATGTTTTATCTGGACTTCTCTCTGCATGGTCTTTGAGGTGGACCCCTTATACCTCCAATATATGACTGACAGACAAGAACGGTTTGACCTAAAAATTAAAAAATTGAAAATACTGTGGAAACAAAGACACCTACATCTTGGATGCCCTTGAGGTAAGATAAAACATATCAAAAATACATTTCAAAGTGAACTATCCAGTGTTGTAGTACTCGAGACTCGGACTCGTCTCGGACTCGGTCTCGAGACCATATTTTAATGGTCTTGGTCTTGTCATGGACTTACTCGGAATTATTCCCGAGTCCACTCGAGTTCAATTAAAAATATTTTTCATGATTATTAACGTATGTTAATAAAATATTTCTTTAAATTGATTGACACGCCCAGTGATTGGTGATTTTCTAGTGCGCAACTGCGCATGACAAATTGTAATAAAATTACTTTTAACACCACTCACTATGTGGCCTTTTTACCCTAAACTGATCATATTTTTTAAACTCTAAGTAAATTCAGTAAAAAAAAAAAAAAGAAAGGATTTCTCTAAGTAAATAAAAGTAAATTAGGTAATCAACCCTCACTGGTCTCGGTCTCGACTCGGACTCGACCGTCTCTGGTCTCGGACTCGACTCGGACTCGACTCTCTATGGACTCGGTCTTGACTCGGACTCGACTCTCTCTGGTCTCAGTGTCGACTTGGACTCGAGTGAGGTGGTCTCGACTACAACACTGGAACTATCCCTTTAAGCCCAGTTTGGTTCTTCAGTGGTTCTCTGTGGTGGTTAACATGCTCTATGGCAACTCGTATGGTTCTACATAGCACCATATGACAAAGATAAGTGGTTCCCCTATGATTACAAGTCAATGAACCACTTTTAGATCTATTTAGCACCATTTTTAGAGTGTAGGCTTACGTTTTTAAATTACGAAGGGCCTACTGGTGTTTTTGTTTTGTATTTTCAATATTATAGGCTATTATTTATACATAGACATACTGTATCTGGTTACAGTAAACATACCGTTTGTTTGAAAACAAAATATTGTTATCATATTTGCTGCAATCTTACAAGAACGATAATATCATTAAATGTGAGGGGGGGCCCTAGAATATTGGGAAAAAGGCAGTCTCATACAAAAAAAAAAAAAAAAAAAGGTTGGGAACCACTGGCTTAGGGCACCAAAATGTCTAGCAGCAGCACTGGGGGGACACAATGCCATAAAACATTAGGAGGACACAGGTTGTAACACCAATACAAGCAATTGTTCGCCTGTAGGACCATCCAGACAATCCGAATGAAATGAGCTGCCTGTAACGGTAAACAGCAACGTTTGCTCCGTTAAATGTTGGTATCTGTCTTATCAAAAGACAGATAAATACCCGTTTCTCAGTTGCTACACATCGCAGTTCAAATCTTATGATATCAGTTAGAATGTTTTGTAAATGTCTTAAGTGGCACTTTTGATCAATTAATTGAGTCCTTGCTCAAAACATGTAATTGTTAGACAATGTGAAAATGGCATAATATGTCTTTTTTAGTAGACATTTTAATGTCTTTATTTAAGACATTACCTTTAATCGTTTGTACAATTTGGGCGATATAATATTCCTAATATAGTTACAAAACTATTGTTAAGATTTATTTTAATGCCTACACCAATTTTTACTATTTGGCATTTGGTGTTAATTTTGGATCTTGGTCACTTGCTTTTAAACAACATCTGAGGTTCGCTGAGCATTGCTGGCATTGTCTACATATGAGACTAAAATTAATCAGAGTAGGAAGTGCAAGACCCAGTGAACACAACACAAATTTCCTTAATCGAGTCACTTGTCTTAACATAATAAACCCTTTCACTCAAATGCCAGCGCATTGATTAGGAAAATCCCTGTATGAAAACGAACATGCATGACCAGAACAAGAGGTCACTGCTAATTCTGCTGTTAGCTCGACCGAAAGCACCGAACAGCAGACTTGCAAGCATTGACATATTAAGATGAGCATCTCATTCAATGCTTGTCGCGCATTTGAAAGAGCACTTTATTTCTGCTTGACCCCTATATCCCAGGTTTTGCTCATCAATCCGCCAACTTCATTAGTCCCACATCCCCTGCCGTCTCTGTGCCTTTGCTCTGCGCTCAATGTCTCCCGCCTGAGGTGATAGCTGAATTGGAGCTAAAGCACTCCTGAAGCCTGAGTCTTTAACGTTATACACTAAGCACCAGACACATTTACTGTCCCCTGGGGTCTTTGTTACATTGCTGTCGAATGTAATGTGTGTTTTTTTTTCGCCTTCTCACCACCAACCCACTTGACCTTTCCTGCACATTTATGTGGGTATCGAACTCGCCCAATCAATTTGGAAACTAAACAGTGAGAGCGACTGGGGCTGAAGGAACCTTGACCTGGGTGCAGTCCAGGGATGGTGGCCCCATTGTAGAGAGAAAAGAAAGAAGAGTATATAAAAAAAACACGATCGATAGGCCCCTGTTTGTCAGGAAAAGGGAAATAGAAGGATGTATGGGCTGAGGAATGATGGCAAATGCAGAAAGATTCTCAATGTTTTAAGAACATTAGATTCTAAAAATAATAATGCCAATTAAAGTAGTAGTTCACTTTTAAAAAAAATAAATTTTGCTGATAATTTACTCACCCCCATGTCAACCAAGTTGTCCATGTCATTCTTTCTTCAGTCGAAAACAAATTAAGGTTTTTGATGAAAACATTCCAGGATTTTTCTGCATATGATGGACTTCAATGGGAACCAAACAGTTCAAGGTCCAAAAGACAGTTTCAGTGCAAACTGCAAAAAGGACTTTAAACGATTCAAGACGATGAATAAGGGTCTTATCAAGCGAAACGATCGCTCATTTAAAAAAAAAAAAGTTTAAGTTTTAAAAGCTCAAATGGTCGCCTTGCTCTGTTCTGTGATTCGCGTTTGTGACTCTGCGGTTCAAACTCGTTTATCAAAATGAACAAATCTTTTTTTGTTTGTCATTTGGTTGATTCAACGAATGAAATGAACAAATTGATTCAGGAAAAGATTCGTTAATTTTGATGAACGAGTTCGAACAGGAGAGTCACGAACGCACATCACAGAACAAGGCAGCCATTTGAGCTTATAAAACTTAAACAATTTGCACTAAAACTGTCGTTTGGACCTTGAACCGTTTGGTTCCCATTGAAGTCCATTATATGGAGAAAAATCCTGGAATGTTTTCATCAAAAACCTTAAGCAAAAGTTTTTTTTTTTTTTTTTTTTTTTTTAAGTGAACTGCTCCTTAAAATTGACATTGTATACAAGTCCACTTATGAGATTCCTGCAGAAATAGTTCTTAAAAAGCTTCAGGAAACTTTTAAATTAATTAGAATTCTTCTTTTATATTTTTATTATCATTATATATATATATATATACAGTATATATATTATATATACTGTATATATAATCTTAAATTTTAAAAAAAACCATTTACATTGTTGATCATCTATGTGAATTTCTTAGGTTAGAAACCTATTCTTAAAAATCTACTAAACTACAAGATATACATATACACACTAACAACAATGCAAGCTATTGCTTTAAAGAATACTGGAGATGCTGAAGCTCATAACTTCATTTGTATGCGTGATGGAGTTTGGGTTAGCGGCCCAAAGAAAGTGAAAGTCCATCTAATTATCTGGGTTGTAACGTCATCTTTAGTGTCATTGTTTTTATTGTGTGTGTTGTTGACTCAACTTGGCCATAAGTGATAGCAGGCATGATTTCACTGCAATTATGATATTGATTGAAGTCATGTGCAGCAGAATGCAATTCTTGGATACATTCACTGAGCTGACCTCACTGCTTATCAGCTTTAGCAAACAGTGAAAACAGAACAGAGCTAGACATTAACCTTCCCAGACGCACACACAGAAACACTTTGCTCAGCAACACAAACACACCAAAACCCAGGACATACCACAAGCAAATCTTGTTGAATCCTGATGGCTAAATCCACCACAACCAAAGCTTGACACAGATGTACTACATATAAATAAATAAATAAATAAACAGAATTGCATTCTGACAGCAAAACGGGTATGCATAGTATCAAATTTGTAATTCAATTAGTGGTCTGGTTTGGTTTTGTTTACCCAACACAAAAAATAATATTTTTTGGTATATTATGCAAAATCAGTTTCCACAAAAATATAAAGCTGCACACCTGTTTTCAAATATTGAAATCAATAATAAATGTTTATTGAAAACCAAATTATCATATTAGAATGATATGTGAAAGTTACACCAAAGACTGGAGTAAAATTAAGCTTAGCTATCAAAGGAAAATGATTACATTTCAAACTGTATTAAAATAGAAATATTTTAAATTGTAATACTATTTCACAATTTTACTGTTTTTACTGCATTTGTGATCAAATAAATGCAGCATTGGTAAAAAAAAAAAAAAAAAAAATAGAGACTTCTATCAAAAACATCAATTTGAACATCTAACTGACCCCATACTTTTGAATGGTGGTGTATACTAACATTATTTTGTATATAAGGCATAATGGTTCCCCATAAAAAAATAAATAAATAAATAAATAAATTACACCTGGAACACAGCACCAAATTGTTTTGCATAAGTGAGGAGGGTGGAATTTGGACGATTGCTTTGTTACGATGGATTGGCAAAATGGGCCAATGTTAACTGCTGCAGCCACATTGGAGATTCATTTGTAAAATAAGCCAGTACTAAAATTACAGCTTTAAGATGTACAGCTCATTTACTAAAAGCAAAATAATACAGAATTTGTTTCAAAATACTAGACTATGCAATCTTGTGTGCAGCTGAAAAGAGACCCGAGTAGAGAGAGAACGAGTTCGTGTTGGGAGGCATTTAGAGGCATTACTGCCAATGTAGTGACAGGAAAATGAGCCACATTAGCAAGCTACCTTTCCCTTAGGGGCTTAAGCTTGCTAACTGTGGGGTACATGTTCATTTAACACATGCATAAGCATGTTAGGAAGACTCAAGAGGGTTTTAATGGAGCCTGAGCAGAGGGACAAGAAAGCAACCCCTCAATTTATTATTTTACAAGTCTGCTTTTTTCACCTTTTGCTAGCACTGCAACTGCAGACAGTGAGGTACATCCTCCAGCATGGGGCTCAAGATGTTATTAGTTACGCTACTATAAAAACAACAGGTGCCCGCTGTTTTAGAACAGCGGCACGCAAGTGCTCTGCCTGCTAAACAGCCGCTCGTGACTCAGATGAGAACTAGAAACCATTCCACTAGTGTCAGATTTAATATAAAATCAACATGTTACGATGTGATGCTGCAGCCATTATCATAAAGGTTTGGTTTACTCAAAAATTTAAATTATGACAAGGGTAAGTGTGAAATCCAAGGATGATGTGTGACACAAAGTGAACACAAAGATCAATAACTACAAATGAACATAACAGTAACACGACGCTTAAATAGACATGATTAATGAGACAAGGAACAGGTGGGCTATGTAACTAATAAGAAACCATGACAACTAATACAGACCTAGCACAGGCTAGAGACAATGAAAACCATGGCTAGAACCTAAACAAGACAACAAATCCAAACATGACTGTGACATAATGCGCATGGAGCCTGATTGACAGGTAATCTGGCCAATCATACTTCACCATCCGCCATTTTGTCTGACAAAGCAGTCAGGAGAGATAGAAGATTAACATGGGAGGAGTTCTTCAATACTGTCACATTATGTTCAGTTAGTTTCATTATCATGGATTTTTAGTTTGGTTTCATGTCCATCATGTGTTCATTTGTTCAGTTTTCCCGCTCCTCATTATTAGTTGGTGTCAGCTGTGTTTTATTAATCATACTCATTTGTGTTAGCTATATAAGTTGGTCCCTCACATTTATTCTCTGTCCGATCACCGGTATGTGTGTGTGTTAGCCTGCCTGTTTGTATATGCGTTGTACTTGATTCTTCAGTCTTCCTGAAACCACACGTGACAAATACAGAGGAGTTTATATTAGTCTGTCTCTCACACAGGAATTATGAGATTGTTTTTTGGGACAATACTGTTAAATGAGCCATACACGAGTTGCGTTAGCAGTTGTTATTCCAGGTCATTTAAGGGTCAGTTTTTAGACATGGCCATGAGTAGCAGGGCCTGAGTCATAATGGCAAACGCGTCCAAGGAACTGAGAAGCTGTGCCTCTTATGAGTGCATCAAAGAGAAAATAAATTCAGAAACAAAATAACATTTCTTAGCACTGCCATAAATTGTCAAACCAAAGCTATTCAGTGTGTCTATGATAGATATGTACAAAACAACATTTATTTATTTGTTTATAACATTTAATATTTGGTCTAAAAACATTCTCTTAGATGTCACCGTCAGCACGCAAAATAAACCACTGCACATTATATACCTGTACAGTATATATATACATCAATCATAAAGGGTCTACTATATACAGTACACTATAACAGACCATTTTTGATAATAAAAAAAGGGGAAGGGGAAGGGGGGGGGGGTTGTACACTTGAGCAAAACTAGAATATAGTAGCATGTATATAATATAACAGCATGACATCTTGGCAAGTGCAAAGAGAGAGAATCCATACAATATCAATGTATTGTGCTCTCATTGAAATCCATCAACTTTAATGTGATAAAAAAACAAAGGTACTGATATCGCTCTTAAGGAAGAGTGTATAGAGACAGTGTCTAATCAAATGAGTCTAGATTTGTACAGTATAGCGCTGTGTAGAACCACTATTCAGAGACTACAGTCTACTCTAGACAACGAGATAAAGAACACATCATCATCTTTTTTTAAGCAAAGAGTAGCAGGTCTTCTAACTTTGGAAATAATTATTTTTAAAGGGATAGTTCACTTTGAAATTATTTTTTGGTATGTTTTAGCATACAAAAAAAACCAAACAAACAAAAAAAAAAACAGTTGTGGCTGTGGTTACAAGAGGTAAAAACGATATAAATACTGTAGTACAGCTCATTTCGTGTCTTGGGCCATCAATGTGTACTTGTCATTAAATCATGTTTAATTTGGAGATCTCTGTGCATGCTCTTTGAGGTGGTGACCATAGACCTACATTATATGACTGATAGACAAGAACGGTTTGACCTAAAAATATCAATATTTAAACTACTGTGGAAACAAATACACCTACATCTTGGATGCCCTTGAGGTAAGCTAAAACATGCCAAAAATTAATTTCATCCCTTTAATGATTCCAACAGTACTCTAACTGTAAGGGGAAAAAAAGTAAAATTTAGGAAATAATATAGATATTTCCCTTTTCATTTTTCAAATATAATACTTTTTTTCATTATACAAATATTCTTTTTATTGAAAATAATCTATAATTTGAAAACCTGACATTGAAAATTAATGTTTCAAGTATAAGTATATGGTGTTTTTAATATGCTTTTAGACAATGTGCAAATTCATAAGTCAACACAATTGCTGAGTATTTTCTCCATAAAACTGCAGTGAAAAAAAAATGATTTTTTTTTTTTTTTTTTTTTATGTCACAAACACGTCAGGGGCTTTAGCATATCATAAATTGTTGAGCAGGGGAGTCGCCAGATTAACTCAATATATTTTTCTGTTGATATGGAAAAGGGTAATTAGCAAAATAGCGAGTGATTTATGTATATGATGTAATGATGAAGTCTGTTTTTCTCCACAGACGATCTAAGTTGTTCGAAGCATTTCTAAGGATGCAGATTTTTAAAAGGCAAACTGAGATGGCGAACAGGAACATGGTTTGTGTAAAATTAGCACATTATTAGCTGTTTGACAATATAGTCAAGCAAAAGGCTAATCATATTTATTACTGTTATATGTCCGACATCATAAAGAGCAATAACATTGTGCAGCGTTTACTACAGTGAAGTTAACTGAGTGGATCTCTGATCTGGTGTGAATGAGTGAGTGGAGGTGGGCTAATTTGCATATTCATGGTTCCAAGTACACTAAAAGCAATGGTGTAGTAGAGTTACATTCAAGCTATTTCAGATAGTTACACTACCAATATTTTGTTTTTAACTTTTAGTCCTATAAAAATTGTATGTATATCTGTGTCATACACTTATTATTTAATGTTTTGTTGAATAACTAGATAATACCATTATGTCATTGACCCTAACACGAAACACAGAGACACACGTCTATCTGAGTCAAGCCCTGAATGTGTGTGACACAACATTGTGAATGATTTCTATCCTTCCACCCACACCTCCTCATCCTTTCTCTAAATGGATTATCACAAGGACCATTACCCCCATTTTAGGAGCTGTCTGAGGCTAATCAATGGGTCTCTTGTCTGGACTCCCCTGTTTTCCACATGAGAATCTGGGGTGGTATTAGAGGAGGTGCGTGGTGTCAGAGGGTAAGGCCTCCAACGCTCTTCCCAGAAGTCTCAAGCATCGCAAGAGGAAAATGATAAGTATGGCCCCTCGCATGAGCTCAAGAACGTGAAATAACAATGTCTCCACTTGAAGAAACACTGGGGCCTGCAGACTAAGCTGTATTTATATGTAAAGTGGTTAGTATCCTCAGCTGGGGGCTTACCAGTCTCTTTAAAACTCATGTAACTTTTTCAATGTTAAAATATAACTATAAGGCATCTGTAGGCTAACTTCTCGAAGACACTGTGCCTCTTTAGTGCTATTAACATTGCTTGTTTGTCAGCTGACTCAACCTACGGTTTGAGTTCTCAGTGTCCCTGTAGCTCTAACAGCAGAGAATCAGTTCAATTCTCAGAGAATGTATGAACAGATAAAATGTATACATTGAATGCTTAAAGTCATTTTGAAATAAACATTATGCATAAATTTAAATGTTTCATTTAAGGATCAACTTTATCTAAGATGTTTTTCCTAAAATTCTATTTACACAGGGATGGACCAATTTGAAAAGCTAATATCGCTTTAACATTTAGCTAAGTTCCAGGCAGGTCTTGAACGCATTACATTTCCATATCACTTCACCAAATGATTTCAGTTATTTCAAAGGTCTTTATAACCCATCAAAAGAAACCAAACCCCACAGCGACACTAAGCAAATAAATAGTAAAAAATAGGATAAAATGACAAATTATTTCCACGTTTTTCCCAAAAAATTACGTATGTATGGAAGACACATACTCTCTTTTTCACACCAACGCACACACATGCTGGCTATTTCTCAGTAAAATGGTTTAGCAACTTAAAGCTGCTTGACATTTCTTACTAGGGAGGTAATAACGGCTCAGTTCATGGACCAGGTAAACGTACAGTTCTGCTATTAGTGGAGACGCTGCAGCCAAACACTGTTGAGAAATGCACAGATTCAGGTAATTCACATGCTCCTCTGAATTGCTTAATCTCTCTCTCTCTCTTTATCTCTCTCGCTTTAATAACTGCATTAATTACTGCATTAGTCAGCTATCAATAGCAGAAGCTTATTTTTACTAGCATTTAAATTACATCTTGGAATTAGCAACGAGAGTTTGGGATGAGAAGCTGGGAAGAAAATAGTCCTACACACAGGAGCGTTTTAAGGACAAAAACCTGACAAATGTCTTGAAATACATCATCATGTTTTGAGATGTGGTAGAATTGGAATAATTGACTATTGAATTATTGAAAAATAATGCACTGTGCTTGGTGTTTTAGCCACATTAGCACCTTATTTTTAATACCAGATTATTTTTCTAATAATCCAACGGCCTGTAGTCAATTATTCCTTTATTGCCATTTAAGTGAAATTACTGAACTTAAATATACAAGCTTTATTAAAAATATCATTCTAAAGAAAATTTCAAATGGGACTTTTTTTGGCTTTTGCATCTGAACTCTTCATACACACACACACGGAGAGAGAGAGATATATCACATTTAAGTGTTAAGTGATGAAAATGGTGGATCTAAATGTATAAACTGGGGGAATAAGCATAATTGAATAAACAGTCAATACAAAACAAACAATAAATGTCATTTATAGACATGCATTAAAAGAATGAAGCTACGAAGTATCTGGTATCTTGACAAATATTTTAAGATCACTTCTGAAACTCAACAGGAGAAACTAGGAAAGATTACTAGGGGCATCAATCGCCAGTAAATAGTCAAACAAAGTCACCATTTAAACTCATCTAGGTGAACCAATTAAAATATTAGGGATCTTTTGTGATTTTCTTTCATGTAGGCGGTAACAATCAAAGGCTTATTTTCAAAAGCATTAGAGGAGGAATCCTGCTGTGTCTGTTTTGTAGAGGGAACCGGTGTCACTTTGGCCTAGTTTGAAGGCTGTGAGCGAATGCTGTCAGCATATACATTCTAATGACCGTCCACATCCTGACAGAATGAGGCTGCCCGAGTCCCCAGACGCACATGTTTCTCTGTCCTGAGCCCTTGAAACCCTCCAGGAGACACAAATTCTCTCAACTACCTCAGAGCCAAAACACCTTCTGCAAGCAGACAGAATTCATTTCACTTTTTGTCAGGCCTATGCCATGAATACAGCTGCCATACAGTAATGTCTTTGAAATATATTCAGTTCTTAACAAATGATTGATGTAATACCCACTTATTTGAGACTAATTTGATTAATGAAATCAGCAAATCATGTAGTACATTTGATTACCTTTGTCATTCGATTGACAGCACTAAAAAAATACGTGCAGATAAATGTATGTTGCCGTGTTAAATTCTATTCAGATAACAAATGACATATTTTGTGTGCAAGCAGTGTGTCTACAACAACATCAACGGTTCTAGTCGGAGTAAGACAGATGCTAATGGAAGGCAAACAGAAGCCTGATTAAAAGGACACTTCCTCCTTGGAGACCAGGAGACACTAACTTCCCTTTCCCTTGGAGCGACGGAAACCTTCACACAGCAGCAGAGGGTCCTGATAATGTAAGACTAATTAAATTAAGCCTCCTTTAATAAAAGAGGAAGCAAACTGAACACGTTAATTCTCTTTTTGCAATCAAAGGCACCAGCAAAGAAATTAAAAAAATACAAAATACAACATGACCGGCAGTTATGAATATCTGTGCTCTTCATCTCATATTTGGAGCTAAGTTCAACCCAGGAAAACATAAAGACTTATAAATAGAGTTGGGTCTTGTTTTAGACAACCAAGAGACTGATTTTGAAACTCCGCTGTACTGCACAACATTAAAAAAAAAAAGATATTCTGCTCTTTTTTTTTTTTTTTTTTGCAAGTTAGGGCCCAATAGCACCCTCAAAGCTGACAGTCCAACTGAGTTGAGTGAAACAGAAGTGCACGCATATCAGGAAAAAAATCTCAGTTCTCCTGCGGTTAACCTAAGACAGAGGGATTATCATAAATTTCCATCTATAAACTTTTTGCCAACTTAAAAATAGCAAATACACTGGCTTTTGAATGATCTTTTAACTCAAGATGACACACTGTAGAGTGGGTGGGTCCAAAAACAAAAGACCACTAAAGCTAATTAATACAAATCTGCAAAATAATTTAAGTTTAAGGGATACTCCACCATTTGTTTGTTTTTTTTTTTTTCATATTAAACTATGTTATTCCCTTAACTAAGAGGAGTTGATACATACCTCTGTTGTCTCGCACTTAACTAGCCCAATTCATTCAATATTGGCCAAGCAGAGAAGCGATTAAACACCTCCACGTTCCCTATCGAGGGAACTCAACACTGCGTCGATAAAATCGACTCTTTGGGGACGCTCCCTAAGCGTGCGCCTCTGAAGTATGAATGAAACTAATCCAATCCTGATTGGTGTTGCGTCGTGACGTAACATGTGACGGCATACCCGGAAGTATAAAAGTGACGCTGTCACAACACACACTAGCTTTCGCTTTTCAGCAAGCGCTTTATGTTGAAACTGTCTGTCTTATTTGGTGTTGTTTGTCTTATTATTGAAAGAAAGTATGGCCAGTGAACAATTCAAGAGGTGTGTGCATCCCTGCCCTCGTTTCATCACGGGTGGGGACGCACACTCTCTCTGTGTGTATTGTTTGGGAGTGCAGCACGCACGGGCAGCTCTCGAGGGGGCTGCTTGTGAAATGTGTGAGGCTTTGCCTATTAGAGTGCTGCGCTCCCGGCTGGCGTGCTTTGACGAGCACGGTCAGGCTCGCGTTCCCCAGGGTTCCGGTCCCGCATATGTCGAGGCGATGCGGCGACTGAGATCCTGGGGTTCGCAGCGGGATCTGGCGGAGGAGAGTGAGAATGCTGAGGCATTTTCTCGCTCGCCATCGGCTGATCCCGCAGCCTCTGAGAGTGGTGTGGGAGCCCGCGCTGCGGTTTCTCCTACCCGCGATCAGGTCCCGGTGCTTGAGCTGTCTACTTCTGAGGAAGGGGACGTGCTCAGCATCGATGCGGACGACCGTGATCTCAGCACGCCATCACGCGGCCTGGGTTATGAGGAGCTGGTGGAGGTTGTGACACGCGCTGTGGCCAGACTAAACATCAGCTGGCCACAACATGAGCAGGAAACGCAAGTCACCAGTAAAATGGACGAGCGTTACCTGCAGCGCAGGTCACAGCCTCACCGCCGGGGTCTGCCGTTTTTCCCTGATCTCCATAAAGAGATCTCGAGAACGTGGGAAAGACCGCATTCGTCCCGTATTTCGAGTCCCAATGTAATAGATTACAGCAATGTTATGGGGGCTCGAGATATGGGATATGGGAAGATGCCGAAGGTGGAGGAGGCTTTAGCGAGCTATCTCTCTCCCGAATCGGCGTCTTCCCTAAAGACCCCGGTGTTGCCTAGTAAGCCCTGCAGAGAGACATCTGCATTGGTGGGCAGGGCTTACATGGCGGCGGGTCGGGCTGGTTCGTGTCTGCACTCAATGGCGATTTTGCAGGCATACCAGGCCGACCTCCTGAAAGATTTGGATGAGGGGGAGGGGCCTACTCCTGAAGATGTCGCGGAGTTGAGGAAGGCCGCAGATTTGTCTCTCCGGGCCACTAGGGAAGCGGCCAGCGCTATTGGCCGCTCTATGGCGGCCATGGTGGCCACGGAGAGGCATCTGTGGCTGAACTTATCCGGTATTAAAGAAAAGGATAGGTCCTTCCTGCTGGATGCGCCGCTTTCGGCTTCTGGCCTGTTCGGCGACGCCGTTAATTCGGTTGTCGACAGGTTTCAGGAGTCGAGAAAACAATCTGCGGCGTTCCAGCAGTACCTCCCCCGGAAAGCGAAGGCCAAATCTAGTAGGGGGGGGCAAAGCAATCAGCCCCAGCCATCAGCCAGCTCCTCCCACAGGAGAGCAGAAGGAGAGCGTTTCCTCTAGAGCCCCCCCTCCGGGGTCTTGGCAACAGAGGAAACGCTCCCAAAAACCGAAGTCCTCCAGCCAGAGGGGCGACCTGAGGGACGTCATTCAGGCTAAGAGGACTTCGGAAAAGAGGTCCTAGCCAAGGCAGGACTTCAGAGGGCTGCCCCCTCCGCAGTGAGACAACCGAGGTTGTTCTCACAACGGGGCCCTCTAGGAAAAGATGCAGGTCCGCCGTTAACAGCGCTTCGGGCCGCATCAATTTCCAGCGAAAAGACACCAGAGGCCAGCCTCGAGAGGCTGGTACCCTTAGCAGATTTTGTAGAGGGATGGTATCATCTTCCCAACATATCTCCATGGGTCCTGCAGATAATACGAGTTGGGTACAGACTGCAGTTCGCGCACCGCCCCCCCAAGTTCTCTGGGGTGGTGCTCACTGCGGTGGTCCCAGAGCAGGCTCAGGTGTTGGAACAAGAAGTACAGACTCTGCTGTCGAAAGGAGCCATAGAACGTGTTCTTCCGGTAGACAGGGAGTCCGGGTTTTACAGCCGGTACTTTATAGTTCCAAAGAAGGATGGGGGGTTAAGGCCAATTTTGGATCTCAGGGTGTTGAACCGGTCTCTGAGAAGGTTCAAATTCAGAATGTTGATCATTCCAACAATCGTGAGTCAAATCAGATCCGAGGACTGGTTTGTCACGATAGATCTGAAAGACGCCTATTTTCACATCTCCATCCTTCCTTGTCACAGGAGGTACCTGAGGTTCGCTTTCGGGGGCGAAGCATACCAATATCGGGTTCTTCCGTTCGGCCTAGCACTCTCTCCCCGCACATTTACCAAGTGTATGGACGTGGCCCTTGCTCCACTGAGACTTCAGGGGATTCGCGTATTGAATTATCTCGACGACTGGCTTATTTTGGCCCAGTCTCGGGAGATGGCAGTTCGGCATCGAGATGTCGTTCTTGGCCATATTCAAAAATTGGGGTTAAGACTCAATTTGAAGAAGAGTGTGCTAGAACCGTCCCAGGGCACGACCTTTTTGGGAGTCGTGTGGAACTCGATTACAATGCAGGCACGTATGTCTCCCGCACGTATCGAGTCAATTCTGGCGATGGTGTCCAGGGTGAGGCTAGGTCAGGCCGTCACTGTGAAACACTTTCAAAGGATGCTGGGCCTCATGGCAGCGGCATCCAACATTATTCCTCTGGGCCTCCTTCACATGAGGCCCCTCCAGTGGTGGTTGAAGACCAAGGGGTTCTCACCCAAAGGAAATCCGTTCCGTATGATCAGAGTAACGCGCAAGTGCCTTCAGTCTCTGCAAATATGGAAGAAGCCTTGGTTCCTATCCCAAGGGCCAGTGTTGGGGGTGTCATGTCGCCGGGAAACCGTTTCGACAGACGCCTCCCTTACGGGCTGGGGCGCGGTCATGGACGGCCGCTTTACCAGGGGTCTGTGGCAGGACCATCATCGCACTTGGCATATAAATTGCCTGGAGATGATGGCGGTATTCAAGGCTTTGAGGAGCTTCCTCCCAGACATCGAGGGTCGCCACGTCCTTATACGGACAGACAATACGTCAGTGGGGGCCTATCTGAACCGACAGGGGGGACTCAGATCGCGCCCTCTGTGCAAACTGGCGCATCAGATTATCCTTTGGTCCCAGGGAAAGATATTGTCAATAAGGGCAATGTATATCCCAGGGGTTCAGAATCGGGGAGCAGACATCCTGTCGAGGCAGGGGCTGAGGCCCGGGGAATGGAGACTTCATCCGGATGTGGTGAAGTCGATATGGGAGAGGTTCGGACCGATGGAAGTGGATCTGTTTGCGTCTCGAGAGACGTCCCACTGTCCACTTTGGTTCTCCCTCTCACATCCAGCCCCGCTGGGGTTGGATGCCATGGTACAGGCTTGGCCGAGGCTTCGCCTGTATGCTTTCCCCCCGATCGCTCTGCTCCCAGGGGTCCTGGAGAGGGTCCGTCAAGAGGGCATCAGTCTACTTCTGGTTGCCCCGAGATGGCCGACACGAGTATGGTTCTCGGATATAATATCACTCCTCATAGCTCCGCCATGGCCGATTCCTCTGAGGAGGGATCTATTGTCTCAGGCGGAGGGCACAATCTTCCACCCTCGCCCAGAGTTGTGGAAGCTGTGGGTCTGGCCTCTGAGGGGGTTCAGTACCTAAATGCTGGCTTATCAGCTGAGGTGGTTGAAACCATACTTAGCTCTAGGGCCCCATCTACCAGGAGATTATATGGCCTCAAGTGGAAGGTGTTTCACACTTGGTGTGGAGAACGGAGGTTGGATCCAGTAAACTGCCCAGTGGCTTCAGTTCTGGAATTCCTTCAGGATCGTTTCTCTGCGGGTCTCTCCCCGTCCACTCTTAAGGTGTACGTGGCTGCCGTTTCGGCTTTCCACGCGCCAGTAGATGGTGGACCTCTGGGGAGGCACCAGTTGGTCATTAGGTTTCTCCGTGGTGCTTGGAGGATGAGGCCGGCGATCAGGTCCAGGGTGCCTGCCTGGGATCTGGCAATAGTTCTGGAAGGGTTGTCCCTCGCTCCCTTCGAACCTTTAGAGTCGGCTTCGCCTAAGGACTTAACGTTGAAAATGGTCTTTCTCTTAGCGATTACCTCTCTTAAGAGGGTGGGAGATCTCCAGGCCCTGGCGGTAACGCCAGCTTGCTTGGAGTTTGCCCCTGGCAAAGTAAAGGCCTTTTTGCACCCGAGTCCGGGCTACGTGCCTAAAGTTCCTTCGAGTACGGCTCGCTCTGTAGTCCTTCAGGCATTCCATCCTCCACCTCATGTGTCGGCGGGAGAAGAGAGGCTTCACTTGCTCTGCCCCGTCAGAGCTTTGAGTGTATACTTGGAAAAGTCTGCTTCTTGGAGAAGATCTGACCAGTTGTTAGTATGCTTTGGGTCACCTAAGAGGGGGCTCCCGGCAACCAAACAAACTATAAGTAACTGGATTGTCCAGGCTATTACTGAGGCTTACAAGGTGCGTGGGGTTCCTTCACCTTTGGCCTTAAGGGCTCACTCGACTAGAGGCATGGCTTCCTCTAGGGCCCTTCTGTCGGGAGTACCTCTGCAGGAGATTTGTGAGGCAGCCGGCTGGGCTACCCCGCATACTTTCATCAGGTTTTACAGTCTCAGCCTTCCCAGTACGCCCGGTGCACACGTACTCGGCCCTTGCTGAGTGCCTAATCAGTTTCACTCTGGGGCGGGTCTGTTCGGTGCGTGGCCTAGTGGGTACTCGTTCCCCAAAGAGTCGATTTTATCGACGCAGTGTTGAGTTCCCTCGATAGGGAACGTCTCGGGTTATGACTATAACCCTTGTTCCCTGAGAAGGGAACGAGACACTGCGTCGTGTTGCCACGCCCCCTTTTCAGACCCTTGAGCGTCTTGCTTCATCGCGAGGCTAGTGTGTGTTGTGACAGCGTCACTTTTATACTTCCGGGTATGCCGTCACATGTTACGTCACGACGCAACACCAATCAGGATTGGATTAGTTTCATTCATACTTCAGAGGCGCACGCTTAGGGAGCGTCCCCAAAGAGTCGATTTTATCGACGCAGTGTCTCGTTCCCTTCTCAGGGAACAAGGGTTATAGTCATAACCCGAGACGTTTTTCCATACGTATTTAAATACAGTTACTCGAGCAGTCTAACTCAACCTAGGGCGGTGACACAAAATAAAACGCTGCGATTTTCTAAGCGTGTAAAGTGGATAACTATATTGTATGGCGGAATACCACAACAACTGTTTGGGAGCACTTCGACTCGGCGCAGTAATATCATCACTTGTGAAAAGTCCTCTCCCCCCTTTCAGGCCCTGTTCACACGAAAACGGTCGCAGGTGAAAACGTTAAAAATATTTGATCGGATATGCCTTTCGTTTACACGGCGATGGCGTTTTGGGGGCTTAAAAACGCAAAAAAAGTGAAATCACCCTCCAGAGTGGAAATCTTAAATACGCTCCACCGCGTGTTCCCGTGTAAAGGGTAAAAACGCAAGAGTCTGCTTGGCAGTGAAGGTTGTACGCAGGTGCGCGGACTTGGTTTTGTTGTGTGGCAGTGCTTCACATCGCCACCTAGCCGCCTGGAGTGCATAATACGTTGAATTTCACACACTTTTGCATCACCATACGCACGCGGATTTCCCGCCAAAAACACTCGTCTAAACGCAGAATAAAAAGTGATAACTCAATGCCACTTTTGCGTTTTCTCTTCAGAACCGTTTCCGTGTAAACATAGCCTCACTCTCCGGAGTGATGATATTACTGCGCCGAGTCCATAGATATATATGCGCCGAGTCGAAGTGCTCCCAAGCACTTGCCACTTTATACAACACAACTTAGAAAAACGCAATGTTCTATTTTGTGTCACCATTCTTGGTCGAGTTACACTACAATTAAAATATGGACAACGTGGAGGTGTTTGGTCGCTTCTCTGCTTGGCCCATATTGAATAAACTGGGCTAGTTAAAGGAGTAGTTCACTTAAAAAAAAAAAAAAAACTTTTGCTGATAATTTACTCACCCCCATGTCATCCAAGATATCCATGTTATTCTTTCTTCAGTCGAAAAGAAATTAATGTTTTTGATGAAAACATTCCAGGATTTTCCTCCATATAATGGACTTCAATGGGACTTAAGGTCCAAAAGACAGTTTCAGTGCAAACTGTTCAGAGGGCTTTAAACGATTTCAGATGATGAATAAGGGTCTTGATGAATAAAAAAACAAAGTTTAAGTTTTATAAGCTCAAATGGTCGCCTTGCTCTGTTCTGTGATACGCGTTTGTGACTCTCCTGTTTGAACTCGTTTATCAAAATTAACAAATCTTTTCCAGAGTCAACTCGTTAAATGAACCAAATGACAAGAAAAAAGATTCGTTCATTTTGATAAACGAGTTCGAACAGGAGAGTCTCGAACGCGCATCACAGAACAGAACAAGGCGACCATTTGAGCTTATAAAACTTAAACTTTTTTTTTTAAATGAGAGATCGTTTCGCTTGATAAGACCCTTATTCATCATTTGGAATCGTTTAAAGCCCTTTGAACAGTTTGCAGTTTGTACTGAAACTGTCTTTTGGACCTTGAACCGTTTGATTCCCATCAAAGTCCATTATATGGAGACAAATCCTGGAATGTTTTCATCAAAACCTTAGTGAAACTACTCCTTTAAGTGCGATCAAAGTGTCTCATGCGCCAGAGCGATTGAGCG
The DNA here is from genome assembly GCF_988280905.1 of Pimephales promelas. Lineage (NCBI taxonomy): Eukaryota > Metazoa > Chordata > Actinopteri > Cypriniformes > Leuciscidae > Pimephales > Pimephales promelas. The sequence continues at coordinate 13,491,324 of NC_142775.1, read as the reverse complement.
ATTAACACGTCTTAGTTAAGGGAATGATTGTTTAATATGAAAAAAACGGTGGAGTATCCCTTTAAAAACAGAATTCGGTATATGCTAATTTTCCTTTACTGTCCCCGTGTACTCAACAAAAAGATTAGAAAATTATTCAAATGAGAATGATTTTTCACATGATCAATGCCACAAAGTTGCTTATTAAATTAGTGACCTAGAAATAGTGCAGAATATTTCTTATTCATTTTACATCATTTTTTTTTTCTCTCTCTTTTGCATTTTTCAAAACTTTGTTTAGTAACAGATTTAAATGAGATTTTCTCAGACATTTGACCTCACGGTCCCATAGTAACTGTGGTAAAACTGCAGTGTACCAAGTTCTTCTTTGGGCTCTACGGCACTGATGCAAATAGACAGGCACATCCTGTCTGACCAAACAGGGAGAATAGAGGCAGAAAACCTTTCCTCCTTGTTATGTAAACCATATGCAGAACTATTCATTGGGGTCCCCTGAGAGATAATTACCAGTGGCTTCCCACCCTAATTGGCTAAATCTAATTTCTTTCTTCTGTGTTCTTTTCACTCACTTACGCACTTACTCACACTCTCTCTCTCTCTCTCTCTCTCTCTCTCTCTCTCTCTCTCTCTCTCTCTCTCTCTCTCTCTCTCTCTCTCTCTCTCTCTCTCTCTCTCTCTCTCTCTCTCTCTCTCTCTCTCTGTTTTCAGTTTCGTCTTATTTTGGTTTTTAAACAGGAAGAAATGTCTTACTTCCGCATGCTTCTTTTCCTCATTCTCACCATCTTTTCTCTCTTCTTTTGAGCTTTGGACTTTATGTTTCAGATTTATCTGAGCATCTGCTCCAGCTGGCAAACAACACACACCAGATTTTACAAATCGCTAATTCCTTCTATTTGGCTGAACTAATTGGACCAGGAAGATATAAAATTCATCAGAGAGTGAGCTTCCTGTAAAATACATATTTCACGATTATGATTATTTCAGTGCAGTTGTGAGGGGAGACATACTGGATGTTTTTTTTTTCTGACAGAATAACTACATATTTCAGCAATTTTCTACAATAAGCAGTTTATGTTTTCCTAAAAGTGAAAAACGTAAAACTAAGAAAGTGGAGTGCATGCCAAATCCATTAAAAAAACACGCACTCATTCACATTCTGTACATTACTCGCAACAAAACTTCTTGACTCCAAAATGACAAATTAAATTCAGCAAAACCAGAATATGTTTGGGAATCTGGCATAACAAAAGTCATTAGTTTTATGCGTTAGCAGCCAGCAATAAATAAATGTTCTAAAAACTAAAAGCTTTTTACAGCTTGATGCCATTGAAGAAACTTCTTAACTTCAAACTATAAGATATGGAGATAAAATAGTGTTGCATTGTAAGTGTGGCTCATAATAACATGCATACATTACCATATTAATTTATGTACATTCTTTGTTATGATGCTTGCAATGCATTGCAAAGTCATTAAAACAATCATTATTGATGTAAAAAGTCATTAAATTGAAATCCTACTCAATATCTTTATGTGGGAAGAACAATGAAACAAAACTTTATCTTTAAATTCAGCTTTGGTTGAAATGAACATTGTATTATTGCAGTGCCATCACAAATCTCGTTTTAAAAACACTTATATTAGTGCTTTAAAACCAAATATTGTTGATTTAACTTAAAAAAAGTAAGTTACCTGGTTGCCTTAAAATTTTAATCGATTGAACAGGAAAAAAAGTGAGTTAATACAATGAAGGAGATTAATTTAATCATCAGAAACTCAAAATAATAAGTTATCTGAACTAAATAAATTATTTAAGTTGATTTGACAAAAGAAAAAATGTTGTGATAACATCTTGAAAAAAAAAATATATATATATATATAATATTTTTTACAATGTGATGAACATTATATGGCATTGCAAAAAATAATAACCAAACAGATTCTCCAAACACTGTTTGGGCTAACAGAAACTCAATTTATTTAGTTATTAGTACTAAGCTTATAAAGTCAATATCGGTAAACAAACTGCTTCAGTTTGGTATAAGACCTGCTTTTTGTCAGGTTCAACTTCGCTGTACTGTACATTATTGCTTCTGGGTGTGCTGTTTTCTTTCTACCACTGCAAAACTACCTGAGATTTGAATCAGACACAACTTATGGACATCGCCAGTGAGAGAACAGCCTCAGCATTGCTGCATTTGCATTCATGGGAGGAGGAGAAGGTGGAGGAGGTGACACTGGAGCATAATGAAACTTCATTTATCTATTCATCTTTCAGGGCTGGCCGGACGGAGGGAGAACCCTTCACACGGCCGCAGATTGATGGCCTGCCAAATCACAGCGTACCACTCCACCAGCCGGGGCGTGGGCCGCACACAAAAGAAGGGCCGTTAGGCATTTAATTAAATGACAGTCAAAAGATATGGATTATGACCCAGGGAGTAAAACCTGGGCCATTGTACCGTGACAACATTGCTGTAAAAGCCAGCAGAGCGGTGTGGCTGAAAAGCTGAGACAGGCTTTTCCTTAAGTGTGTTTTTGAACAATGCAGTCAGCTAAACAAGGAAGGAAATGTCTTCTATTTCCAGCAATGCAATCAAAGCCCTCTTAAATAAGTCCCTGTTTTCTGAAAATGGAAGTAAATGCATAAAATAATATTCATTACTCACACATTCACCCACCAAAATTGAATCAACTCTTAATCGTGTGTTCTCGGCACTACTATATATCTTTACATATAAACTGTGCTATGATTTTGCAAAAGATGTTTAAATAAGGGGAATCTTTGTGAAAAGTGTTTTTATTAACTTTCAACTTTACATATCTCATCTTAATCATGCAATGTAGACATAGTATGTCTCCAGTGTTATCCCATTAAACCTGTATGGATTTCTTTCTTCTGCTGAAGACAAACAAAGATGTTTTGAACGATGTTGTGACCAAACAGTTGATGGACACCATTGACTTCCAGAAATACTATGGAAGTCAATGGGGTCCATCAACTGTTACCAACATTCTTCAAAATATCTTCATAAATAAAAAAAGCACCTGTCATTATGTCAAAAAGGTCTATTGTCTTTGAAGATGACACTTGTCTAAATATGATTCATAACCTACCAACAGCCGATATTAGGCTATAAATCATGATTATTTATTTAATTTTTTGCCACAGACTTAACCCAATAGAGTTAGACCGAAAGAAAATTTGCTAACATCCCCTATAAAAAAAAGCACCTGTCATTATATCAGATAGGTCTATTGTCTTTGTGGATGACAGTTGTCTAAATATGATTCATAACCTACCAACAACCGATAGTAGGTTAATAATCATGATTTATTTATTTATTACTTTTACCACAGACTTAACCCAATAGAGTAAGACTGAAAGAAAATTTGCTAACACCCCCTTTTAAAGTTCTAATAAATTCCAGAAGGATTAAATCAAGTCTTGGCCTACATTTTCTTCTCATTAAATATGCTGTTTCACTCAGAAATGTCAAATTACGAAAGCGAAATGCAACAATTCACATCTAGTATAAAAGGCTGTTCAATTTAGTATATACATTTTCGTGTATAATATATCAAATAATGTTGTCCTCTGCTGAAATGTACACTGCAACGTATTTGTGTAATTTGAACAGTATTTTACCGTAATATGTACAATACAATACTGTAAATAGTCAAGGATTATGACAAAAAAGTGTTTACTACTGTAATTCTTTTCTACTGTAAATCGAAAAAAAATCTAATTATGTAATAGGAAATCAATTGTAATACTGTAAATACAAATACAGTAGTTGTACTCATTAATACAGTATTATTCCTGTAAATTAAAATTACTTATACTGTAAATGAAAAATACAGTACTCATACTGTAAATGATTGTATTACTGTAAATGAAACAGTAATACAATCAGTAACAGTTTGCAGTACTGATACTGTAAACACTTTTACAGTAACTTACTGGCATCCAGCTGTCTTACAGCAGCCTTTTTACAGTGTAACGTTACTGCTGCTCACATATAATTCAGTGAGACTCAATCACAGTCATTCCAACATCAAATTACTTGCTCATTTAAATTGTTTTTAGGGGTAATACATTCTTTGTACTGTATGTAGCCTATGCCTTTTTAGAGCTTGACATCCTGTTGTCAAATCTGTGATTTCATGTTTTGTTCCACAGCAACAAGAAAGTCATAAAGGTTTGCAATGACATGAGGCTAAATGGCTGGTGAACCATCCCTTTAAAAGCAGTATATATCCCAATATCCAGTCTAACAAAAACAGTAGCATATCACAGCAGAGTTTATGTAGTATGTACACCAAACTTTGAGTCATTTTAATTGTAGAATAATAAATACATTTTGAGAGTGTGTCCATTTACTCTGCTACCCGCAGAAGTCATTTGCAGGTACCAAAGCTGCCGGCTGCTCTGCATGCGCCACTATCAGTTCAGCTACAGCTGCTCTCTTATAGATAACTACAACATTTAACAATTCCATTCCGTGAGTGCTATTTACTGACAATAATGAAGAGATAGCGTGGAAAATGAAAACGGAGGATGAAGGAAAAAAAGAGCTGATAGAAATTATGTGAAATAAACATGGGAAATTAAAGCATTGCGAGGACAGAAATACAAGAATAACACCAAAGGCTAAGGAGAAGCTACTGCATTAAAAAAGGGAAACGCATGGAACATTGTTGCATCCGTTTAGTGATTGCTTTCTGAAAACTTGTTGCCAACTTGGAAATGTTAAATAGCTGAGCACCAATACATTACACGCGTCTATAAATCCCACACAAAGGAGATGAGGTAGTAACATGCCCTCAGTGTAATCTCTAAACGCTCAGATTTGACCTCCACACTCTCTATAACAGCATCTGTCACTCCCAGACCACCGCTGAACATCTGATGATTACATTAAGAAGAGAAGGCATTCATTTGTCTCTCCCAGCTCCTCTATGATCCAGGTTCACCCTGTCTTTCCTTCCACTCATCGCCTGCTGGGAACAGAAGAAGGCCATACTCCAGGGGCTGCTCTCAAAGCCAGTGCGTGGAGAGACGCTGTTGGCAGAATTACGCTCCACTAGCTATTATAGTGATTAGGAGCAACATCAATCAAAGACGGCCCCAGAAGCTAAAGGGGATATGCTGACGAACAATTAAAACACTCATAAAAGACAAAGTCTCCACATTCTGCCCTCCTTGAAGAAGATAAAAAGCAGTGCATTGCTCAATTAGTATTTCATGTGGACTCTCTGACCAAAGACTAGTCCATCAGCATACATAAAAACCACAAAATGTATCAAATAATGCTAAATTTACAGTGTTAAGGTGGCACAGAAGTGCTTCTGAAGTTGCTATTAAGGCCTGTTCACACTGGGACGAATTTCGCGAGCGATATTTGCCGACGTTTAACGCCTCGTGACTAAACAAAGGGCGCCAATATGAGTGTGCACACCGACACGGAAAACGCCACGCGTAAAAGCGTCATTTTTAAAAAAAAAACATCTCGGGTTCGTTTTTTATCCGACCAATGAGATTGTCGATTTTGCTCACGTGTTTGGAGCTTCTGAAGTTAAGACCAATTTATACTTCTGCGTCGAGGGTACGCCATAGGCTACGCACGTAGGCGACGCCGTCGTGAGCATTTATACTTCTGCGTTCAGGTCTTGGTTGCTCTGCAGTACTGCTCCGAAACGCTAGTTGGCGGCAGAGGGTTTTACTGTTCCACTGTGTTTAGATTCCTCAAAGCTAGGTTATTACAAGCAATGGCGACTGAAAGAGAGCGGATCATGTTGGAGTTGGAGCATATTGAGGTGGAAAAACAGTTAATTTTATTGAAATTACTAAAACTAAAAGGCAGAAATGAGAGAAGACGTCGGAGGAGATGGTACGTGCGGAAATGCGTAGGAGGAAAGGCGATGCTACCAAGCCGACCAATCACAGATGTTGCGGTCCGCATCGTCACGACGTGTAGTTAAATTTTTGAGGAGGTGCGCGACAGGCTACGGTAACAGTCTCATTCCAAGACGTCAACTAACTGAGGCTTTTGACCATACGTCAACATCCACCGTTTTAGGGTACCCTTTAACGTCAGTTAGATGATGCGGGTAGGTTTTAGGTCGGGGGTAGGGTTAGGATTACATTGCGCCATCTAATGACGTTAAAGGGTACCCTAAAACGGCGGATGTTGACGTATGGTCAAAAGCGTCAGTTGTATGACGTCTTGGGATGAGACTGCGCTGGCTACGGCGAAGGGTACGCGGGATGGTACGTGTCTGTGCGTATGCTACGCCGTACCTACTGTGCACACCCTACGCAGAAGTATAAATTGGCCTTTACAGTAAAATACAACTTGGGGGCGCTCAAACACGAAACGGTTTTGCCGAGCACACATACGTAACAGCGAAGAAGATCTACGCCAAGTAGCGTCGCCATCTACACTGCCAGGAAGAAATAAGACGAAGAAGATGCAAGACAAGATGAATGTAGAGCTGCTGGTCTCGTTGGTGTTAGAACATAAAGATCTATATGACAAACATGACAGCGACTACAAACATCTTGATAAAAGAGAACTGTTATGGAGTGGTATTGCAGAGCAAATGGGCGCCATCTAATGTCAGGGAATGAATTTGCATGTTCACTCGGCTCATCGTCAGCGAAAATCGCTTGGGTGTGAACACAAAAAACGCGTTGAAAAACCCTGGCGAATAACGTACACCGATATTCGTCCCGGTTTTTACACAGGCTGTTCGATGAGGCTTAGAAGTAGTATAAAAACACAGCAATTTTAATAGTATACTTTTATAATAGGGGCTAATGTGGGTCAGAGCAGGCATATTTTAGTCTGGCTTTTATGCAGCTTTACAGCTTTACACCGGTTTTCGAGCAGGCACAGAGCAGCTTACCATAAGCATGCACAAAAGCAATTATTTACAAATTAACCCATCATAATAATACCTTAGTGATTCCCTACTAATGTAATGTATGAGGTGATATTCTTGGCAGGCCTTTAGCAGTTGCAGAGAGGATGTTAATAAAATCTTCATGGACCATAGATTAAGAAATCTAATAATTGAATTAAATTCAGTAAAATTATAAAACTATAATGAAGTATTTTAAGAGCCATGCCATACTTTTTAAATATTTTTTTTTCCCCTATTAGGTCTGCTTACAGTATAATATGTTTATTTAATCATTTATAATCATTTAGGGGTTTTAATTATGGGCCATGAGTGTTCACATATGAAAAAAATAACGTTCTTAACTTCACTCCAAGAAGTTGAGTTCAATATAGTTTTCTCATTTTAAAACTGTTAAAAATCAGACTACACCAGAAACAATTTATTTAGAGACATGCCACTTCATCAATCCTCTATAGAACTGTATAGGGAAAACCTGTAACGCCAAATATGACGGTTGTATGCACACGCCCCGCCCCTCCTGCTGGAAAGCCAATCATCTGCTTTTTTAACATTCAAAACATGTAAGCCTATCGTCTGATTCCACTGACGCATGCGCACAGTCGAGGTTTGCGACAGGAGAGACGAGAACCCTTGCGCATGCGTAGTAAACATATTACCTGGAGGGGAAAAAGACCTTTTAAACCTTATTTTGTGTTTTCAAAGTCTTTTCAGTGATTTTTCATCATATTTTACTGCTGTTTCTATACAAGCAGCGTATACAGCAATTTCTAGTGACCAGTGAAAGTGCAGTTCTAACTTTCTGCCCATTCATTTAGAAAGAAGCCTGGTCTTGTTACTCCGAAATATCTGCCCAGAGGAGTTGCCAAGATGGCGGCTGCGTGGTATGACTTGCCTAGAAAGGACTTTGACTACACTCTTAAAAACAAAAGGGTTTCTTGCCAAAAAAAAAGGTTTTTTTTTTTTTTTTTTTTTTTTTTTTAAAAGGAAAACATATTATCTGTAAAGAATATCTATAGAACCATTTTTCACTAAAAAGACCTTTTGCGCAATGGAAAATTTTTGTGGATATTGAAGGTTCTTCATGGAACCATCAATGGCAAAAACAAAAAAAACTATTTTTACCATTTTTAATAGCGAAAAAAAAAAAAAAAAGAACTAAGACACATTTTACTCTTAGCTCTTCTGGTGGTTAGGAAAAATAGTACCTATCCCACCTCTTCTGCATGACCTCACCTATTGTTTGGGATTTCTGATTTTTAGGGAAACTGATTTTCGGTAAATGGTCGGAAAATGATGGTAGTAATGAGTTCGTAAATTCACCTAATATAGTTAATATAGTTTCATAGCACATTTGAACTACTCTTTAACCTTAAGATGTCATGTTTCCTCAAGAATCCTTCGAGAAAACACATATAATTTTAGAGGAATATCAATGTTTAGTAGACCGCAGATTCGCACAAACACTAAGTTGCACTGTATACCAACCCAGGGTGTTATACTGTGGAACAGTAGCAACAATGATTTAAAATTATGTAAAAACTTATTGCAATTGAAATATATGTTTAAAAAAAGAATCCTTGATGGATATGAGCTGGAACAGTGATTTTCTTTTTTCAACCTTAGGTAAAGTAAACCTTAGGTAAGTTAGTTTAAGTAGTTAAAATATTATTGAAGTGGGGATAGGACAAGACAAGTTATTCTAACTTCTTCCTACCCCCTTTGAACATGATTGTTGTTTGGACCATCTGTAGATGATCTTTTTTTCTTGATGTTGATGATTAACTATTTATTTTTACTTTTTATTCAGTTTTTGCTGTTGTGTTTTTTTTTTATTGTTTTTTTTAACATGTTCAATAAAGAGAAAAGAGAGAAGAGAGAGAGTCTTCAGCACACATCATTCACACAGAGTAGTTCATACAACGCGTTTATATTATATTTCCTAAAGCCGGAGCGGTCAGTGTAAGAGTAGTAGTGAATGAACAACATTTACACTCTTGCACCCTGAGCCTCCTCTCTATTGTGAGTGTGGATGGGTCTCCTGAGCACTAAAGAATGACACTTCAGCAGAAACAAGAGGTCAACTCAGTTACAGACCTGCCATTTATCAAACACTTCAGTTGGAGCTCACAGCAATACACTGAAACTGAGTGACAGCACAGAGAAACCAGCAGACATAAATCCCATGATACTCTCTGATGCGATCCATCCCTCCTGTTTGACATGGGATCAATGATGTCTGGTCATCACGAATGCTGCACAATTAAAAACAACTGCTTGATTATTTAAGGTGCACAATGATAATAGCCATAAACAAAACATGAAGATGGCTTTCTTCTGCTGTAATATTGACCATATGACCACTGAGTGTGTGTATTATATAACATTTATTATGAACAAGTGGAATGATGGGCTACTCGGATTAATTACTTCCCAAATTGGCTAGTTCCGCATGACAGCGCTCTGCTCTGGCTGATGTTATTGTAACAGTTCTGTTTCTGATTCCACTTAACATTTTCAGTTCTTCAATGATCACAACAACAATTCTTGTAGTATTTTTGGAGAATGTTGCCCTCCATAATTGGTCCAAACTTTATACAAAACACATTTTTGTAAGAACTAGTCTGCAATTTAGTCTCAGGGAGGAAAATTAACAGCCACTAAAGGCCAACAGATGAACAATCAAAGGTCCAAACCCATTTTTTAAAACAAGGGACAAAGAAAATACATTATATGATATAATATGCAATTAATATAGAATTTGTATAAAATAATAAATGTAATATTTCTCTCTCGCACGCACACACACACATATATCAGCCCGTTCTCATCCTTTAACGTCATATAGAACGCTATATGCAAAAACGGCGCTATACTACGCACATGGCTCCCTTTATCGTTAATATAACACGCGAACCCAAGACGTTATAAATCCTTTAGCGTGAATATGACACGTACACCCTACCCCACACCTAAACTTAGCCCTCACAGCACGTGTTATATTAACGATAACGGGTGCCATGTGCGTAGTATAGCGCCGTTTTGTCACTAGCGTTCTATATGACGTTAAAGGATGAGAATGCGTTGCATATATACAGTATATACGTGTGAACAGCTGTGTTTGTGTGTTCTATGCATGTGTGAGAAATATTACATTTATTATTTTATACAAATTCTATATTAATAGCATATTACATAATATAATTTATGTATTTTCTTTGTCCAGTCTGTGTGTGTGTGTGTGTGTGCGAGAGAGAGAGAGAGAGAGATAGAGAGAATAGTCCATGCATCTGAATCAGACTCGTCTGACATGTAAACCGGTCGATCAGGCACACTGTTTGGGCTGGCAGTAATGAGGAGCAAGAGCTCACTGGCGTGCCGAGTCCAACCACGGCTGCGGTGTTGTGATGCAAATGAAGTCGGCATCATGCCCGCCCCTGTGCCAGTACCACCTTTAATTGTCTTCTTTGATCTGCGGCTAATTCCACTAATTAGGTGCCTATTCTGGAAGTTTTGCTTTGCTTCCAGCAGCTACAGAAACTCAACTGGGTAAACCACGGGGAAATGGGAAATTGGATACCTAGATGAACAAACATAAACAAGCTCATTCAGCTCCAACAAGAACAGACCCCTAAATACAAGAGACAGATGAGCAGTCACATGCAATCACGCTGCATGGTTGAGCACAGATGCTGACTGCTGCCTTCTCTCGCAGACACGCAAATGCAGAGAACATGAGCAAATCTGGTAAGGCACACATATTAAACACCTTCCCCCATGCCATTTGCACCTGATGCCACATTCACTGTATTTGTGCACACTGACTGACTCTCCCAGCAATGATGATCTGGTCCGATTAATATATGTCAGATTAATATATGCACAGTGCACACTAAGGCTTGCTTTAGTAAATAGCCACTTTTTTTTTCAAACCAAATCAGCATAAAATAAATATGACTATCATTATTATTATTATATTTTACAGTATGCAAAATTGCAGTTACAGTATGAATTATTCTCAAATTTCCTCACTTTTATAAATCAAACATTCTGGTGGAAACAAAAGAAGGAAGACGGAAGAGCTTTAAGTTTAAAGGGATACTCCACTTTTTTTGGAAATAGGCTCTTTTTACAACTCCCCCAGAGTAAAACAGTTGAGTTTTACCGTTTTCGAATCCATTCAGTCGATTTTCTGATATTTAGAAGAATATCAGTAACCGGACAGTATCTGGTCTCATTGGCTTCCATAGTAGGAAAAAATATATACTATTAAAGTCAATGAGACCAGAAACTGTCTGGTTACTGATATTCTTCTAAATATCAGAAAATCGACTGAATGGATTTGAAAACTGTAAAATTTCCAAAAAAAAGTGGATTATCCCTTTAATACATTTCTCATTACAAAATTGGTGAAATGCTGTAAACATGTGCATAAAATAATGTAACAAATGTAAAAAAGTGGACACCTGCTGATCCATGATTTACGTGATTATTTTTTTAGCTTGGTTTTAAGATAAAAGCTTAATGATAATACACTGCCTTTCAAAGGTTTGGGGTCAGAAAGATTTTTTGGAAGAAATGAATACTACTATTCTGCGAGAAAAAACAAACTGATAAAAAGTGACAGTAAAGATATGTATAATGTTACAAAATATGTCTATATAAATGCTATTCTTATTAACTTTCTATTCATCAAAGAATCCTGACAAAAATATGCAACAAAAAGTAAGCCGCAAAACCGTTTTCAACATTGACAAATAATAAGAAATGTTTCTTGAGCGCCAAATCAGCATGTTAGAAGGATTTCTGAAGGATCTGGTAACACTGAAGACTGCATTTATGCCTGGTTCAGATTACACAATTTGTTTTGTCTGTGACGATAGTCACTGTGTCAGATTACGCGATTTTGACTCCTAAAATCTTGTCGTGTCATGGACAAGACACGTCAGACTACACGTTGCTTCCTGACCAGTCATCGCATGCCGTCTTTAACGGCGCGCGTGATGTCATCGAGAAGGCGAAACTAGTAGCGAGTGACTTCAGTAAACGAACGTAAACAAACAATGGATGAAGCGGTGACTGTTGTATTGGCTGTCCTGTGTTCAGAAAAAAGATAAAACAAGAAAGAAAACCCGACAATGGACACGTTCCTGGATTGCTGGAAGAGGACAGTATGGGCTGTCAATCCTCCAAAGAGAACTTGAGATAAAATATTGTTTTCTTATAAATTTTTACTTTTAGCAACATCGTCTCTTTCGTTTCGCCATTTTTTAAAGTTGTGTACAGAAAAGCTTCTGTGCTCCTATTGGTCAACCTCATACATGTGACGGAACCGTCGTGCACGACTGTTAAAAAAATTTAACATGCTAGTCTTTTTGTCGTGAAGCATCGCAGACGTGACGTAGGTTGTTGCCCACTAGGTCGACATACGAGATGATACGATCAAATCTTGCGTCCCGTTGTCGGCGCCCATTGTCGTTTACGAATCCCCACGACACCCTACGTCAAACGGATCGTGCCAAAATCTGGCTAAAATCATAGTAATCTGAACCAGCACCCTAGCGGCAGCAAAAATTATTTTGCAGCCAGTGTGGTCTAGCAACTATCCATAGACGTTTTAGCTGGTAAAACCAAACTCTGGTCAGGCCAATCACATCGTGTATAGAGTCGGCGGGCGGGCTTAATGATGACACAGAGTTGTGACGGTTCACTGCTACTTGAAAACAAAGAATGGCTGCTGCTGGCGAACAGCTGTCTTTCGATTCGGCTTTTGACAGCTACTCTGGATGATTTGAACTTAAGCTTTTCTTTGAAATCAGAACAAAGAATGGCACTTTGTCATTTCTAAAAAAAAAAAAAATTAAAAAAAAGAGTTTTGCCGACTGGATATGCTCTGACTACATCACCTTCGTTGCTCTGATCGGTTGTAGCGCTATCCAATTGCATGCAGAGAATTTGAAAGACAACCGTTTATCCCGCCTCTCGGATTGAGCCCCGTCAATGATGAGTTACCAGACCTAACATCTTGATAGAGGGTGTGGCTTGCCCGGCTAGACTGGAGTAATAGCAGCTGAAAGTTCAACAATTTAAGATGTTAAATATCGTGATAAGCAAACAAAAACATAACAATAAAACTTACCAACCACAAAAATTGTGAACGGTATTTCATACATCAAGAAATGCAATATTGTTCATTATTTTCCTCGCTGAGTAATGAGTGAGATATTGATGAGTGATGACCTTGATGGGAGAAAAACCTTTTACACAATACAAGAGGTCCCAGCCCCCACTGTATGCATACAAATACAGCACTTAAATCTGGGTCAGAGGCAAAAAAGAGAAGGAAAAAAGGAGCTTGTGCGCTGTGAGGAGACGACCCTACGCCAATCGGTGCATGGCCTTTTAGCCTCACACTCAGCCGGAGATGCCAGTTTGATGGACGATATGAGTCCGGGTGACAGTTGAGTGTGTGTGTGTGAGTGTGTACACAACTGGGAAGGCATCGAAACACTACAGCGCAGAACATCGCTGCCAATTTGCAGCTGCCTGTCGTTAGAGCTTCTGCTAGCACGACTGCACATTTCCTCACCTCACCTGCAGCTCTCATAAACAATCCCTCTTCTTATTTATTCATTCATGCCTTCATTAGCATCCCTGCCATTAGCGCTAAATCCTCTACCCTTCACAGCCCGTCAGGCAGACATCCCGTCTGTCAGCGAGAGAAAGAGCCGCCCTGCAATCCTAATGCTGGGTCTCGCCAAACAATGATATCTTGCAAAATAAATTTTGTTTAAAATTACTTGATATACATCTCACAAATTAAATTATATATTGTATATTTAAATATATATTAATCCGTCGCCATGCTGTTTATATTGTATTACCTTTTAACTTTGTTTGATTTATGAAGAGAGAATCAGTTCATATCATGAAAATTATTTAAAAAAAAAAGAAATAATTATGAGATTTGGGGTCCAGCGATTTAAACCTGCCTTTTGTATTAAAATATTCTAAACATGTTTCCTCACATCCCGAACACCGTCTAGTGAATTAAAAACACTTAGTAATCAGTTGAAGCGATTGACTCAATTAATCAGACTCACTCACTGAACCGCAAGTCATTAATTTCGTCTAGTCTAACTCAAGCAAGTCCTGTACTTAAGACTAAAGAGAATTTGATTCACATGTATTTGTATATAACGTATTACAATATCATTTCAAAGCAGCTTTTTTTTCTTTTTCAAATATTACAATAAGGAACCCATAAGTGACCGTGTCAAGGAGACAAAAAAAAACCTTGAGAGACTCTAAACAGCCTCAACAAACTAGTACTCAAATCAGAACAAAACACACATGAAAAACATTACATATATTCGATTATTTGTGCACTCAAGTTGGGGCGGATCCATCACCTGTCCTCTCCACCCCTCCTACTTAACTGTGACTCGCAACAATCTGGAGCGTGGCTCTAACGAGCATTTTGTCAGGTTTGTTGCTCTAATAAATTAAATTAGGGAAATGCAGAGGCAGATGGCTACAAAGCAGGGAAAATGTTCCTACTTTCTCCCTCTCTGATGCCCCCAAAACTTTCCACAGGGAACTGGTACGTGGTAGCCGGAGAACTGGTGGATACACACTGCAGCCCGGAAACTAATCATGCTTGATTAGATGCTGGCTGCTGACAGAAAACTATGGGTGACATGCAGCATGCTACAAATATATATACAGTTTTTGTTATCATGTTAAAAATCTATAGTTTTGGTTTTAGTTTTTGTTATATTTAAACTAAACGAAAATTGCCTTGCAACTTGCTGCAATAATATATATATATATATATATATATATATATATATATATATATATATATATATATATATATATATAAAATTTAAATTTTAGCAGTTAATATTTATTTTAGTACAAATAACAACCTTTTTGTATTTTTTTGTATTATTTTTTTTTTTTTATTATTATGTCTTTCCCCGAGTCTCTTTCTACTTTTTATCCAAGTGGTCTAACCCTAACCCTACCCCAGACCTAAACCCTAAACCGCATCATCTAACTGAAGCTAAAGGTAAAGCGTCAGTTAGATGACGCCCTAGGATAGCATCATCTAACTGACGCTAAAGGGTGCCTTAAAGCGTCGGATGTTGGCGTATGGTCAAAAGCGTCAGATGACATCTTGGGATGAGAATGTGTTGAAAATTATACAATTATTGTCTCCGTGTAAACTACAAAAAAAAACACGAATTTGTGAAAATGGTGGTGTCATGCGCAGGGATATTACATGTTCAGTCTATAGGTGCGTTACTTTACAAAGTAACATCGCCAACTACTGGCATGACAAGCATTGTCTCATCGTTATTGCGGATCTGTGATTGGGTATTGCTTTGACAACATTGTCGTGTGTGAAAAACACAATGTACCCTTAGATTGTAGCCAGTGGTTCCTCACTTATAAATGTGATCAAGTGGACGTCATTGTCCCATTGTCTTGGCAGGGCACTTGAAATATATGTATATATGTTCTCTCTTACTGTTAATGTTTCACCCTACACAGTCTTGACTTTACATTTGGGCTTTGTGGGGTTAGTTACCAAGCACACCTCAACTCCTGAAACTAACTCAGTTCTTAGAAAACATACTGTTTAAGCGTGAGTGTGTGTGTGGAATCAGTATGTCGTATCTGTGAGTTATTATAAATTCTTGCTGGCAGCTGAGCAGAGGATTTAAAAGGTTGCTGTGCTCTGCAGTTGAAGATGGCAAAGAAACTGTTGGAAAAACTGGCCAGTGAAGTGGCAGTGCTCTATTCAGACGAGAGCGTTCTGGGTTCCCTCAGCCTTGCTTTGGGCTTCTCCCTTCATAACCTGACAGATGGTTACAGAGAAGCAACCGAGCGATCAATAACACGAAACACTAAATCTGCTGAATCAGAAGCTTCTGCATAGAGCTTTACATGGCTCCCAATTTTTATTTTTTTTTACTTAAGCTTCTTATCAAGCAAAATATTAGATGACATTTAATAACTTACACAGCTGAGATTCATGACACTGTGTAAATTGCTATAATATCAAAAAGCACATTAAGAATAACAATTCAGTTATGGCATTGAGAATATGGTCAAATTAAATCTCCCTCACACAAAAAGAAAAAGAACACTTTCAGGGAAAAATGAAATATGATTCTGTAATAAAATTCTGTCACTAATTAAATAAGCACATTTCAAGTGTATAGTTTTTGTACAAAATTTCATATTTTCATGCTTACATCAAAGCACAATAAGTTATTTTTTTAATCAGCAAATCATGCTGGAGAACATGATCGGCAGGTTGGCAAACTAGGCATTCATGTCTGCTACTCTCATTAAAGCAATAGAGGGACAAACCAAATAATAAGAAAATTCTAAAATTTATTTAAATTTTAAAACTTCTCAATCAACGTTTTATTAAGATAATTGAAAAATTAATTAAACTTTTTTATCATTTCATTAAAAAAAAAAAAAAAAAATCCTTTTGGGATTTTGAGCAGAGAAAATGATACTCTCTCTTTGCTGACCTGGCTCATAAAGGAGTGCTAGTGGGGAGAGTAGCAGAACCTGGCAGCTCCCCCAGGGGCACAGACTATGAGTACCCATTAGAATGATAGGACCTGGCAGCTGGGTGCCCTTATACCCTGCTAATTAAACCCATGCCACACTGACACTGGCAACACTGCTCATTGTAGCCCGTTGAAGATGGGAAGGGTGTGAGGGGATGGACTCTGGGCAGTGTGGGATGACGTTGGGCATATAGGGAGGTCAAAGTCTGATTACAGGGTTTGTAAGGCAGCACATTACTGATATTCCTCAAACATTCTGATCTAAACCCCATCCTGCAAGAGCAACTACATAGTCAATAGCCCCTTTCACACATTAAACTGGGTAAATTACAGAAAAATGACCAGATTGACTTTTCTGGCAAGTACACAAATGTAAAACAACAACAGTATTCTATCTTTTTTCCAGGTAAGATACCATTTACATCCTTTAGAGATGGTAAAATCTCTAGTACCAAAATAGTACCATTCATTAGTACCAAAATCGGGTAAACTCAGTGATGTCAAGCCTTAGAAATTACCTCAAAGCAGTAGCGTAGGTTTGATTTTGAAATTGGTGGGGACAGGAACATCAATATATAAATATATTATAGTTTTGATCAAAATTATTGCTAGGGATATATCAGTGTCACTAGATATTGGTGGGGATACGTCCCTAGCATCCCTAATAAATTCTACACCCCTGGGTTAATTTACCCAAAAATGAAAATGATGTCACTCACCCTCATGTCGTCCCAAGCCCGAAAGACCTCCGTTCATCTTTGGAACACAGTTTAAGATATTTTAGATTTAGTCTGAGAGCTTTCTGTCCCTCCATTTAAAATGTATGTACGGTATACTGTCCTTGTCCAGAAAGGAAATATAGATATCATCAAAGTATGTTCATTGACATCAGTGGGTTCGTTAGAATGTTTTGAAGCATCGAAAATACATTGTGGTCCAAAAATAACAAAAAATATGACTTCTTACTGGCTTGGGATGTCATTATTGACATAATTTTCATTTTTTGAGTGAACTAACCCTTTAAAACATGCACTGTTTTCTCCATCCACCTGGATGAGAAGTGCTTGAGTTTCACTGTTTGTTCAAAAATTGTCAGAACTCTTTTACTGTTATTTTTGAAAAGGTCCTGTTCACACCTGATCTCCAAACGGAAATTTACCAGTAAAGACTGTGGGCCCTATCATACACCCGGCGCAATGCGGTGCCAGGCTAGTTTTGCAAGTTTCAGTCCAACACAGTTATCATTTTCACATCCTGCACCACACTGTGGAAAATGAGGTGCGTTGGCATTGGCTGCTATAAAATGTGCTATATAAATAAAATGAACTTGAACTTGAACTTGTATAGGCAGGTCCACAACCCGCGTACACTTTGTCCCGAAGATGGTCTGCTTGAGCGATTTAACCTAGTGCACGAGCAGATCCATTTCCTCGCTATAGAAGTGTTCAGTCTTTCCGCTTGCAAATCCCGCCATGTGAATGGCAATCCGCCATGGCACGAGTGCAACTGGGTTTTAAACTCGGTTGCACCTTACACCCAATACACACCCATTGCTTATTAAGAGAATAGGGACAACCCTTTTAGACCATGCGCTGTCGTTAAACTAGCAAAAGTGCAATCGCCATCCAATTAGATCGTTAAAATAGGGCCCTGTTTGTGCGAAAGGGGTTAATAGGGTTAATATTTATTCGATTTTACACTGAAAAAAAGAACTGTTATTATTTTGAATTTCCATTAAAGAAAGTTTATACTGAACGTATTACGGCCATACAACCATGAGCAATCCAGATCTCATCTGATTTTGGAAGCCAAGCAGGGTTTAGCTAGTTTAGTACTTAAATGGGAAACCTCCTGGAAAAAAAAAATGTAATGTGTTGCTAAAGAGATGGCAAAGAGTTGCCACACCATATCTGGGTTTACTCAGGCAGAGACAAAGGGCACTGAAACCATGTATAAAGTGAGTCAAACAAGTGCTTTAATTAGAAGCAAGCTTTAACTCCAGAAAAAGAGAGCATGAAGTGGAAAAAGGCCCAGCTGGATGCTTGCAAAGCCAGTTTGCATAATAAAAAGAGCAAAAAGGGGGAAAAAGAAAAACAAGATTACATTTAAAAAAGCCTAGCAGAATGTGTGCAGTCATTTCACATGAAACAAAAATACATGGGTGTTTCTTCAACTGGACACAAATCAACATGAACTCTATTCATGTTGTCGGCATGGTCTGAAGATGATCTGATAAAATTTTCATGAAAATCAGAGTAATGGCCTAGGAGGAGTTTGAATAGGTATGTTTTACCGATATAAAACCGATATTAACCATTTTTATGGTTATCGGTATCGGCCATTTTCAAAACCGATTTGCCGATAAAATTATTTTGAAACGCGCTATATTTGGCTCTAACGCAGCCACATCTGTCGGAACTCACAACTCTGTAGACTAGACATATGTCCCCGCACAACTGATTTGTTAGGAGTCACGAGTCCGGCGGATCAACATGGAAAGCTGAAGGCACTGAAAGTTTTGCACCCTAACACCAAAAGCACTTGCTGACTGGAGCTGCTTCACTGATCATCAGTTGTCTCTCAAGTTAAGGCAGCAGCAGACTTTTCTGAAGAAGCAATACTACTACACTGAAGTTGCAAAATACCTCAACAACAGAGCCCTGTGATTTCCACGATTTCCACAAAACAGACGAAATCATATCAGAATCAGATGAGTCATAAAAACTTAATTTACTTTATAAAGCGGAAAATCACGGAATTTGACAACTTTTTGAAGAATTACGAAAAAGCAGGTCAGTACAAATCAAATCGAATTTCAAATCGCAAAAAAAACTATTTAAATATAAATGAATCAAGTACTAACCCATCACTTGCGCTGTTTTCAGCCTCAGCCGCATCATCATATGAGGACATGATTGCATTATCGTCATCTCCAGATTCGCTTAGTCACTTCATGAGCTTTTTAATGGTTCAACTGAGAAAAGTTATCGTCATATCATAAACACACAGAAACTCAAAGATCTCCACAGCAACCAGTCAAAATAAAAGTCTGTTTTTTTCATCGGGCCCTAAAAATGTAATTCTTGCTAAACTGTAAATAAATTGAATAAGTTTGATTACAATTAATTAGAAATGCTTTTTGATTGCTAAAATTGTATTTAAACATTAAAACAGAGTCTTTAGGTTTTACAAAATGTTTACAGAATGCTGCTGGGAGCTCCCTGCACTTTTTTTAAGTTATTATAATTATTATTAAAAATTATTATTATTATTTAAAAAATATTAATAAAACAGTTCTCAGATTCAAAGTTGTGTTTGATTGTTGTTGATGTGTTTAAAATAATTTTTAAAAAGTATTTGTTAAAACCCTTTGCTATTCTTAATTTTGAAATTAATTTACACCAGACATATATCGGTTCAAAATATCGGTTATCGGTATCTGTAATAATCGGTATCGGCCCTGAAAAATCACATATCGGTCGACCCCTACTCCACACCTTCGGTGCTTGGGCCCTAAAAATATTTGATGCTTCATAAAACATAGCAATGTATAAATTTTACCAACTTCTGGGTAAAACTAAAGGAAATGTTACAACTAATGACAAGTTTTTTTCTTTCCCAATGAGAAAACCTGAGCAATGTCTTGTACAATGTTTTATTCATCCTGTGCCTGTCACGGGTGAGTGGGAAATATTAAGAAAGAGACAGCGCTTTTACCTCCCACACTTCTACCTTCCAGTATTTACAATGAATAATTGCAAACCTGAATCCACAAAACTGCTTTCAGGTTGAACTACCTGAGACTACCTGTGTCTCAGAGGAGACAAAAATGCAGTATATGTTCCACAGTTCGATCACGTGATCAGAGAAACCCCTCAGAGATGGCTCCTCCATCACAGGGGCCATTTAACTCAAAGACAGCATTTGTTGTTTGGGGCTTTGGCCCATCTCCGAATGCGGTGTTCTTTTACAGGCTCAGCCTCAGGAGAACACAAAACTCAGGTAATGGGAGAGGAGTCTGGGAATCACCAAGCTGGCTATTATCACTCCGCAGGGCACAACGCAGACACCCAGATGCTAAGAAGAGCGCAGGAGATGCTGGGAGTACATGAGGGTCACACGAGGGGGACTGAAATGCTCAGAATTCACAAGGGATACAATTATAGGGCATTTAAACATATACAGTTCAGCAAATGGCTGTAATGTTGCATAGTAAGCGTTATCACTGCTGGATGCCTGTAAAGCCATTGGTTAGTTGCACAATTGGCCATAGCAAATTATATTAATTGACCTATTAGGTTTTCTGTAGCACAACAGGTAGAGCATGTTGCTTGAATCCAAGGTCACAAGTTTGTGTGAGAAATCACAAAATGATTAAAATGCATATTTTAGACGTACCGTGAGTCGCTTTAGATAAAAGAATGTCTTAATGTAAATGCAAAAAATAAGTTCTCATTTTACATAGAATATACAATTCTGCAGGGAAAATGTTTCTATATTTCCACAGTGCATCATCATCACAAATTCACTTACGTCAACATTTACACTTTTTAAATGCTTTTAACCAAAGCGACTTGCAATATATACACTACCATTTTGGAGTCTTTTTTATTATTATTTTAAAATACTAGTAATAATACTTTTATTTATAAAGAATGGATTCAACTGATTGACATTAAATATGTTTACATTGTTACCAAAATATAGATTTCTATATCATATAATTGCTGTTCCTTTGATTCACCAAAGGATCCTGAAAAAAAATATATAGTTTCCATACAAATATTAAGCAAAATATTAAAATAATAACCGTTTCAAACATTGATAATAAGAGGAAATGTATCTTGAGCTCCAAATCAGCACAATAGAATGATATCTGACACTGAAGACTGGAATAATCACTGCTTAAATTAAATAGATTTTATAATATATTAAAAAAAGAGAATCTCAAGTGTTTTGCATAGGAAGTGAACTCTGTGTACCAAACAAATGGCAATCCCTTCGGGCATCCCTGAGGTCTGCTAGCAGTGAGATTGAGGGAGAAAAGATGGAGGAGCAGTATGAGATAGAGACATACCGCCGAGTGGCATGCAGTGGTTCTGTGGATGGCAGACTTTGGGTGTCCGGTGGCTGGCCATAATAAAACGTCCCTGTCAGAGGCTTGTGGCTCCCCAGAGTGAGGTCTGATTAATTGGGCTGTCCAGTCTCTCTGATAGCAGCTGCTTTACCCACTGCTCCTGGGAACCGTACCCATGCCCCTTTCACTCAACCTCATGCCAAAAAAGGGAACGAAAAAAGAAAAGCGAATATCTGGCCTTCGAGCCTTCGTGGCTAAAATTAGAGACTCTCTTCCCTCGCTGTCTTTCTCCCTCCATATTCCAAAAATGATCCTGCATCAGCATTCTGTTCACCTTGCTGGGGGGGTTTAATGTGTATTTATGCATGTGTATCAGGAAGCAGGGGACATTCAAACAGCAGACGCCTCAGCATGAAGCATTTACAAGTTTCAGTGATGTGTGCGTGTGTACAAGTGTGTGACAAACTGTTAAATCTATAGCCAGGTCACCATAAGACCTCCTAGATTAAGCACAGCTGTCCAGAGTAAATAGCCACAGAAGGCAAAACTCAACAGAGATAACTTTGCAACAAAACTGCTATGCAAAGGCCAAAGTCCTGCTCTACCGTATCACCAAACACTAGGGGTGGGAAATGTAAGGAAATCGTAAAGTTGTAATTGTAAATAGAAACTGTAAGAAATTGTGGGTTTTTTTCTATTATTATTATACCATAATATACCATACCTGAATATACCTGAAAATATACCATAATAAATGCTGCCACAAACTGTTCTTTCAGTACTTTTGAGGAAAAACTATTTGGGAAAACAGACATGCAATTCCATTCCTAAATGATGAAATTATAGATAAACATTGAAATTCTTGCAAAACGTCTGTTTACACAAATATTTAGCTGAATTTTCAGCCCTTTTAGAGATGACATAACTGCAGTCCAGTAATTGCCACTGAGCTTAAAGGGATACTCCACTTTTTTGGGGGAATAGGCTCATTTTACAACTCCCCCAAAGTTAAACAGTTGGGTTTTGCCATCTTCGAATCCACTTAGCCGATTTTCTGATATTTAGAAGAATGTCAGTAACCAGACAGTTTCTGGTCTCATTGACTTCCATAGTAGGAAGTCAATGAGACCAGAAACAAGACTCGTTATATTCTCAATTTAATTGAAGAAAAGTATATTATATGTATTTTGATGGAAAACGGCAAAGGAATGCTACAACATTTCAGGAGTTGCAATGAAAAATGGCTATTAATGGCTACACTGAGCCATGCCATATTCTTCATAGAAAATGGAAGGTACTGAAACAGCGTTACCTGGCAGAAAACTGTCTGTAAAGTGTCTCTCCACAACAAAGCCTTATTGTGTGGTCTCTTCCAGACCCTTGGGCTTCGTCACA
This sequence comes from Pimephales promelas, assembly GCF_988280905.1. NCBI lineage: Eukaryota > Metazoa > Chordata > Actinopteri > Cypriniformes > Leuciscidae > Pimephales > Pimephales promelas. The sequence goes on along the minus strand of NC_142775.1, from coordinate 13,468,329 downwards.
TAAGGGTAGTTACTTCGAGCCCTATATGAGCAACTGCTTCTGCCGTCGTCTTCAGATATTTCGGACCCTTGCAATTATTTGTGAAAGTAAAATGACAGTAAGCTGGCAAATTTCAATTACAGTAACTGCCTGAATACTCTCTCCATTTGTTTAGTTGGTGTTGGGGTTGTGTGCTGACTGGAACCCCAAAAGGTAGAATTTGCAACTTTAAAATAAACTAAAAAAAATTGTTGAAACGGCTCAAGGGCACTTTTTTTTTTTTGCGATACACCAAAACATATGCGAAAAATCACTTTCGTCATTCGTGACGTCATTACGCACACACTCTTATGGGTAAAAGGCCAATTGAATGGAAACAGTCTGGAGACGGTAATGACGGTAATGACGGTAATGACGCAATGTCACATTGTCGATAACATAACAGTGGAAAAAGTGGATGGAAACGAGCTTATTGATACATTGATCAAAATTTCCAGCTTTCTTCCTTATTTTCATTTGTTATATGTGATGACACATCTTCTGAAAGAGTCCAGAATCTCTGGATCAAAAAAGAAGATTCATTCACTTGAGTATCAGTTGGAAAAAAAACAAACACCAACACTAGTGTTGTGGATCAAAACCATACAGCATGACCCGTGAATCAATAAAAGAACTGGCTCATGAGAGTCAACTGGACTACAATGCCTGCACTGTATGGTTGCTTCACTGAAAAGTACCAGATTATTCAGTCTCTGGTATTAAAAAAAGTTATCGGTTCCTACTCTACCGAAGAAAGAGCTTGCCTCAAAGTCAATTCATTGGGGAAATCGTTCATCACTTCCAGGTAAAACTTTCACAGAGAAAAATAACTCAGCACACAGACACTAAGACAGCAACTCTCCCTTCCCCTAAGCTTCTACAGGTTGAACGACAGTCCTTGCTCAGCACACGGCTCATCTCTCCCGCAGTCAGTCAGCCAGCCAAGGTCAATTGCCTTTTCCCCTTTCCTCTCATTCAGTGCTTTATGTGCCTTTACGGCCAACGTTTTTTTCTCCTCTGCACCAAGGTGACTGCTGGCCCACAGAGACTGGCACAGGCCTGCTGGGCAGCGTTAAAGAAGTAGTTCACTTTAAAATGAAAATTATCCCATGATTTACTCACCCTCAAGCCATCATTTGTGTATATGACATTCTTCTTTCAGACAAATAAAATCGGAGTTATATTAATAAATGTCCTGTCTCTTCCAAGCTTTTTTTTATAATGGCAGTGGATTGCAACCAACAGATTGAAGCTTAAAAAAGTGCATCCATCCATCGTAAACAAACTCCAAACGGCTCCAGGGGGATACCAAATGCCTTCTGAAGCAAAACGATGAGTTTGTGTAAGAAAAAGAGTCATATTTAAAACTTTATAAAGTAAAATAACTAGCTTCCGGCCAAACGAACATACAGATCTGACTTCAAGTGCAACTTATGCGAGTAAAGGCGGGCATACACTGTGCGATTTTCGTCCGATTTTGAGCCGAATTCTGACTCGTGCGACTCATTTTCGTGTCGGACCGATTTTCAGCTTTGTCGTGCGTCGTTTGTCGTGCAGTGTTCGTGCAGTGTACAGGGAGAAACGAGAGGCGATTAACCTCTCACGATCGACAATCGGATGGTCGGATGAATTTCTGCCATGTCAGAAATTTTGGTCGCTCCTCGTGACTATATCGCACAGTTGAAGCAAAGCTACGAACCGATTGCCCTAAACTCAGTGTTTTTTCCCTCACTGCACCTGCGCGAAAACAGAAGTTTAACCATTTCATCTGCAGCAAAAATAAAATTAAAATAAAAACGAGCTACAAATTACTGTTGCTTACCTCCAGTTCGTGTTGCAAAATGGATAATATTACCCACCGTCTTCAAGCCACCTGATAACACCTCTTTTATTATTTTGTCAAACAATGTTTTTGAAATAAACCTGTTTTTAATTTTCATTGATGATTAATAATTGCAATGTTCGGACATGTTATAGACTGTTAATAGTTATTTTATATATAATTCATTGTAATCGACCTAAATGTTTTAGACAATTTTTAATGAGGAGTAAGATTAATATTTTATTATCCTCACGTTGTGCTGTGAAAATATTGCGTGGCAAATTAATTATAATAGAGGATCAATTTAATAGTAAAATTAGCCTATAGGCCTCCCCTAATAATAATAATATAATAATAATAATAATTAAATGCATAAATTGAAAATACTAAATCATCTTGATACTGATAGCAGATGCTTGTTTTGACAATATCTCTGGATACATACACGTAAATAGGTGCAATCCAGGGGGTTATCGCAGATATTACACGTATAGTGTGAGCAGTGAAGTCGCAGCTCGACGATCGGACCGTACAGTGTGAGCACATAAATCCTGAACTTTGGCTTTGCATCGCATGCGATTTACTCGTTCAGTGTGAGTAGGTACCTTGCTGAAATCGCACAGACATTGCACAGTGTATGCCCGCCTTAATGCAACGTACTGCTGATATTTACACTATGAAGCACTACACTACTTCCGACAACATAAGTTGTCCATTAGACCGTAAGTAGACCGTTTGGCCGGAAGCTAGAATTTTACTTGGTCACATGTCAAAAGATCAGCAAATGCAGCACAGGCCTGACCCTCTCAGTTCAGTCTGATCGCTTTCCCTTTTCACATTTCGTTTTATATTTCCTCAATCTTTAAATCACATCACTGCTTGTTTCTAAACTTCACCATTACATTTTATTTGGCATTTCTCCATTTTACTCTCATAAATGGCATGAGCATTCACATTTCTCTTAAGTACTCGCTTTTATTCTTCAATGTCTTTTTCCTCCTCTCTAAATCTCTAATTTTCTGTCTCTTCCATTTCCTCTCTCCCTGATGTCTCCTTACGGGCTGTAAATTCACCTATAAACCGCTCACATCCATAAGAGCTTCATTAGCGGGGACAAACTGTGTCTGTTGCACACAGCACAATAAAAATATGTCCCTGAGAGGGAATACAAACATTTAATTATACAGCGATGACATAAAAATACAGAAAGATTAAGACTGAAAGATAGAGAGAAAATGGCTTGAAGGTGAAATGTGCAATCTTTACACCACTACTGGAAGCAAACGGAACTGCAATCTGTTTAAACGGATGTTGAGAGAGAGAGAGAGAGAGAGAGAGAGAGAGAGAGAGAGAGAGAGAGAGAGAGAGAGAGAGAGAGAATTTAAAGCAAATGCTAAAATGAGTTTAGGTTTTTGTTTTGGCAAACGGGGAAGTGTTTGGAGTGTGTAAATTGGTGCTTTAAGTGATGCTAAAATGACACGCTTCCCCTTTAACTAATCAAGTACTTACAAATTTAATTTTGACTGTCTATTATAGAGATGGGTAAAATACTGACTATTTAAAATTGTCCCAAAAGTTGAATTAATGATTCAGCGATGATGCAATGGCCAGACTGTTTCTTACAATGAATTGATTCAGCGGATGACTTCATAGATTTATCGATGCATATCCTCTTAAATAAATAAATGGACCATTTCCACATTTCTGGGCTTCTCAAATGCATAAGTTGTTATGATATGACGGTCTGGGTCATTCATGCCAAATCAACCAAATTTCACAAACTTTTTCGGCTCATTTAAAAAATTTGTTTTATGAAAGTTTTTGTTTGTTTTTTTTGTAATTTTTTAAGAAAGACAAACAGGAATAGAGATAAAAGACAAAATATTAAATGTCATGAATGTATTTTTCAAGAATATTCTACTATTTTGTAGTAGGAGGTCAAAATGACAAATTTCCCCTGAGATTTTGAACCATTTGTTTTTTTACACAGATTGGTCTGTTAATTAAATAGACTGACTTTAGCCATCTTTGCTGCATTATAACAGGGACAATTCAAATGTCACAGTTCAAAAAGGGGAAAAGTACTTTGGTTTAATAATATAGCAAACTTTTATTATTTTTTTATGGCCCTATGCGGTTCAATTTCAGAGATATTCTGATCCCAATGGCTCCATGAGTAAACTGGCAAATGGTACACATTGATTGCTTGCAAAAAAAGTATTACAGATATTTTAGATTTTCATTCTTAATAAGCATTTTTATTTGTACTTTTAATTTACAGTAAGGCCCTATTTGGTTCAGTCCACTAGATATGGGATCCGTGACATTTAATTTGTTGTCTCTTCTTCGTTGCTGTTTTTTTGTTGTTGTTGTTGTTGTTGTTGTTTTTTAACTAGAAAATAATCTAAATCAAAATTTTTAGAACGGGACCTTTGGTTGAGTTGACACAGAATGACCATTCAGTCGACCGAAACTGACAAATATCATTTTTACTTAACGTTATAATTTTTTATTTTTTATTTTTTTTTTTTAGTAATTTAAGTATAATGTGCATATATATATATATATATATATATATATATATATATATATATATATATATATATATATATATATATATATATATAAACTTTTCCAGATTTAGGATGTTTAAAACTATGGAAATGCATCATCAGTCCCTGAAAAGGGTCCATACATAAAATATTAAAAGATGTTCACCAGTAAAATATTCAGCGCACATCCAGACATTTTTTGACTGCTCTTCTGATATTTACTCAAACACATATTAGCAAATCAAGATTAAGTCCATTTGGGCAGCACAGTCATTTTTAAACAGCCAGTATCGCTCAAAGCGTGGCTGTAATTACATTGTAAATGCAGATTAGCGCTGAATATTTTAAAAAAGGATTACAGAGAAAGAGTGCAAGGCATACAGAGAAACTGCCCCTTCAGCAGCCCCTCACAAGAAAGAAAAACATGAAACGCTCATTAGAGGGAGGTGCGTTTTGTTTATAGCCAAGAACACGAGTTTGTAATTATTCTTTTATTTGTTAAGTCCATTATTCGGGAGTTTGAAACAGCGAAAGGGGAGGAGGGTGCAGTTTAAATGAAAAGAAACAGCTCACTTAGTTGTCAGCGACCTTAGAGGGAACAGCAAGGGGGGTGGGGGGAGATACTAGGGATGCACAAATACCTTTAATTCCGTATAATTGCTTTTAATTCCATGCGCTGCGGTAATAATGAGTGCATTTTAGCAAAGATTGGGCCCATATCCATTGTAATACTAATTTCTTGCTTTTGTGGCATGCACAAGAAAGGGATGAAAGAAGTTGAAAGGAAGAATTGAAGCAGACGGCGGGAGAAGCCTGGAGAGCAGGACGACTGTATTAAACGATTGGCAGTGTCAATCAGAGCCAATGTTTCGTTTTCTCCATCGCTGTCCTCACGCAGACGAAATCCTCGGAATGGCACTTATTAACAGCCCCTCTGCTGTTCTTAATTGTAGTCTGACAAAGCCTGTCTTTGGCTTTGGGAGAGAGGGACAAAAGCAGCTCTCAAACATCATAGTCACAGACGTCTGAGCTGCTCATGTACATCTGAATAGCACTTTGAATAATGAGTCAGAGCACTGAATGTTATGAATTTTGTCAGTGTGAAGAGGTGGAACTTCAGTTTGCATGGCACAATAGCTAGCGGCTGTTTGCCGCTGATTGCCGTCGCACTGTTTATTGGCTGTCACTCTGTCACCCTTGTCACTTAAAAGTGACGAGAACTATCATTAAACTTGACTGTTCATCTGAACTCTGATTCGATGAAATGGCCAACATATACCGTCTGCAAATCTGCAGCAAATGATTAGCTGGAATGGGGTAAAATTGTATCAATAGCAGTGTTTGCGTATAGGCTCGTACTTGGGGTTAGAGGTCTGAACATACCCTTATGACGCTGTGGCACAGACACAGATGTAAATGAGCTTTAAATTGGAGAAATTCATTTGCAAAGCAACTCTATGGCCATTTTTGTATGGTGGATATTAGTGGGGAAAAAAGAGACCAGAACCATACAGGGACCATATGACTCAATTAGCAACCACCTAGTAACCATCACTAACACCTTTGCAACCTCATGCAACCTCCCAAAATCCTGTTAGCTTTGTCACAAAAGTCTGACTTTCTCCAAACAATAAAACAAAGTAAAGGTCTCAAAAATGCATTTCCGCTAATCTGTGAGGAACTTACGATGGACATAATAAGCAATCCACTGCCATTATAAAACTTGGAAGCAAGGCATTTAATTAATATAACTCTGGATTCATCTGAAACAAGAATGTCATATACACCTATGGCTTGAGGGTGAGTAAATCATGGGATAATTGTGATTTTAAAATGAACTAATATCAGCAAATGCAGCACTATGCAATATGCTTATTTTAGTGACGAAAAATTCACAAATTTTCTGTGTAAAGATATGTACAATATTACCCTAACATGACTTCTCAACCAAACGGTTGAGCACATTTTGAGTCACTATATTTTATTAAGAGGAGTACCTAACTTAACTCAAACTGATTGAGCCATCTCTATCATCTGTATATTATGCCAAAAAAAAAAATCCATTAGATTTCACAGTGTCAATCAACAGCACTTGTCACAACACTTGGATGTCAGAAACAAATAAATCACCCCAGGTGAACTGTTTTTGGTGAAATTTTGCAAGGTAAGGATATTTTTTTAACATATTACACTGTAAGAGCCCTAACTTTACAAAATGATGTTACTTGGTGCTATGAAAAAACTTTAGTATATTTTTAACATTTTTTCAAAAACATGCTCAACCAAATGACTGATTTGGCACATAACGGTTAACTGTCACCCCCCTTTTAGAGAATGGACATTACAATGCACTATTAAAACTTGGTTGTAATTCAAGTGTAATAAAGATCTAAGTGTAGTCTTGTTTTAAAGAAAACACCGCTGATTATTGCTGAAGTAAAAGCACTTCAAACAATAAAAGTATGAACAAGTTATGGAAGTTTTAAATTGACATTAAATCCAATGTACTGTACTTTTTCTTTTATATAAAATATTTATTTTACAAAATATTTTTTCCTATAAAATCAAAGCCATATATCGATCAAATTTGTGTTCCAAATTTGAAGTTGATATCACAAAAATTGAAGTTCTCATGAGATTTAGTTTAGGCGTAATACCAAAAATGGATTTACTTGTATGCATTCTGTTGTAACAAATGAATACATTTCTGTCCAAATATCACTTCTGTTACAAAATATGGAACCTTGAGACTCAGACCTTTCTGACAATGTGTTTAGAAAAGGTGTTGATCATAATATGATGGGCAATGAAAAAGTAGAGCAAAGTATGTGTATGAATTCCGGTACCATTTATTACCAATAAGTGACATCTCAACCATTTGGTAGAGGCCGATATTTAAAAAAATTATGGGATGTCTTGAAAAAAAAATACATTGAGTGTGGTTACTACTATCAACATAAGAAGATAAGAAATGCAAAAAAAAAAAAAAATGTCCATCACTTTTTTCTGGGTGCGTACTTATAGGTTAAAATTATGGATGAAAAAAAAATAACCCGTTTTACAGCTCAAATGATACACATTTTATGTGAAGAAGTATTATAAATGCTAAAATGAAAAACTTTCTGCTTTTATATCCTCCAGAAAATGGTCCTATTTACTTGCACTTTAAGTGCCACACCATTCCCTCCATTATTTTTAAAGAAAAGGGCGAGTCTAAATAATATTTTGTGGAAATCAAAATTACACCATAAGTGCTGTTGATTGAGCATCCTGGACTCTTACATGTATAGTAGATATGAAAGGACAAAAGATGCTTGGGGCATTCAGAAGAGACATTTTGTTAGGCACAGACAAAATCAAAAGTGATAAAGAGTTGCCCGAAAACAGTCAGAAAAAAAAGGTGTTGTCTTGGCATGCTGTAATCGTTCTAATGCCTCTCTCAGCTCTCAAAACAATTTGATTCCAGCACATTCTCTTCAGGCCAAGATTGCTCTTGTTTCAATACATCACTGCTGAACTTGTAAAGATGGAAATCAAGAAAACAGCCACATGGGGTCGATCTGGCAGTCACTGCTGTCCTAGATAAAGAGAAAGCATCCCCAGCCAGCGGAGCTGAGCAGTCAGAGGTTAAATGATGTGAACTTCTGAATTACAGCAGCTGACCTTGAGAGGAAAATTACCGACTTCTATCTGATGCGATTCTCTTAGATAATATTGTAAAGCTATTGTCAGAATCAACATTTTCTCTACAAACAATTTTGCATTATGAATTACACACGGGTTGCCATGTCCTTTTACACTTGGTCAAACAACGCATGTATGAATACTGATAACAGTTCAGTGAAGGGTCAAACCAACAGAAGATTGTAAACACAGCATGAGCATGAATGCATAAAAGGCCACATTAGAAACGTTCTCCTTGGTTTTCCCTCTGTCCTCCCTTAGACTTCAGGCTGTATAAAGGCATTTCACACTTGTTGTTGGCACTAATTGTAGCATGACTCTGCTCAGTAACTACTGTTGAAAGGCCATGCAATTGGAGATAGACTGTAAGGTACAATTTACAGTACAGATCCTCTAGTGTACTATTTTTGCTATTTTGTAATTGTTTGATCATTGATAATAACATCAAATCCCGCTGGGGTTTGTTCAGCGTATCGCACCATGAACACATCGTCTCAAGTAAATAAATAGTTCCAAACCATGACTTTCTTTCTGCTCTGCAAAACATTTCTGTTTTTCATACATACAATGAATGCGAACCATGCACTTACTGTAAGAAGACCTTAAAGGAGTAGTTCACGTTTAAAAAAAACTTTTGCTGATATGTCATTCTTTCTTCAGTCGAAAAGCATTTAAAGTTTTTGATGAAAACATTCCAGGATTTTTCTCCACATAATGGACTTCAATGGGAACCAAACGGTTCAAGGTCCAAAAGACAGTTTCAGTGCAAATTGTTCAAAGGGCTTTAAACAATTTCAGATGATGAATAAGGGTCTAATCAAGCGAAACGATCGCTCATTTAAAAAAGTTTTATAAGCTCAAATGCTCGCCTTGCTCTGTTCTGTGATGCGCGTTCGTGACTCTCCTGTTCGAACTCGTTAAAAACAAATCTTTTTTCGTGTCATTTGGTTCATTCAACGAACGAAATGAACGAGTTGGCTTGTGAAGAGATTCACTAGTTTTGATGAACGACTTCAAACAGGAGAGTCACGAACGCGCATCACAGAACAGAGCAAGGCGACCAAGCTTATAAAACTTCAACTTTTTTTTAATGAGCGAATGTTTCACTTGATAAGACCCTTATTCATCGTCTGGAATTGTTTAAAGCCCTTTGAACAGTTTGCAGTTTACACTGAAACTGTCTTTTGGACCTTGAACCGTTTGGTTCCCATTGAAAATCCTGTAATGTTTTCATCAAAAACATTGATTTCTTTTCGACTGAAGAAAGAATGACATGGATATCTTGGATGACATGGAGGTGAGTAATTTTTCAGCAAAATATTTTTTTTTTTTTTTTTTTTAAGTGAACAACTCCTTTAACATTTAGGTATGAGCCTTTAAAAGAAGAAAATAAAAAAGAAGATTCATTGGGCAGGTTTTGTTGGTTAAATCAGTGTAAAAATCTATGGCAAGTCTAGAGATTGAGAGGAAGTGACAGAAATGAATATGGGTGATCAAATCCACAAACAAATCATCAAATTCCCATTAGCCTCTGGAAGGCTGAGGCAGCACATATATAGCAGTCAGTACAGGGAGACACTCAGAGTCGGAGCAGAGAGCAACACGCTGCGCAGAAACCCGCCTTCGCTTGCCAGGAGTTGGCGCTCCTAACAGAATCAAAGGCTGCTTTTCTTCCCATTGAGAGACACAGGCTCAGAGGTCAGCCTGCCTTTCTTGGACCAAGATGGAGAAAAAACGGAATAAATGGGCTTTGTGAGACAATGGGTTATTGCTGCGTGGGCAGGCGTTTGTAGCACTGTGCCCTCTCACTTTGACAAAATAAAAAGAGAGCGAGAGATGATGCGCTTCGACTGCCACGATAAAAGCAAATACTTTGCCCTTCTTTGTTGATGGGGCTTCCTGTCTGTGCCACACTTTGTAAACATTTAGAAACTGGGAACTTGAGATGTGTGTGCCTGCCTGGATATGATTATACAATGCCTCACGAACATGGCATATGCCATATCATAAGCCGCAGACGGAGTTACGTGTTATAAAGCATAATAAAAAAATGATTTGAGTAAACAACAGCATTAAAAAAGTAGGGATTAAAAAAGACAGTATGCTTAGAGCAGTGAAACTTCTCCAGAGAGTGAGGAAGGAAAAAGGAGAAAGGATTCCCGTGGGATACTTTGGCCTCATATGGGAGCTGTCAATCAAAAGCTTGTATGAAACCTCGAAAGGGCCAGATCAGAATTGACAGAGGTGAGCTAAGGAAATGTACTTTCCCACAGTCAACAAAAATGTAATTTTCACATTCATTCTTAAATAAATACAATAGATAGATAGATAGATAGATAGATAGATAGATAGATAGATAGATAGATAGATAGATAGATAGATAGATAGATAGATAGATAGATAGATAGATAGATAGATAGATAGATAGATAGATAGATAGATAGATAGATAGATAGATAGATAGATAGATAGATAGATAGATAGAGGAGCCATTTTAAGATTTTAGATATACAGACAAACCCTGTATTATTCACTTCTCATGCTCCATTGTAGCAGGGAATCTATCCAAGAAAAAGATCAGATAGAGAAAAGGAGAGTTAAATTGCTGAACGATTCATTTTCATCAGCAGCCAGTATCACTGACGGGACTTAATCCAAAGCTAAGCCGATTAACAAACTGATATTTGTGTTCCTACTATTCCCCGAGTCTTGCTGCTGGCACGGCTCCTAAATGTCAAGGAATAGATTGATTTAAATTCACGACCATCTTCGGACAGACTGAAACGATAACCGATACGGATCACAATAATGAGTTATACAGCCAACTAAACAACAGCACACTGCAGTGGTCAGATCTCTCATCATCATAATCGTTATCATTAACCCTTTCATAAACTCGGCATTCACTAGAAGGACACGCTTCAGGATTTGGTCTGATTATGAGCTTATGATGAGACAAATTGTGCAAAATTAACAGATTTAATACGTTTTTAATTATTTTCACTATTCAACTATGTATTTATTAAATCTAATGAACTTAGGTTCAACAATTATATTGAAGTAGTTGACAAAACTTTCCTTCAACAAAGATTTTTAGACATGGAAAAGTGTGCAAAATACGTCATGATTGTCATAACTTTTAAACACATCTTTACATTCAAGTTCATTTAAAATGCACTAATGAAATTCGTTTTTAAAATGTTTCCACATTAATATGAGTTTATAAAACCTGCATGCATAACAAATAGGTAGGCTATTGATGAACTGGAAACATTTAGCTTAGTTTTTGATGAAGTATAGCATGCCAGAACACTGGACAACAAGGTTTTCCATACTCATTTCCCAAATATAGTTCATAATGAAAGGAAATGAAATACCTAAATATAATTAAATAAATAAAACGTTTAAAAAAAGTTCTTTATGAAACTTGCAAAGGCTGATTAGAACCAAAGTTGATTATTCTACTGTTGCAAGTCAAAGAAACATCCAGAGATATGTAACTACAAATCATGTTCGTAATAAGCATGTTATTTAGCCTACTTTTACCGACCTTAATTTTGCAGAACATCCTACACTAGTGTTGTTGTTATTATTTTAGCAGTTTACCCATTAACATCGCTCTCCCCTAAGGCTTTTTTAATTTATTTAATCTAAAATAACAATTGGATCAGGATCGTGTCTCCTCCGGGCAGCGCAGCGGAGCGCATGACGTGCGTCAGGAGCCCGTGCCTTTGCCAATGACACTGAGATCAGTAACTATAAAAACTGATTCATTCGTGATCTTTACCTGCTTTCGACAACTGAAATGGCTCCAAGTGTTTCCCTTTAGTCAATGGTCAGTGTGTCTAATCGCCATAACGGATTACTACATAAAGAGACAAACATGTACCAAATGGCGTAATGCTTTGCTATAAAGTTTTCTTGAATGTTTTAATGAGGTCATTTCAGCTCGACTGTGATGGAAGATCGTGGTTACAGCATCATTTACTAATCGATATCGAGGTTGATTAAGTTACCTAATCTGGATGGATCTGCGATTGAAAATTAGTCACATTGACTATTCATCAATGCATGTGTGTGCGCGCGCATGTGTGTGGGGGGTGTATGGTGTAAAGGAATGAGTGTGCCAAGATACAATTAGCCTATTGATTCATATTTTATTTTATACAATATATTTCAGTTAGCCAATTATTTTAATAACATATTGCTTTTAACATATACTTAAAAAAGACAACATTTTATTTGTATTACTACACATGTACGAAAAAGTATATGCTAAAGTCGAGAGAGAGAGAGAGAGAGAGAGAGAGAGAGAGAGAGAGAGAGAGAGAGAGAGAGAGAGAGAGAGAGAGAGAGAGAGAGAGAGAGAGAGAGAGAGAGATATTCAGACTATCTCGGTTCATACTACCACCATGTGGAGATGTGGACGCAACATTGCTGTGTATTTATACTTATGTCATAAAATCTGCCAGTCATATTATGTGTTCTAATTTTTTTTTTTTTAAATGCTACTTACATTTTAAAAACAAGTCTGTTTAGTTAAGCAAACTTTTTCATTGAAAAACATTCGAAATAGACCAAAAGATCCCCAGTAAAATTGTACATTAACACAGCTTACACAACTACATTCTGCATGTTTACATCTAAAAATATAAAGGACGCTCAAATCAAATATGGCGCATTTGATTGCACGATGACATTTCAAGTTTTCAGTTTCTTCTCAGCCAACGAAAAGTCAACTAAGCAGTCACGCGCACCAGAAGGTACGACTCAAAGCAATAGCAGTGATTTTTTTTTTCACATGCACGGAAAGCAATGACCACTCAAACACTTTCTCAGACAGTGTACGGGCTGAGAATAACAAAACAAACGTCCAATGAGACTGAATGCCCCTTTCAGTGCCACTCTGCGCTATCAGTGCCATTGCTCCAACTGTATGCCAGCCTAATTCACACCAACACACATAGAGACTTTATGCATGTGAAATCTATGCATCATTGTGTTAGTGAACAGTGAACGAATGGCACTCATTTACCATTACAATAACGCATCTTATAAATTTCAGGGTTTTATTGTTAAGGGAGATTCAGACACACACACACACACACACACAAAACACACACACAAAAAAAAATGGTTACTCGCACCAGAGGATGGATAACTTACTGCGAGAAGCATCCTGAAAAAACTATAGGTGCGTGCACGAGACGCATAAACACCTTTGCGCACGAGACGATGGTCAGTCGTTTACTCACCTTGCTGCGAGTCGCTCAGACGGACCGCCACAGAAGTGAGAAGAAAGCCGAGGCAACACAGAGAAGATGCCAGCTTCATGTTTGAAGTTTCCCGTGTGTTTCACATGTCCAACACCATATCCTTTTAATTTAAATGTCTTAAGAGAGGAACGCAACTGCGGAGGAGTGACTTCTCAAGTGCTGCTGTTGCTTGACAGAGTAAATATGTAAATAAGACGTCCCGTTTAAATGGTAAAATAGTCCTCGGGAAACAGTGTAAAAGTTCAGGTGCGAGAAATTTGCTGTTTAGTGCTTTGACAGGATCTCGACGCAAGGCTCATGCTATTACTCTCTTCAGACGCTCTTCAGCGCTGCGACGGCACAAAGCCTAAGACACGCCCCCGATGAACTACACACCGCCCTCCACTCAACTGATTGGTCCAAAGTCTGTATAATTAGACAAGAGCCCGCCTTAGCACGTCAGCGTACGTTTTTGATTGGCTCAAGAGGCGCTCGCTTCTAAATACACCTGTCTCGTTCTGTATACAGCGTCTTCTTTAACAGGGCGTTTGTTCAGATTTCAAGAGGTTGAAAAGCAAAGCTTTTCCCATCATGAATTAATGTAGACGTCGTTATTCCAAATAAAGCTCACAGAAGTTGGATGATTATACAATATACCACCCCAGTCGGTATATTTAATGTTTGTAAAATTGTATTAGGCTACTTGCAGCATCAGTGCATTTACATGACTTTACCATGCCTTTCTCTACATTTATATTACTATAATTATTTTCTAAAAATCACAATATATATAGCAGTCACTCACAAAGAGCAACATTCGATTAAATGTCTTGGGGCCAAACATATAGACTGCAAAAATGTCTATTTACTTTAAAGGATTGCATGAATTTCCATGTCTTTTCCAGATCTAGAAATGACAATCTTAAAACTCCATGATATTTTACAGGTTTTCTATTACAGCTAATACCCAAAGTTGAAAATGACAGAAACATCTAGTTAATAGCTGCAAAGTGTTACGGAGAAAATCAATGTTTTATATTAGGGGTCTCTGAGTTGCGTTCAGACCACTAAGCAGAGTACTTTCAATTACACACTCCACGTACACACCTGCTATCAAAAACGGGGACAGTCAGACGCAATTATAATAATAACAATAATATTTGGTATGCTTCACACACCCTCATATAAACATGTCACACAGTCATACTTGAGAGCAAAATATTGAAACAATGCAGAACTTTGTGTTTTCTAGTATTTTGCTTTTAACTACAGCCAATGTTTCAGTGCTCCTCGTTGAATTTGTTAATATTGCATGAACACTTCTATAAAGTCAGTAACACTTTACAATAAGGTTCATTAGTTAGCATTAGTTTTTAAATAACATGAACTAACAATGAGCAATAGCCTACATTTGTTACAGCATTTAATATTTTTTGTTAATGTTATTTAATAAAAAACAGCTGTTCATTGTTCATGTTAATTCACAGTGCATTAAGTAATGTTAACACATACAACCTTTGATTTTAATAACGTATTAGTAATTTTTTTTTTTTTTTTTAAAGAATTGTTGAAGAAAAGCTGAAGAAGAATTGTTCATTCTTAGTTATGTTATGAATTAGAAGTAGTTCATGTTAGTTTCATGGCTATATATGCATTAGGCTATACACAATATTGCTGTGTATAAGCAAACTGGGTTGACCTAGACAATCACTTTCATTTTCACTATGTCCTCATTCCAGTAAACTCTGCTTTTTACACTTCTGATGGAGTCAAAGCAAAGTTTGACAGCTCGATGTACAGGTTTGGTGTTACTGTAGTACTGACCTTTCTCCACAGGAGGGAGTCATAGCCACATCTCAGGGGTTACCAAGGGTCAGAGCCAGCAGGAGATCAAGCTGTTTCCATCCAAGCATACAGCCCTGCAAATGACATTGGCTTCTTCTTAATATTATATGGAGAAAACATACTCTATTAAATAAGCAACAAAGTTTTGCAATTTGATTAAATATTATAAAACATCAGTCACTTAACAAGACGCGTTCCTGTTCTAGTTTGTCAGCTCAAAAGCGAACAACAAAATTAAGTGACAAAAAATTCAAATGGGATTTTTTGTTCCTTTAATAAATCTCTCAGAATGGTATGTATGACAATATCTTCCAGATGCTTTCAATCGCATAATTCATTTTCCGGATTGGGAGAGTGAATAGCAGAGGTTCCGTTGGTTGGCAAAAACACCCTTGATGCCGGGTGTAGAGCTAATCTAATACATGACTCCATGATTTGTTTAATGGATGAGAGTTAGTTGTGCAAGGACCGCCAATAAAACCTGAGCCTCCAGAGGCCCTTCCGTGCATAATGATTCCAGACACACAATATCCAAGTAATGAAGCGGCTTTATCAAACTAGGCAGAGCTTATTTCCACCGGTGTCCTTCTCTCCCCTGCTATCTCCCATTACACTTCTTGCATTCAAACGGCATTGATGCTCAACAGCCTGCCACAAAAGACCAACAGCAGCGCGTGCCAGAGAATTGGTCAATTTTGAGAAAAAAAAAGAAAAAAACTAAATTATTTACATTCAGGAAATGCTGTTTCCCCACAGACCATCAGAATCAGAAGAGATTATATCTGACTGGAGGTATTATGGCTACTGAACTAAAAAAAAAACAAATGCAGACCTTTTAAAGAAGCCATGCCCTTTTACCAAGTCTTGGTTGGTCTACTAGAATAGGTTTTCATTAGGGATGGGGCCGATCCGATCCAGTATCGGTATCGGGACCGATACCAGCGTAATTCACGTATCGGATTTTTCCGATCCAACCTGCGGAGAAATCCGATATTTATGATCCATGTCTGCGCTTTAACGTTGGCTGCTGAAATGACTCCAAAAGGGATTCCCCGGGGCTGCTAGTCTGCTAGCTGGCTGCAAACTGTGGAATGGATATCCTGAACGGAGGTGCAGCTCAATCATAGACTGTAAAAATAGGGCTGAATGAGACACACAGACGCCCGCTCAAGAAATCCATTCCGCAGTTTGCAGCCAGCTAGCAGGATAGCATTGAGCTACCAATATGTTCGCTGTGTGGAAATCCTATGGTGGAAATACTTCACACTGGAAACATCGCAGCAGAGCAAGACAGCAAAATGCAATGTTTGCAAAGCCGTATAAATTAAACTATTTGTCTGTGATGCATGTTTGCAATTCGCAGTCCAGAAGAGAAAGAGAGAGAGATCTCTCACGCGGTGCCACAGCACGCACAACACGACAGCCCTGCTTAATGAGTGACGACAGAGAAAACATAGCCTGGTTACACTTTAGATCTGTGATATTAGTCTGATTTCCAAAGATTAAAGAATATATTGAGGTAAAAAAAAAAAAAAAACATTAAACAATAGCCGCATTCTGTGTAGCCAACTTCCTTCCCATCGCGGCGGTGCACTGTCATTTCTCCGTAAAACTTTAAGACAGAATCAGCACGATCGGTAATTGTTGTAAAATGCCGTCTCTGCTGTTGCTAAATTGCGGAACGCTTTTAATAATAAAAAGAGCTATTAAAAGTACAAAATTTGCGCAAGAGGGCCGAAACAGACAAGCAAATTATACTTTGGGCTTCATATGCGCGTCTAAACGATCAAATGTAGCCTGCACAAAAATGTCAAAACGACCGGCTTGGAGATTATCACTTAACTACGTTCATTTTAGACATAAACGGTTTATGGAAATAGTTGGGAGAAAATATGGTGCATCAGTAGACTATGAAATCCGCACTAGTTCTTAAAGGGGCAGCAGTATAAATGTGACGATTGCGACATTACTGAGAATAAAACAACCAAAGGCAAAGAGAAAATCACTCACAGCTCTTGAATGAATAACTTCAGCTTTAATAAGCATAAATCTATCTATGATAAACTTTGCAGTGCTATTTTACTTTTGATTACTTTATTATAATTCTTTTTAGACGATATACCTGAATAATGTTAGTAGACCTTCCTGAAATTAAAGCACTGTGTAGGCCTGTATAATGCCTGTATAATATAAATCTTTGTTTAATTGTCTATCTATTGTTTAATATATCTATTATATATATATATATATATATATATATATATATATATATATTGACATAGGCTACATACGTACGTATCATCCTTGCTTGTAGAGAGGTGTTTATTTCAGCATCATATAAAATCAACAATATTGATAAATAATGTTAAAGCAAACACAGGTCTGGTATCGGAAAAGTATCGGTATCGGCCGATATCCAAAGTCAGGTATCGGGATCGGATCGGAAGTGAAAAAATGTGGATCGGTGCATCCCTAGTTTTCATGTTTGAATGTGGAAAAAAAAAAGAATTTTTCACATATTTTACATTGTTGCAGCACCTAGTCTTCCAGTAATTCAGAGTACACGCTCCACGATATTAGCCCCAATTTTCACTCGGTGAGAGTTTTGTGGAAATCGCCATCAAATGCCTGAAATTGTCCTTCACTGCCTTTGATATCCCACAATCCTGTGTGTTTCATTCTGTGACAGTTAAGCTAAAAAATAAAGATGGTGTCTTAAAGTTGCAATTTGTGTGTACATGTATTTGAACTATGTTTTCCAATTTGATGTAATTTCTAACCAGAAATTACTATTGTACACTGTAAAAAATAAAACCGTATTTTTTACGTAAAAAAACGGCAGCTTTGGTTGGTCAGAACTTTACCGTTAAAAATACGGTAAGAACGTTTATGGTTCCCTTTCGAAGGGAACTTCGAACTGCGTCAAGCGCTGAGCCGTTTCCCATATAGCGCTTGACGCATTGTCTCATTCCCTGTTCTCAGGGAACATAGGTTACAGTCATAACCTGAGACGTTCCCTTTCGAAGGGAACGAGACACTGCGTCAATTGCTATGGGAAACGGCTCAACACTTGACGCAGTGTCTTGTTCCCTGTTCTCAGGAAACATAGGTTACTGTCGTAACCTGAGACGTTTAACAGACTTTACTTAACAATTACAGTAATAAACCATATTTCATTATCTGATAAAATGATGATTCACCATCATTTTGAAATATTGATATCTGTTTTGTACCATTGTAATACACTGACAACCACCAGTCATCACAGCAGTGATGCGAGTCACATGATCAATCAAAGCTCATCACAAGCAGTCTTCCATTAGAAGGTTAACACTTTTATAATGAAGCTGCACATTGTAATCACACAAACATTAAACACCATCATGGTAACACGATACTAAATGATATTAAAAAAATGCAATAAACATTAATTTAACAACATTAAATGTAACATAAAACACTAATGTACATAACTGATTAGAAAAAAAAAGAAAACTATGAGGAACCATAGTTATTTCGACAAAAAAAAATACATAAAATGTACAGTGTCACACAGGGAACTGTGGGAATGTCAATACATATACTGTACAATGAGTTGTTCTTTTTCACTTTCAAAAACTGTAAATTTAACAGTATTTTACTGTAAAATTATATCACAGTTATTTAACGTATATAGTACGGAAACATTCTGTTAACCAATTAACAGTTTTGCACTGTGGCATTTTCACATTTTCATTTTCAAGTCTTTTACCGTTAAAATCACAATCATTTTTTTTTACAGTGTCAATAAAATCTTCTCTCAGTTATCACCAAAAGCTTGGTCTATTTATTGTACACCAAAAACTCATTATGCTGCCACAGAAGTCTGTCCAAATCAGTTTTGTGAGCAACCTATGTGTGGAAACGCTGCCTGCAAATGTAATGGAGAACCAAAGCATTCTCATCCTAGGGCGTCATCTAACTGACACTTTTGACCATGCGTCTAAATCCGATGCACATGGCAACCTTTAGCGTCAGTTAGATGACGCGGGTAGGTTTAGGTCTGCACTGTAAAAAATATTTTCAAGATTTGTTGTCACAACATATTTTCTTTTGTAAAATCAACTTTATAATAATTGATTTAGTTGAGATAACTTATTATTTTGAGTTTCTGATGGTTAAATTAATCTACTTCATTGTATTAACTCACTTTTTCCAGTTCAATAAACTTAAAATTTTAAGGCAACCAGGTTACTTACTTTAAGTTAAACCATCAATATTTTTTTACAGTGTGGGGTAGGGTTAGGGTTAGACCACTAGGAGGCGCGTCTCATATTGATGCTAAAGGGTGCCAAGTTCGTCGGATGTTGACGTATGGTCAAAAGCGTCAGTTAGATGACGCCTTGGGATGAGAACGGGCTGTGGAGAACAGCTAATAATAGTCAGAAAGACCGTTTCGAATCTAGCTCAGAGCGGTGCAAGTATAGAACCAGTGGGGTTACACTAAGTCATTAGGTGTTTTTTTGTTTGTTTGTTTTGTGATCAACTCTTTATTGTCTTTAGAAACAAAGATAAAACAAACATCTACAAAAAAGTACAAAATAAAAGACGGGGAAGAGGGAACAACAGACACATCAAGAAATGTACAGTATGACAGAGAACATGGCATAAGACAAAAAGTCATTAGGTGTGTTTGACTTGAAGTGCGGCTGCACAGACCGAAACGTTTATGAAATAATGCTAATGCAACTCAACCAGGCCTGGTTTCTTTTTGTTGTGTATGACTTGGGCAGGAGATATTTAAATGAGAAATATTGTTGCGTATACGGTGTGTGACGAAAACCTTCAGGGAGTTCAGAAACCGGTATATCGAGAATAACTTCCTTTGGATTGGACTTTGTGTTTTTGTAACTTTGCAGACCTTTTTCATACTCAAACAGCAACACTACACACTAAACAAAACTCTAGGTTCAACAAAGTTGAAAATGTAAAAATGATAAAGAAATGATTAAAAACTCCTCTTAAAATGATCAGTCTACATAAAAAATGTAGCCATAGCCTCCTTTGATCATGTAATTTCATCTAAACTCCATAGAGTAACATCATGCTTGCATTTAAAACACACATTTGACTCTTTAACTGAACCGATTCAGTCTACGGCGGAGAATTTTGAGAAAATAACTGAGCTGAATGACACAGAACTAACTTAAACCGTAATCGGTATTAATACATCAATGTACAGTACAAATGACCAAGATATGACATAATTACGCTCTTTTGAATGAGTCTGCATTCAGTAATCTAAATATGCCCTAAAGTTTGATGATCTGTTACTTTTTTAATGGCCCGGAGTCAATTGACAAATTGTGTCGTCTTTAGGCAGCTTAGATCTGGAGTCGCTGAGCAATGAGAAGCATTACCGAATTACACACACGCCATTACGTGGTCACTGCCATCGCTAACCGCCCTCATCAGAACTGAGAAGAGGATTCAGTGACTGTGTAATTGTTTTCCGTTCGGTAGACGCTCCCTGCTACCATCTCATCGCGAGAGTTCTCGGACTCACTCTGGGTTCTCGCTGTTTTCATCTGCTCAGTACTTTCAGAAACATTTACCCACTGAAATACATGCAGAGACGAATGAAGCTATTGCTGTGTGAATAAGAGAGCAAGAGAGAGACTTTGGTTTAGCTAAGTGCTGATTATTAACAGCAGTCTGCGTGATGCTGTCAATAGAATTTTGGTTACCTGGAAAGTACTGTGTAATTAAGAGGAATTTACAGTGTAACTTTCTGTAATTATAGTGTATACCTATAAAGTACTTAAGTATAAAGGAACAATATGTAAAGTTTTGTGAATAAAGGGGTAACAACCAAACTTACATTTGGGAGCAATTGAGTGAGAACATAAGTACACTGCATACCTTTATATATATATATATATATATATATATATATATATATATATATATATATATTTATTTTTTTTATTTATTTTTTTTTTTTGATAGCAAAAGTGCAGATGTTTAAGTTTGGGCACTGAAAGGCGAATGTTTCAAGGCAATAAAAGCTAAGACTATTGCATTTTTTAATATCTGGGAAATATATCTGGTTTCATGTGATTACTGGGTAAGTGGTGCTTGTATAATAAATATAGGTTTCTGAGTCAGTGATATAAGATTGTGTATGCATTGTTATTGTACTTACCCTGTAACTACATGGAACAAGAGGGTAACAATGACCACTACATGAAACAAGAGTATTTTTCACCAATATTTAAGCAAAAGCTGCAATAGTTTTCATTTTCAGTGCACTTTTGTTAAAGAGATAACTTTATAAATGCATAGATATGTACTCTGTAGTTTTTAAAAAGCCTATAGTACTGGTTCACCATTATTTCAAAAAGGTATGTTCTTGCTAAATTGCCCCCATTTGTAAGATTATTATATCATAAAAGTAGAATAAGTACCCCTTAGTTCTATAATACTTACAATATAAATATTTTTGTTACCCCTTTATTCCCCAAACTTAACATATTGTTCCCTTATACTTATATTTTAAGTACGCTATAGGTACACTATAGTTACGCTGTAAAATCGCTTTAATTACCCACAACTTTCCGGGCTGTAATCTAAAGCATTACCAGAATTTTCAAATAGGCTACTCTATGGTTCTCTATGGCTTTTCACTGGCACCCTCATTTGAACAGAGAATCACTGGCTAACGACTGATGAAAATTGTTATGATTCAATGCTTGTTAATGGGTTAGTTCACCCAAAAATGAAAATAATCCCATAATCTGCACCCTCAAGCCATCCTAGGTGTATATGATAGGGTGACCATATTTTGATTACTAAAAACCAGGACACTCGGCCCCAGCAAACAGACACTCAAATGATAAGTTTACTCAAAGATGCCTTATTAATTTCAATCCATTTAAAGTAGGCTATGCCTCCTCATGGATAGAAAATGATTGTATTATAAGACACAAATTCATATAGGCTTCTCACAGGTTGCTCAACGCGTTTTATTATGACAGGTTTCAAAAATAATTAATGAAATAATAATAGAAATAATGTCTCTTCTGTATTAGAAAAATACATACATACATATATATATATATATATATATATATATAAAATAAATACCTCCAAATTGAACAAAAGTAGCTTAAAAAACAAAATATATTTATATCTTTAGTTTTCGTCTTCCTTTATCCTGTTTTTCTTCCTTATCCTCCTTGTTTGCCCATCTATATCTACTGTTGGTCACCCTAGTATATGACTTTCTTCTTTCAGCCAAACACAATCGGTGATAGGCTACACTGCATTTAAAAATTCTCTGGCTCTTCCAAGATTAATGGGAGTGAATGGCACCAAAAAGTGCATCAATCCACCATAAAAGTTATCCATATGGCTCCAGGGCCTTTTGAATCGAACAATGTATTTTTGAAAAAAAAAAAAAAAAAAAGTTTTTCCATATTGATAACTTTCTAAACTTTAATCACTACGCGAGTCTAGTTCCAGCGGAAGATTGACCTCTGACCTGACGTATGATGAAGGATGTAGTAGCGTAAGTTTAGGTGAGGGTCGCTTCCAAGTTCATCAATACGTCATGCGTCAGGTCAGAGTTCACTCTTTGGCTGTAACTAGACTTGCGTACAGGCCGTTTCCAGTGATTAAAGTTTATAAAGTTATAAATATGGATATTTTTCTTATAAAAATGCATCACTTCACTTCAGAAGGCATTTATTAATACCATGAAGTCTACTAGATTACTTTCATGATTGATGGATGCGCTTTTTTGGGCTTCAAAATCTAAAGTAACATTCACTTCCATTATAAAGCAAGGAAGAGCTAGAATATAATAGGGTGAATTGCCCTAATGTGGGACATTTTTGTTTTTGTTTTTCAGACTTCTGTACCATATTGTAATGTGAAGCCAATAAATATATCTTTGATTATGTTTGGCTGAAAGAAGAAAGTCATATAGCTACACCTGGGATGGCGTGAGGGTGAGTAAATTATGGGATCATTTTCATTAGTGGGTGAACTATCCCTTTAAGTGTGCTTGATTTGCTATAGGATGCTTCCATCTTCAGGATCACAGAGGCACTACAGGCAATGTGATGAATGTGGCTTAAGAGACAAGCCAACAGATAATAGAAAAATCAAAGCTTTAGCATTGAAGGTGAACACATTTGCTGTTAAAAAGTTATACTTCCAGAGAAATAAATGGTAGGCCTATTTTAGCTATATGAAAGTCATATCAGACCATAACAATGACCGAGGAAAATACTTAGAATCTCATGGATAATTTAGTCATCTTCTATTTTATAAATAAAACTATTTGGAAAATAAAGGCTAAAAATCCATTACTTAACATGTTAACAACAGGAATACAGTGCCATGATGTATACATCAAATCAAATTGTTTAAGAAAGGAAAATTCAGAACAAAAATAACATTTTCAGTCATTACTTGGAACAAAAATTCTAAAATATATGAATCTAAATCTTGCTTTCTGCCAATGATGGGCAATTAGATTAAACTATTGTATGATTTCAGATAGTAATTATATGTAAAAGTGCTGAGTTTAAAAATATCTAATTTTATCTTCCATGCAAAAAAAAAAAAAAAAAAAAAAAAAACCTAAAAAAAAAAATAGTAGCATATGAGGGTGAATAAATAATGACAGAACAATTTTTTTGGATGTAACTATTCCTTCAAAACACAATATAGTTTGTGAAATGATGACATCTGCTGGGCATTTGGGATAAAACACAACTTTACTAGTTTGGTAATGAACTCGAGTAAAAAAAAAAAAAATGGACTTAAATTGAACAGAAGAAGAAAAAAGCCTCCGCCACTTGGAGGCAGCATCAGTCTTGGGTAAACTGTGTTATGGTCATGACTTCACTCAGCTGGTATGGAAACTGCACCACTGCATTTTGAAGTCAGACATAAAAATTAGACTACTACAATCGCAAGAGACACTCAGACAAGCAAAACACTGAGAGTTCAATTCCAGCTTGTCATGCAATTATACCAGAACATTTGTCGTTAAGGTAAAACAGGCCACTGAGAGGCCATACACATCTTTTTCTGATAGATAAAAGGGCTGAGAAACATGCTCTGAGTCTCTATAAAAACACAAGAGTGCTGCAGTCCTGCGGTCTCGAGTGTTTCGGGGTGTATGGACGTGATGGTTCACATTCACAGCTGTCACTATTTCTGTAGGCTACAGATAGAGAGGGAGGCTAGTGTTAACAGAATGCTCAAATGTGTCTGTATGTATACAGACTGAATCAGCTTGAACTTGATCTGCATACATGCACACTTTTGTGCATGAGTTTTTTTTTTTTTTTTTTTTGTTGTCCATGCACAAGTGTCAGTTTGTTTCTGTACGCTAAGACTTTCCACTATCACACGCTTAAGTCACTCCCACCACTTAACCTCCAGCAGCATCCAGACTCTACACAATTTCCTAATTATTCAACCTACTTCTTTAGTGATGAAAGGCCCACAGCCACAGAGAGAAACAGAAAAACACACTCATACAAAACGGTCAGAGTTACCAACTAGCAGCGCAGACAAACCACAGTCTTCATACTGTATGTTCACCACAAATCAACGGTTTTTTGTTTGTTTTTTAATTGTCATTATTTGTGAACTCGGCTGTATAGACATAGGGGAAACTAGGCGGTTGACACGGAGTGAACCCAGAACGATGTTTTTATTTTATTGGAGTGGTGGGGGAGAGAGAGGGTTAATTAAGTCTCTATAGAAAGTAAATGGGAATTTATTTTACAGAACGTCAAAAACATCCCTGTGTGAACTCATAAACGGACAGGACAGCAGATGCGGAAATGAGCCATATAGGCCTATGACTATGTTATTCAACGCGGACACACGAATGGGACGCGACACCGTACAATTCAACACTTGTAACTCGATTTGTTTACTATCTGCTCTGTTTCTTTTCGAAGATTCGAAAAACGAATCTTTTTTCGGGTCATTTTGTTCATTCAACCAACAAAAAGAATGAAATGACTCGAAAAAAGATTCAATCGTTTGAACAGGAGAGTCACGAACGCGCATCACAGAACAGAGCAAGGCGACAATTTGTGCTTATAAAACTTAAACTTTTTATTTATTTTTTAAATGAGCGATCGTTTTGCTAGATAAGACCCTTATTCATCGTCTGGTGTCGTTTAAAGCCCTTTGAAGCTGCATTGAAACTGTCATTTGGACCTTGAACCGTTCGGTTCCCATTGAAGTCCATTATATGGAGAAAAATCCTGGAATGTTTTCATCAAAAATCTTAATTTCTTTTCGACTGAAGAAATAAAGACATGGACATCTTGGATGACATGGGGTGAGTAATTTTTTTTTTTTTTTTGTTAAGTAAACTACTCCTTTAATGAAACAATCTAAAAATATTTAGTAGAAACCATATGTTTTGTAAACTACCGTTTAAAATTCTCCCGTTGACCTCAGGCGCTCAGCTTCCAAATTTGCAACGAACGCAGAGGATGTCATCGGAATTATCCCATCTCCAAACTACATTGTGATTGGTCTTCTTACTAACATCTATTTACATACTGGATTGCGATTTGCTTCTCTACCTTGTATTTACTAGGTACAGTACATTATTTTTGTGAACCGGTTCATTTCAATGAACCTGTTAAGAACGATTCACCAATTCTTTTGAGTCATCACACAAAAGACGTCCATTCGGTCCAACATGAGATCTGTTTTAGTAGAAAAATTGCTGTTTATTGATATGCGTACTGGAAGTCTATAAATAGAGATGTTGTTAGACGTTTGAAAAAAAAAAACAATATTTTTGACATTAATTAAAAGTACAGTAGCAATTTCAGAGAAACTAGCTTGCAGAAAGCTAGCTTTGAAAGCACTGAATCTCACACTCCCTTAAGAGCATTTACAAAGCCATGCCTTCTTCAAGACACATGAACTCACAGCAGAGTCTGCAAAGAGATGGTGTTAAATTACCTCATGGTGGTTTCTTGTACCACCTGACTGCTGCAAATTCATTTCCGCGTTGATTTAGTATTAACATAGAACACTTTCACATCCGGGTAGAACGTCACAGGGTTGCCTTTTCTAAATTAAAGTTATGACATGGTGTGAACGCAGCATAAGCTCGTTGTTTTGGTTCTGGAGGAACTGTAAAAGGTGGCTGCTGTTTGTTTACAGTGCCAAGTGACTGTTTGTATACAGCTCTGCATAGCCTTATGGAACACACTGATGACGTGTGATGTTTGTGTGTAGTTGCTGTGCAAGTAAACCTCACTCGTCTGATCTCAATAGCAACAGAGCAACACTAGCAACAGACACTAGAGGCTGCAGTCTAGCCCCGACTCTCACACCAGAGACTGGGTTCGAGGCTTGCTCGGAGCGGGTCGAGTAGGACCCGGGTCAGGTGAGGGGTTACATGTGCGAGTGTTCATTAAAAAAAAACTACCTTTAAAGGGATACTCCACCGGGTTTTCATATTAAACTATGTTATTCCCTTAATTAAGACGAGCTGATGCATACCTCTCTCGTCTCAGTGCGTGCACTCTATCGCTCTGTATTGCCGCAAAACTATGTTAGCACTTAGCTTAGCCCAGTGCATTAAATATGGGCCAGAAAGAGAAGTGACAAAACACTTCCTCGTTTTCCCTATTTAAACACAGTTACTCGATTAGTGTAACTCGACCTAGGCTGGTGACACAAAATAAAACGTTGTGTTTTTCTAAGCGTTTAAAATTGATGACTATATTGTATGGCGGAATACCATAAAAAAGTGCTTTAGAGCACTTCAACTTGGCGCAATAATACCTTCACTCGTGAAAAGTCCTCTTACCGGCTCCCGCTTTGGCGCATGTCACGTTGGCTGCATTGACGGAAATAAGAGGGAGGGGGAGAGCGAGGAAGCGGGAGCCGGTAAGAGGACTTTTCACGAGTGAAAGTGTTATTGCGCCAAGTTGAAGTGCTCTAAAGCACTTTTTATGGTATTCCGCCATACAATATAGTCATCAATTTTAAACGCTTAGAAAAACACAACGTTTTATTTTGTGTCACCAGCCTAGGTCGAGTTACACTAATCGAGTAACTGTGTTTAAATAGGGAAAACGAGGAAGTGTTTTGTCACTTCTCTTTCTGGCCCATATTTAATGCACTGGGCTAAGCTAAGTGCTAACATAGTTTTGCGGCAATACAGAGCGATAGAGTGCACGCACTGAGACGAGAGAGGTATGCATCAGCTCGTCTTAATTAAGGGAATAACATAGTTTAATATGAAAACCCGGTGGAGTATCCCTTTAACACCGTGTCCTAACTACACGCGTTGCGATGCCGCGACACGCGATAAAAGGTATCTTTTCCATGTTAGTCAGAGTTTTTGTCCTAACCAGACGCGACGGCGAAACGCCAAGTTTCTAATGGGCTATATGCACGCATAAATTCAGCATTTGACGCAAGGATGCTCGTCCATTTCCGGTTGTGTAGATTAAAGCGGAGGGAAGCCGAGGAAAACGGGATTAAGTCTTCAAAATTTACCGTCCTCCCGACTTTGAAACGAAACGTACATACGTTTAGATGTAATTTTATATATAGTTATGTTTATTTAATATAATTTTCAAAAGAAGCATAAACACAACGAGGGGTGTCTGTTTTATCTGTTTTTGTGACTAACGTTTCTTTATTATAACCATGGAGTATAAAATTCAATATAAATTCTCTGTATTGCATTGGACTCTACGATCGGCGGAAATTATCGAGCATCCTTAATCCTTCACCGGAAATACCGCCGTGCATAGAGCCCATTTAGAAACAGTTCCTATTTCTGCGACGTCGCGGCTGCACAGAATGAAGAAATTACACTGGTTATGAGAACACATTATTTATTTTTTGTTAAAAATAGGTCACTGTGCCACAAGATAACGGATAATTTACCTCAGATTTTGAAAGCATATAATATGGCGTTCAAAATGAATTCTATGCAAACATACAACTGTACTTCATAACAAAATGAGTCAATGAGTATATTTTGTTAATGTTTTGATTTTTAATAATGTTATTTCTTGATTTGATTATGACCTACCCATTTCCAATGCGAGTGCGGGCCAGCAGTGCGCTTTCATGCTGTTCTGAATGATTGTGAACGTGTGGCGTCTCACACTCGCGTCGCGTCTATTTGTGGACAGACACACTTGCAGTCGCTGGAATTTTATCGCGTCGCGTGTAGTTAGGACACGGTGTGTGTTCAATTATTAACATTAATAATATGAATTATTTCCAATATTGTTCCCACTTGATGGATTTACGTCCTAATGTCAAGTTTACAAATGTTTTGTGAATTGGCTCAAAAAAACAAACAATTAAGTCGCAAATCAAACATCGCTACAAAGCCAAGGCCCCATGAGACCTTTGTTTGTGTAAAGGCTTTATGTGTGTATATGTGTTGGTGCATCCATCTGCCAGTTAAGTCAGATCAAGTATCATTAGATCTGTATTATCCATATTTATTATTATTTCTGGAGAATTATAGTAAATAAATATAGGATCGCCTTGCAGTGTAAGACATTAAGTGTTTTACATTTGAAGATTTAATCTTTACTTGGGCTCAATTAACACTTCTATCCATCTTTTGCCAGTCCTTAGGGAAAAAATTCCAAAGTTCCCACCTCAGATTTTTGTATCCATGATGCATCTGGACCTGAGATCTGGATCCTGCTGTCAGGGCAGAAACAATAGCTTTTTAATTAACACTCCACCCAGCCTGTGTGTGCTGGGGTGAGAAGCGTCTCACATCTGACCTGCCTTAACCTCTCACTGATCGCGCCATTCACAGACAACCAATACCAGCCCACACACTACTTTATCCACAGTTACAACCAAGAGTCTTCCTACTCATTACAGTACAGTGGAGACACAGTGGTCGCTATGACATTTTGGAGAAGAAGGCACAATGCCAAATGAAAGAGGTGAAATTTGTCACACCATACGTTTATGTGGGCTAGACAGTACAAGTGATGTAATCAAAGAGCTGCAGAACCAAACCGCTGGCATTTGATTAAATGTATGTTTCTCATGGTCTGAAAAACTTTTGATCCAAAGACTTTTAAAGCTGAATCATAAATTATTTATTTAAATTATGAAATATAAATGCTTAAAAATAAAAATAAATTGTACCTAAATATGAATTTATTGAAAAAAATTGTGATGAAAGAAAAGCTGTCAGCACATGAGAAATTATTCAGTGCTGTTTAAAAAGCATGGTCCATTCAAGGTTATTAAAGTTCAAACTAAAACCTTAAAAACTTTTCATTCCTTGAAATAAATTACAAATAAAAGACGTATTCCTTTTACTTTATCTATTACCAAAGAAACATTTCAATTTTCATTTTGTAAATTTGTATTTAGTTTAACTTGAAAAATAACAAAAATAACAAAAAAAACATATAGTATAAAATAAAAGTAATAAAATTAATAAATTAAATTAAAATGAAATTCAGATTATGTAAATAAATGAGTTCAAAACATTAAAACTATAACAGTACTTCAATAATATTAAAATACTAGATCCATGAACTCACTGTCACAGTCCTCCGTCTGCACCAGTCTGTCTCGTCATCTGCACTACACTTCCCCGGATCCTTTTGTTTCTACTCCCGGACTCACTCCCCAATCAGCCACCTGTTCCTCGTCCTGTCATCATCATTTTCACCTGTTTGCACCTCGTTTAGTTTGATTCCTCTGTGTATTTAGTTCCATCTTATTCAGTCTGTGTTTGTCGGTCGATGTTGAATGTTACCCTGTGTTGCACCTGTTTACCTTCTTCTTGCCTGTTATTGGAATTAAAGTTATCTTCGTGTTAATCTGGACTCTGCCTGATCTTCTGCCTGCTCCACACCGTGACACTCACAAATTGCTTTGAAAGAAGAGTGTTTTAAAGACAAAAGTGGCCAAATGATAAACCTGTCTTGTATTTGAGCTTTTATAGACACTAGCATTAGTTTTAATTAAATTAAATTTGATTGAATTAAATATGCATCTATATTGTTGCATTTAATATACTTTAATTATCGTTTATTTAATGTAATATTTAATTCAGTTTTAAATATTAAACATTGTATGAAAGGTTTTATTTTTATCTCAAAAGAAAAATTACACGATTAATTCAATTATGTTTTCAAACTCAGACTCTTTGACCCTATATATATATATATATATATATATATATATATATATATATATATATATACAGTATACACACTCACCTAAAGGATTATTAGGTACACCTGTTCAATTCCTCATTCATTCAATTATCTAATCAACCAATCAAATGGCAGTTGCTTCAATACAGGGTGTGGTCCTGGTCAAGACAATCTCATGAACTCCAAACTGAATGTCAGAATGGGAAAGAAAGGAGATTTAAGCAATTTTGAGCGTGACATGGTTGTTGGTGCCAGACGGGCCAGTCTGAGTATTTCACAATCTGCTCAGTTACTGGGATTTCCACGCACAACCATTTCTAGGGTTTACAAAGAATGGTGTGAAAAGGAAAAAACATCCAGTATGAGGCAGTCCTGTGGGCGAAAAAGCCTTGTTGATGCTAGAGGTCAGAGGAGAATGGGCCGACTGATTCAAGCTGATAGAAGAGCAACTTTGACTGAAATAACCACTCGTTACAACCGAGGTATGCAGCAAAGCATTTGTGAAGCCACAACATACACAACCTTGAGGCGGATGGGCTACAACACAGAAGACCCCACCGGGTACCACTCATCTCCACTACAAATAGGAAAAAGAGGCTACAATTTGCAAGAGCTCACCAAAATTGGACAGTTGAAGACTGGAAAAATGTTGCCTGGTCTGATGAAACTCGATTTCTGTTGAGACATTCAGATGGTAGAGTCAGAATTTGGTGTAAACAGAATGAGAACATGGATCCATCATGCCTTGTTACCACTGTGCAGGCTGGTGGTGGTGATGTAATGGTGTGGGGGATGTTTTCTTGGCACACTTTAGGCCCCTTAGTGCCAAATGGGCATCATTTAAATGCCACGGCCTACCTGAGCATTGTTTCTGACCATCTCCATCCCTTACTGTAATGGCCATCATATTCATCCTCTGATGGCTACTTCCAGCAGGATAATGCACCATGTCAAAAAGCTTGAATCGTTTCAAATTGGTTTCTTGAACATGACAATGAGTTTACGGTACTAAAATGGCCCCCACAGTCACCAGATCTCAACCCAATAGAGCATCTCTGGGATGTGGTGGAACGGGACCTTCGCGTCCTGGATGTGCATCCCATAAATCTCCATCAACTGCAAGATGCTATCCTATCAATATGGGCCAACATTTATAAAGAATGCTTTCAGCACCTTGCTCAATCAATGCCACATAAAATTAAGGTAGTTCTGAAGGCGAAAGGGGGTCAAACACAGTATTAGTGATTATTATTAGAGAACACACTTTCAATAACCACTCACTGTGGAATAAAAATGTGGAAATTTTAGGTCTTGTGTACCTTCACTCAGTCCTTCTCCTGAGCCTGCTGTGTGTGTGTTCTTGTATATGGTTTATGAGGACACAAATGTGTATAATGACATGGGTATTACTACATAAATATAGTTTATGAGGACATCTGTCATTATAAACCAAATGGCTGAAAAAATCCCAATACTAAATCGTGTTTTTTAAATAAAATAAAATGCCAAAAGTTTTCTGTGATTAGAAGGTTTAGGGGTAGGTTAGTGTAGGGGGATATACATGTATAAAGTTTGTACAGTAAAAACCATTAATCCTATGGAGAGTCCTTACAATTGACATACAATTGAGTGTGTGTGTGCGTGTGTGTGTGTGTGTTGCATACAGTATTTTTTGCACTTGATGCATGTATATTGTGGTTTTCTGTCCATGTTGGGAACAGCGCTTCTTTTTGTTGCTGCTGGCCGCAACCTTGAAAAGATTCCTCTCTCTCTCTCTCTCTCGAAAGCAATGAGTTTCGGCTAAACTTCAGACTCTGCAGGTCGGGTGGATGGGGCACCAGCATTCACAATGTTGCAACAATGTTGCAACCTTGTGTATGAACCGCAGGGGCAGAAACACAAAACTCACACTTGGGCTACATTTACACTGCAGGCTGAAACGACAAAATTCCGATTTTTGTTGTTTTTTGCCCTTATGTGACCTGTATCTGATCTTTTCATGACAGTCTGAACGACACAGATCCAATCTTTTCAAATGCGACCCAGGCCACTTGGGTATGTGGTCCAAATCCAATATTTATCCGATCTTTTGAAATGTGACTTCAATCTGAATGGCCAGGGCACATGTATCCGACCCGCATGTCATTGATATGCGACAAACGTCATAATTCTGCATTGACGTAGGCTGGAATGAGAAGATTGTTCTGGCTCTGTTGGGAAAATAACTCTAATATTGCTAAACGAGCTACACTGTTGATATCCATGTTTAGCTATTCCGCAAACAACAAGTGACGTCATTGACCGCTGAGTACTCTTCTGTGCATGCGGGTCACTTCTCGGTCATTTCACGTTCACACAGGAGATCACAAAAGGTCACATTTAATTGGAAATGTGAACGGCCTTGCAAAAAAAATGATTTTTGTTTTCAAAAAATTGGAATTGAGCATTAAGCCCGTGCAGTGTGAACGCAGCCTTACGCTCGCTCGCTCTCTCTCTCTCTCTCTCTCTCTCTCTCTCTCTCTCTCTCTCTCTCTCTCTCTCTCTCTCTCTCTCTCTCTCTCTCACACACATACACACACACAGTAAAACTCTGCCCCTCATGTGTTGTATAGGCTGGTATGTACTGTAAAGGCAGTGTGTTCAACATTGATGTTTAATCTAGACTGACATGTATGTGTTCAGCTTGCGTTGTGTTAACGGACCTGAATGGGTTAAATTTCTACATTTCTAATGAAGTTCAAATAAATAATAAATCAATAGTTATGAAAAACCTTGCTTCATTTCTAAATTTGTTGAACGTTTAGACTCATATCTTGATTACAATTGATTTTCTTATTTTTATTAAAAAACAAACAAAAAAATGATTAGCACTTTAATTCTTAAATGTGATCGAACAAAGGTAAAGAGAAAATATTAACTATGGGCTATATGCGGTTTATATTGCTTGTAACTGGGATGAAGTTAACATCTGTTGAGTATTTTAACATCAAACCTTAAAAATGCAAACACCAGACAAGGATTAAGTAAAAAATTAACTGTAAAATATTAATCAAATTAAATTAAATTGAACTTCCTTTTATGTTATGTTGACATGCTTCTGGAAATGCATTTCGTTAATTATTTTGTAAAAGGAAATACACTTTTTATTTAATTGAATATTTTATTTTATAGTTAATATTAAATAAAATATGAATGTTTCGTGTTTTTGTATCTTGAAATGCTTCCACGGTGTCAGGGGCATTTTCGCGATAAGGGTTTGCTGAGTAAGTGACACCACACTCCATGCATAGATGTGAGACCAGTGTTAGACCAGCTCCTTCAGCTCTGTGGTTACGTTCCACTGACCTTTTCAGTCCGCAACGCTCAAACGCCTGCTCAGGATGTGAGAGTGTGAAAAGAGCGAGCAAGTTGCTAACGCTCAGATTGTGAGGCCTAATGTGTGCCTCATATCCGCGAGGAGGGCATGGCATGATACCGCGCCCAAGGTGTCTTGAGTGACCGGACACAGGTCAAAACTTGTGTTTCATCCGGCAGAGAAATCTCCCTCCTTTTTGTATCCTAATATACCTTCTGAATGTCATCATGGGGTTGTCAGATGTGTTGGGAGATGCATGTCATCTTCATTTGTTTCCTGTTTTCACTTCAGCTATTGACAGCTGTGCACCCATTTTTATCAAACCACTGTTTCACAGTTTTCCTCCAGTTATCTGTCTCTCTCTCTCCCCACACACACACGACTCCTTCCAGCCTTCTCTCACTTTCCTCCACCTCTCCACAGATGTCTCTTTCCACACATCTCCTTTCACCCAGGCTCCACACAGGTGCAAAAACACAACCTTCGGTTTTCTGCCTCCGTCGTTAAAGTTTGTTAAACTCCTTGAGCGAGTGCAAAGTTCTTTTGCAAGCTTTAGGCTTAGGCGATCATAATTTTGGGTGTTTTCAGGCTGTTTTGCCCTAAATGGGTCCCGCTTTGGGAGTTTCCCCCTTGGCAGTGGCTGTATGAATTTGGTGAGCGGTAGGAAGGAAAGTGGAAGCCCCCCTCCCGCTCCTCCTTCCTCCTCTCGCTTCAAATTGCCCTAGCTCTCCGACTGCATAACCACAAACCAATACCCAGAGGCCTTTGCAGCTGTCTCTGTCTCTCTCTCTCTCTCTCTCTCCCTCTTTCTCTGTTCTTTTTTCTTCTTCTTTTTTTCACGCTTAGCACAGGAAATAGCACTCCTCAGCCTCTTCAGACAAACCAAGATGGAGGTGTAGCATCCCTGTAGCTATAGGCGAAATTGTGAAATTGCTGGGTAGAGAGGGTCAGGCAATGACTAGTTCAGATAATTGTAAGAACTATTAAGCCCCAGTATTCTCTGAAGTGCTCATATATGTAGATCTAATAAACTTTTGGGCTGAACAATGAGAAACATTTACTTACCCTTTATAAGCATGTTGCACGCAACACTGATGTTGAAACACAGAAAGTAGATCTAAGGCAGAAGGTCTGAGCTTTTCTATACTGAGGTCCTGTTTTCTATACAAAGAAAGTGGAGGATAGTTTAAACTTCCAAGTTTGAAAAAGACTAAGATCACCAATCTTATAAAAGTGGTCCAAATGGAGTCTCCAATGATTGGGAAGGCAACATGACATCATGACTTTTGCGTAAACATACACGCCACTTTCGAGTCAGGTGGCGTGTTATCTCTACGCATTTTGAGCCATCCGCGTGTATGCGTGTATGTCTACGCCATTAACGTCCGCGCCATTCCGCGTGTCTGTACACGCAGTCAAATCTCCAGTCATAAATGCCATTAACCCCAGTGACGGTTAAGTTTAGGGATGGGGTTGAGGTAAGTCATATCTTTTTTTTTCCTAGGATGGTAAGGGAACAGTCATAAATGCCATTAACCCCAGTGACGGTTAGGTTTAGGGACGGGGTTGAAGTAAGTCATATATTTATATAACGTTAAGTCAACGGCGTTCATAAACACGCTGAAAGGCGATTATGCGTCTTGATAGCACGCCAAAAATGGAAATACGAATTGGCGTGGGATACACACGCTACTTCATGAGATCAGTCTGGGGAAGGAAATAAGAAGGGAGAACAAATTGTATTTCAAGGCTTTTGCATTTTCTTTCAAAAGTATTGCGTTCCTTGTCGGCGCCAATAACCTTGTGTGCAGCATGCTGACATATAGCACTGCGCTTCAGGCGACCCGAGTTCGAGTTTTGGCTCGGTGACCTTTTGCAATACATTTTTTAAAAAGTACTGCGTTTCCCAAGAAACTTTGCATTCACTCTCAAAACTTTACAGTTCTCTCACAAAAATGTTGCATTCCGCCAAGAAACTTTGTATTCGCTCTCAAAACTTTTTTGCAAGTATTGCGTTTGCCTCAACGCATTCTCACCCCAAGGCGTCACCTTTGACCATGCTTCAATATTTGACGCTTTAGGTGCCCATTAGCGTCAGTGACATGACACGAACCTACGGCGTCATCTACTGACGCTAAAGGAAAGCGTCAGTTAGACGACACGGTTAGGTTTAGGTCTGGGGTGGGGGTAGGGTCACACGCGATCCTAGGGCGTCATCTTACCGACGCTAAAGGGCGCCTAAAGCGTCAGATATTGAAGCATGTTCAAATGCTTCCCAAGGCGTCAGCTAGGTGATGCCTTGGGGGTGAGAATGGGCTGGTTTCCCAAGGTTCTCAAGTCTCACGCATTGGCCATGAGACACATGCAATTCAACCAGTTCACACGCTCACACGCCACACTGTGTATATTTCTCACGCTGAAAAGGCAATGCCAACCAAGTTGTCCTGCAAGCTTTATATATAACGTTGTACATGAGGCTTCCTGCCGCCAGCACGTATCTCTCAGACATAATGCGTTCGTTAGGCAACATAGTCGCGCAAACACACGGAAGTTGATGGAACATTCTCGCCCACCGTACACTGTAAAAAATTTCTTGTCAAATTAACAATAACTTACTGGCAACAATTATCCAGTACTTGCTGTATTTCATTTAACAGTAAAATTACCGTAACACTAACTACAGTACTGTTAAGCATACTGCAAATTAAATAACATTATTTTACTGTAATTTCTTACCATATTAAAGTACAGAATTACACTGTTAATTTTTAATAATACTGTATAGTATGAAATGTTATTGTATTTATTTTATAGTGCTACTGTGTAACCTGTAGAAAATCCGTAGAAATATTATTTTAACTGTTAATGGGAAATAGAAAAAAGAACAATTGAAGCTTTAACTGCACAAGGTTTATTGTGTATTTTCAAACACATTAGTACATTTACATAATATACATTTAAATACATTAATACAATTAAAAACATTAATAATAAAAATGTAATATAATACAATAAAAATCATGCATGACAATCATGAACAATTATGCATAAATACATGCAAAAATTATCATGAACAGGTAAAATAGAAAAGATTAAAGGGGTACTATCTGATCAATCTATTAGAAAGATAGTTCATAACAACTCATCCACCCACTCCCTGCTGGGGTAAAACAGCTTAAACTAGTCTAAGATTGTCTATTGGTTTGAGATAGACTGTCTAACTGGTCAGTTGCTGATTTTAAAGGGTTTTTGGCTGCTTTCTATCTAAGGGACCAGATTTGCAGGGCTGGGAGACACATACTTATAAACTATAAAAGCTTTGACGAGTAAACCACCAATCCAGATGAGTATAACAAAATGACAAGTTATCCAGTGTCCTTTAAAAAAAAAAACTAAACACAAAACAACCTCATCATGCACATGTGCCATGAAAAACTTGCATTACGGTATCAATAATTATTTATATGCAGACTTATGTTCTAACTTTTGCAATAGGAAGTTTTCTATCCAAGCTTTTATGCAATTAAACCTTAAACTGTACAGTAACGTTTATTTTCACACAACAATTCTAAACAACTTGCAGATAGACAAAATTCACAGATGGATAAAAATCCGTTTAAAATGTTCTCAGTGGGTCAGTACTGGACCAAGGTATAGTAGGCCTAGTAGTAGTTAGATAAATAGAATAATTAAATTAGATTTACAATTCATCGGTCATCAAGATGAATAGGGGTCTTCTTAACATGCACAGCTCACACCTGTGGAAAAGGAGAACAGACAAGACAGTTAAAATATAGTACGTTTTTGTTGTTGTTTTGGCTAAACAGCAAAAACAGACAAAATGATGTGTAATTCACTTAATACTAAAATCTTGTTTGTTGGACTGTTGTTTAAAATCAATTCATTTACGATCACGTGAAAACGTAGGCTAAATCTTGCTTGTGTGATACTAAGTTACATGACTTAAAAAAAGATTGACAAGGCATCGTTCCCTTCAAATGAGTACATGTCATTTTACACATAGTAAAAAAAAAAAAAAAATGATATTATAGCCGACAATACTGTAGTATATGCAGTGAATGGTTCCTATCGGAACACCCCCAGGCAGTTTGTGTAGTTGGTATGACCCTGGTTTTTTTTGTTGTTGTTGATTCTAAGTTCGCTAGTAAAGTGTTCAACACCAGGCTAACTCCCTCGTGTATGTGTCGTTAATGATAACCAAAGATTAACAAAGACCACAACAAATACTGTAAATGTCACACATAGCTTTGTATTTTGGACAAAAATACACCTTGGGCGCTTTCCGCGGTCCAACTTTATCACTGAGGAAAGGTTATAATGGCAGAACGCCAGGTCAGGATTTACACGAAAATAAGCGTGAAAAAATCAATAAGAGGAATCGGCACTTTAATTTTATAACAATAAATCCGAATCCTAACCTTGGATGTCCGATTTCAGGATACATTTATCGATTAGCAATTCCTAACCCCTGTAAGTCATAAAATAATGAACGTGCAGGCGCTTCCACCGACTTAACGTGGTAAATAACAAAATGATTAGACCATTTTGACCGTATAAGAGGTTACATATGAAATATATGTTAATAAAATCACATTTAATCAAGTAAGGCTATCAACATAAAAGAAATCCGCGTCTGACTTATACAGACGTAGAACATTCCGCGGCCACTTCTTTCTAACGTTAATCTGTTAACGTAAGTAACTCATATGGTTTGCATAAAAATATGAATTACTAACCAGATGTATGGCGAAAACGTTGCCGACCGACAGCGACGCGATGCACGGCCTGCGTGTTCTTACAGAGGGAAGGGAACTGAAGAGTTCTTCATAAAATGGCAGCTTGTTGTGGTTATTTTTCGCGGTCATTTCGTACTAATGTATTTGAATTTACAGTAACATCCCAAATGGCTACATTGAAGAGTAGCCTATCATATACATATTATATTAAAATGTCTAGAATATATTAAATTGAATATAGAAATCGTGGTCAGCTATTCTAAATAACTTTAAAGTTATTAGCTAGAATCCGTTTGCATACACATTATAAGAATTATTACTTACCAGATGAAGAAGTTGCAGGTCGGCAGAAAAGACAGCAGCACCACTGACACGACAGAGAAACTCTTCCAAAGTCAAATATGCTCTCATGCACACCCCACTGACATAAATTATGTCATAAATTATGACTGTTAATGGTCAACCAGTGCTACATTTTTATTTTAAATGTAAGAATAACATTAGTAGGCTAGCAATTTTACCCGTGGAACTGTGTGTGGTGTTTTTCGCGGTCAATTGCACTGCTGTATTTAGATTAACAGTAACTGATAATTTCCCAGAATGCATTGCAAGTCTACAGTAACATACTGTCAACTGTGTACACAGTTCATAACTGTTGAAAAAACAATTTAGTACTGTGAAAACAACTAAATCTACTGTAACTTACTGTACATAGATTATACAGTAAGAAACTGTTGAGAAAAACAGTATAATCCTGTGAAAACAACAGAAATCATTTACAGTGTACATTTGTTACTAGGTAACCAACAACATCGCGCAAACACACGTCGTGATGGAGAAAGGAAGAAAGCTCGTCTAACGTTTTTAGGCTATAACATTTAATATATAGACCATCGTATACATTATTATTGATGCAGTCAAAAACTCTACAAACTACTTTGCAACCAGGCCAGAAGCTTTGGCTCAGTTTGGCTTGCTTACATAAGGGGAATGTTAGTGGGTATGGGAATGAATGAAGATGTATTTCTTCATTTTATTTTAAATTATATATTATAATGTTTTAATAGTCTTTCTAGTTACATTAAGGCTACATGAATTAAAGCAGAGTGCATATTTGCACTCTGCAAATAAAAAAGCAAAAAGATATTTGTACACACACACACACACACACACACACACACACCTTAATATTCTAATATGTACATTTGTTCACAATGTCGCACCACACAATAAATCATTATACCATTTCGACTAGACACATTCAAAATGCAAAAAGATTTGTTTTCCCAAACTGTTTGGGGCAATTTGTTGTATTTTTTGTATATTTTAGAAATATAACCTTAAAGGGTAACACTTTATAATAACTGCACGCTATTAATCATTTCTTAAGCATTGGTAAACAATTAATTAATCATTTATAAAGCATTAATAGACATTAATAAGCAGTTTACAAATACAGCTATGCATTTTTTCTTGATTTATAAGCATATCTATTATGCATTTAATAATTGTATTTTTGTACTTTGTTAATGATCAATTAATAATTTCTAAATGAAGTATAGCATTATTTACAGTTATTTAAGAGTCGTCAGTCATTCATAAGATCACTTAGAAAGTGTAAGTAAATGTAGTAAATACAGGTAAAGCATATAGCGGTCAGTTAACTATGTTTGTGAGCTCATCTAAAGTGAGGACTATTCATGCCTTGTAAGGCATTTATAAAGGAGATTTAAAGGCTCTTCAATCTTCTAAACAGTAAAATGTAACAAACACAACACAGTGATACAGTCTATTACAGTTTTTCTCGCTTGTTTACACACATTTTCTGGTACTTGAGACACAATGACCACAACATGTAACTCATTCACCAACCCCCTGAACCAATTCTACTGAACCACAAGCACAATTCCTGCTTTACACTCAAATTGCAGTTCAAAAACACACGTTTTTCAAAACACTACACACAATTCTCTGCATTTGGCACAATTTTCATGCAGAAAATCTCTTGTTTTCATGAGGAACACACTGCTTTTCAAATATTCAAACTGACTCGTCACATGGGCAAACACATGTCACACAGTTTTACAATTAGCGATCAGAGCTTTAGCATACAATACCAAAACCAAAGAGAGGATGCAGCATAGATATATTTTTTATTTCTTTTTTTTACTGTAACAGCAGAAGAAATTCTGTTGTTTTGTATGTAGACCACTGTATGTGCAACTTTGTGTTGGTTGGGGAGTACAAAATGTGGGATCTATCTCCCATTGATTTTGTGGGAAAAATAAAATATATTTGTTACCGTGTATTTGTGTGTTCTGTGTATAAAAACAATATTCTCAAATATTTTACAACACAGTTATGTATGTAATATCTGTAGTAAGTGTAACACTGAACAAAAAAGGCCTAAGTCATTATGATGAATGGAGAAGAAGTGTTTTCCATTGTTCATAGTGTTTTACATTGAGCACATCAGTGTTCAACTGGTTCTTATAAATGTCTATTCATATGATCGTTTGTGTGTGTCATTTGAAAACAAAATACTATTTTAAGAAGAAATAACATTGCTTTGAATGTAAAGTTTCATTTTGCAGGAGAATTGAGGGGTTTTGCCAATTGTGTGAGTGTTTTTAGATTTGTGTGTAGAGTTCTGAGAATATGAGGCATTCTTTCAGAAAATGTGTGTAAACAATCGAGAAAAACTGTAATGCTTTATGCAGGGGCGTAGCCATATTTTAGCTTACTTTATTTTCAGGTGAACTGTCTTTGCACTGCTGACTAGCCTGAATAAAATAGACAAGTTATTGTCTACACTAGTTTGTCCAGCCTTTATTGAGCTCTGTTGGTTGAACATGATGATTTGCCGAATATAAAGGTGTAACTGTTTTTGCAGTTTGTCTATTCATTTTTGTACTCTCTAAGGTTAATTATTATTGAAGTAATTTTCTTCTATGAAAAACTATAGACCATTTCACAAGAACAACACTGGTCCAGAAGTACTTCCTGTTTCAGTTTTTTAACACTACATAAAAGCTGGGATAAAATACAACCAACAGAACATTTAAAACTGAATCAAAAAGTTAAACAAACAACTTTAAGATGTTTTCTTTACATGTGAAATAAAGAAAATAGTTACAAATGAAACAGGAAGTGCTTCTGGACCATCGTTGTTTACATCTTGTGAAATGGTCTATAGGCCCACTCACATTTTCACTGGCCCACCCAAAATAAAATTTCTGCCTAAGCCACTGGCTTTATGAATAATGAATTAACTGTTTACTCATTCTTAACTAATGATTAATAGTTATTATAAAGTGTTACACATTAAAGAGTAGGCTATATTTGATGTGATGAATTGCTGTCATTTATGAGATTTACCAACTGTCATAATTTCAATTTGTGCTGGTTAATTATGAACAATGGCTAAAATTGGGGGGCGGGGATGGGTCCATTGGGGCTCCTCCCCTAACCGCATGTTATCTCACTCAAGTAGAGAACCCTGGCGTTTTCCATACAGAGAAATTGCATGGTAATTTAAAGGGTTAGTTCACCCAAAAATGAAAATTAAGTCATTAATTACTCACCCCCATGCTGTACCAACCCCGTAAGACCTTCGTTCGTCTTCGGAACACAAATGAAGATATTTTTGATTAAATTTGAGAGCTGTATAACTACCACATTGGCTCCTAAGGGACTGCCTCTTGACGGCCCAGAAAGTCAATGAAGAAAATGTTTAAATATCCCAAGTGACTACCGTGGCTCAACTATATGTTTATCAAGCGACGCGAATACTTTTTGTGCGAAAAAACAAACAAAAATAACGAGTTTATTCGACTATTTCTTTTCTTCCTTGTAGGCCAGAAACGAGATTTCCTTAGATTTCCACGACGCATGCGCGAGAATTGCGATCTGCTTTACACTACTTCAGATCGCAATTCTCGCGCATGCGTCGAGCGAAGGTCTTACGGGGTTGGTACAGCATGGGGGTGAGTAATTAATGACTTAATTTTCATTTTTGGGTGAACTAACCCTTTAAAGCTGCAGTGCTTAGCTTTTTTGGGGTTAAAAATTATTC
This sequence comes from Pimephales promelas, assembly GCF_988280905.1. NCBI lineage: Eukaryota > Metazoa > Chordata > Actinopteri > Cypriniformes > Leuciscidae > Pimephales > Pimephales promelas. The sequence goes on along the minus strand of NC_142775.1, from coordinate 13,425,763 downwards.
AAATGTATATTTGAGAAAATACATAACCAGCGAGTGTTTAAAACTATCTGCTTGCTCGTAGCTCGATTCAAAGTGGTAATAATGTTTTTAATTCCAGTGGTACTGGTGGATTTCCGTTGAAGATTCGAGCAGGTCTTTGAGTCATTACATCACATCTGTACACATGAAGGAGGAGTCTTGGCTAGTAGGCTCTATTGCGTGTGAGGATGCTGGAAGTGGAGATGTATAGCCTTTTCGCACAGCACTTTATATAATTATTAAACTTATTCATTTGATGGCGGCTTCAGAAATGTTCAAACAACAATCACCAGTGACAACATATTCACGTACCCGCTGTAAAATGCAAAAGACTTTGTTCGGACTTCAGAGTCCGAACACAGAAAATGGCTACAGAAAATAAGAGACTGCAACCCATGCGAAAACAAGGATGATATCGGAAAGACATTACATGTAGTCACGCAATGCGGACGTTGTTAACATTAACAATTTGAGAACAAAGTGTAATTTGCACGGTTTTGTGTGATACTTTTGGATAACATCCAAAAGTGGATGTTACTTACTTGTTCAGATGACATTTTCTGGTAAAATTTCTTATATTGGTTATACTTCCAAAAATAATAATCTGTGGTTCTGAATCCCAGTATCCACACCGGTGCGGTGTCAAACAACTGTGCACTATCCTCAAACATTGTGTTCATCCGCGCTGTGCCGTGTCGAGGCGATGTCGAAGTACAACTCACGTAAAGTTGATAATTCTGCGAATGACTCTAATTGCAGACTTCGAAGAGAGATGACAACAAAGCGGAAAAACTGCGGGCTGCAGCTTTAAACTGCCAAGCTTAAAAAAAAAACCCACAAAGATCACCATAAAATCTCATGTGGAGTGGTCCCATACAGAGCCCCTAACTCCGCCTTCACACTGGCAGTTGAAATCAGCTCTGTAATATGCAATCCGCCCCCAACGGACGTTGTACCACAGTGAAAAGCGTTGGAAGCGGGTAGAACAAAAATGGCATAGAGATTAGAATGGTTGATTCTGTCAGTTCTGTATGATCTCTCTGATGAGGTTTATAGAGATATTAATAGGAAGGCTGCATGAGGAAAATGGCTGAGGACGTTGACATGTCAGGTCGGCTAAAAAATGTGATATAGTGGTAGGCCATAATGTCAATATTTCGATGTCTGCCAACAATTTAATTGTATTAACTGCCCTAATAACCTTAGAAAATAATGAAAAAAAAAAAAAAAATGACATGACAACTTATCATTATAAAATCATTATTTATTTTATTAAAAGTTAAGAATTCGGGTTTGTTATGCATCATAGCAACGCTAACTTCTGCTGGAATTGTCGGATGGGAACCGTCTGAAGCTTTTCGCAAGAGTTCAATTTTTTGAATGCATCCGGATGACCAACAGGCACGATTTTCTCCTTACCGCACTCGGTCATACCCGTTTCGGACCCATTACGGTCTGCGAATCTCCATAGGAAATTAATGACTTCCGGCCGTTTTGGAGCCGTATCGGAGCTGATTTCAACTGCCAGTGTGAAGGCGGCGTAAAAGGACACGATCATTGTGAAAATAAATGGGGGTAGGAAAAATCAATGCCTTTGTATTTTTTTTTTTTTTGCAAAAGTATTGCATTAGAGATTGCAAAAGAGAAACTTTGCATTCGTTTTCAAATCTTTTGCATTCTCTCATAAAAATATTGCGTTCTCCAAAATACTTTGGATTAACTTTAAAATGTATTGTTTTATCACAAAAAATAGCGTTCCGCCAAGAAATTTTGCATTCACTCTCTCGCAAAAGTATTGCTTCCCCCTGAAAAACTTTGTATTAGCCCTCAAAACTTTCTCTCAAATATTTCTTTCCCCCAAGAAGATTTGCACTCGCTCTCTAAGTGTTTGCATTATCATGCGAGAAGTATTGCGCTCCTTCAAGAAATTTTGCATTTACTCACAAAAAACACTGAAATATCGATTTTCCTCCAGACTAGTTTTATAAGTGAATGCGAAGTTGTTTAGGGGAACACAAACATTTTGCGAGCAAGCATAAAGTTTCTTGAGGTTGCGTAAAAGCATTGATTTTTTTTTTTTTGATTTTTTCCAATCACTATGTCCCATTTGGTGTTCTGTAGGTCCATAGTACTACAATACAATAGCTTTGTGTGAGGATCAGACCAAATTTTAAGTTGTTTTCTTGCGCAATTTTTAAACGTTATTTTTGTTGGTCACATGACATGCAAAAACAATGCCATTTGTCGTTGCCATTTGTCAACCAATGCCATGTCAATGATTTATAGAATACAATACACAAATATATATATATTTGTAAGCCATATGAAAAGGCTATGTTGTGTATGAAAGGCTGTGCAGTATTACGAATAAGTAACAGCCCAAGAAGGCCATTGTTTGGCGCAATGCGAAACGGAGGAACCCCTTCAGCCGTTACTTATTCACAATAAAGCACTTGCTTCAAGTACCTTATTGCTTTAATAAAATGGTTATCACACAATAAAAATATTAAAGTAAAAAAAAAAAATTATTAGTGCAACTTTCATGAAGTAAAATCCCTGAAAGTCTTCCTTCCGCTAAAAAAAAAATAGTTTAATATTAAATGTCCCCAACTAAGCAAGCCAAAAAGCAAGGCAACAGGGGCAAGGAACCAAAACTCCATCAGGTGACAGAATGGATAAAAAAAAAAAACCTTGGGAGAAACCAGACTCAGTCGGAGGGCCAGTTCTCCTCTGGCCAACGAAGGAACAGTGTATGATTCGTGCCGCTTTACAAGTCAGATTGGATCTGAACATTTATTTATCCATTTCCATCTGGTTGGAAGTCGAGTACGCCAGTACAGACGAGTTGTCAACCGATATGCCTTATAATCTTAAAACATGTGTTTGGAGAAGATAAAGGGAAGAACAGCTTCACTTGTATATTAGCCGTTAGCTCGCGCTAGCTTTCATTATCAAACATCAATTTCTAAACATTTTAATAGCAATAACTTTTAGTTAAACCAACAGCATGCTATTACAGTTATTTTAAATATAAAATGAATAACTTACGATCGTAACTTCTCCAAGGATTAGACAGAAACAACAGTGTGCATCCAAAACAGATCATGGAAGGAGTCTCTTCTTCTATTAATCTATGTGCTTCCTCTTGCGTTCTAAGCAACGCAATACCATTTTTCACCACTAGGAGTCACAAATGATCTACTTACACAAATCAAAAATAAACTACAGCTTGCAAAGAAAAACTAACACCGCACAGAACATTATAAGTGAAGAAGTTCATAAAGACATTACTGCTGTGCTTGAACACTTCTGGGCTTGAAGCTTTCTTTTTCGTTAGTTTAGCCACTGTTTCAAATAAATACCAAAGATTATGTTTATTTTCTTCTAATAGGGTAGAAAAATTTGCAGATCTAGATGCTTTTAAGGCCTCTCTGTAAGCAATCGAGCGCTCCTTCAATGAAATCCGAAATACCTCTAGTTTAGTTTTCTTCCAGCTATGCTCCATTTTCTGGCTGTTCTCTTGAGGGCCCGGGTGTGCTTGTTGGTAACACACATTCACAACATGTAATTTGACAGTGATATGTAAACCTGTCACGTGTGGGTTTTTGTATCTTGTTTTGTGTGTCATGTGTTCCCCTGTTTTTCCATGTCAGCTGTTCCCCATTTTGTTGATTAGTCTCCCCAGGTGTTTCTGATTAGCCATGCCCCCTTGTTACCTTGTTTAGCTTGTTTGTCTGTGTATTTATACCTCTGTTCCCCAGTCTTTGTTTTTCGGTCGTTTTTTGTGTAGTGGTTTCTTGCTCCTGCAGTGGCGGGTCTACTTTGAATTACACCCAGGGCGAGACCCCCTTCGAAAAAAAAAAACCCAACAATAAAATCACATTCCGTTCATTTGAAAAACACTGTTAATAGAATCCAGTTATTTTGCTAGATTATTCTAACTTTAAAGGGAGGAAGTAACCATTAGCACATTGGTTATTGCCTTGAATTATACAGTATGCATGGCACACTTCTAGTTATGACTTGTTAAACTATACTTTGTCACGAAATGGAGTTTTTAAAAGTAAAAGGGTCAGAGAGATACTTAGGCCTATTTAGTAACACAATACTTATCTCTTAAATAATTTTGAACAGCTCTCATATTAACAACTATCCAAACTGTTATAGACCTAAAATAGCTCTTGTAGCCCTATGTCACTCTTAAAATGTCTTAAAAAGAGAAAAAGACAGAATCAGAGATTATTTAGAAAATTGTACTTTGCATATTATAGGCTACTGTAAAAACACTTATAAAGTTGATCATTATGTAAATAATTTTCATTTCATGAATATAGTGACCAACATGATCACATACACAGAATCTTGTTCAAAAAGCCTAATACACAATGAAATTAATTCATTAAGTAAATAACCTTAAAGATTTGTTTTTAAGGAGTGTCTTTTATCTTACCTACTAAACTTAAAAAAAGGTTAACACAAAAAAGATTTAAAAAAAATTTAAACCTCATATTTCAGCATTCAATCATCTCTATAAAAAGAACGAGTCAATAAAGATACATTCCTGACATTTATAATGCACAGTAGCTTATCTTTTATTATTAATAGTAAAATTCGGTCCGATTTTCCCATGGCTGTCGTTGCTATACAACCATTCACTGCGCTCTCCACAATGACAAAGAAGATTTAGTAGCTAATGTATTTTCCACCACAGAAGCTCTGCTAAAAGATTTATTTACGGAGAAGAGAAAAAAAAACACCCAAGTGTTTGGGTGCACGTGGACTCCCATACTGAAAAGTTTATGAGCCCGCCTCCCGCGAGCGTGTAATGAGCGCGCTTCCCGTGCGCCTAATCGCCTATTTGAAATAACGACCGCAAGCGCGCAAAAGACGCGATACGTGAACTAATCAAGAGATAACGCTTCTGTGCACGGCACCTTCTCAGCAAACAGGGGCGCCATTGCCAATAATTGAATCGAAATGATAAAAATAGAAAACCTTCGCGGCACAGAGGATTTTTTTTAACTGCTCGTGCCGCCCCCCATGTGACATGAAGAGATGCCGCCCCGGGCGACTGCCCGGTTCGCCCGTGCCTAGAACCGCTACTGTGCTCCTGCTTTGAGTTTTGTTTCCTAAGTTCTGTTTCCTGAGTTCTGTTAGTTTGCCTTGGATTACCTGTTTGTTTATTTTAATTAAAGTGCTTGCTTTTGGATTCTCTCTGCTTCACTCCTGCCTCAACGTTACAGAACGACCGACCAAACATGAATCCAGCAGCACTAAAGGGGAAACTCCAGTCATGTCATCGTCGCATGATCCTCATTCCAAGGATGGCCGCCGCTGAACCGGTGGGTCTGGACAAGATGGCCGCCACCGAGACCGACCTGCCGGAGCTTGTCCCTGCCGAGCCTGCGCTCCACGTCAGCCCTGCCGAGCCTGCGCTCCACGTCAGCCCTGCCGAGCCTGCGCTACACGTCAGCCCTACCGAGCCTGCGCTCCACATCACGTCTGCCCCGTCAGAGACTGTTCACGTCACGTCTGCCCCGTCAGAGGCTGTTCACGTCACGTCTACCCCATCAGAGACTGTTCACGTCACGTCTGCCCCGTTAGAGACTGTTCACGTCACGTCTGTCCCGTCAGAGGATGTTCACGTCACGTTTGCCCCGTCAGAGACTGTTCACGTCACGTCTGCCCCGTCAGAGACTGTTCACGTCACGTCTGCCCCGTTAGAGACTGTTCACGTCACGTCTGTCCTGTCAGAGACTGTTCACGTCACGTCTGCCCCGTCAGAGGCTGTTCACGTCACGTCTGCCCCGTCAGAGACTGTTCACGTCACGTCTGCCCAGTCAGAGACTGTTCACGTCACGTCTGCCCAGTCAGAGACTGTTCACGTCACGTCTGTCCCGTCAGAGACTGTTCACATCACTTCTGCCAGTCGAGAGACGCTTCACGTCATTTCTGCAGAGCCAGAGACGCTTCAAGTCACTTCTGCGAAGCCAGAGACGCTTCACTTCACATCTACAGAGCCAGTGTCTATGGACAAGATGGCCTATCCAGAGTCTGTTCATGTCACTTCTGGCGAGTCAGAGACGCTTCACATCACTTCCTCCGAGCCAGTGTCTACGGACAAGATGGCCGATTCTGAGACTGTTCACGTCACTTCCTCCGAGCCAGTGTCTACGGACATGATGGCCGATTCAGAGACTGTTCACGTCACTTCCTTCGAGCCAGTGTCTTCGGACAAGATGGCCAATCCAGAGTCTGTTCCTGTTCCCGAGTCAGATTGTGTGTTGTATATTCCCGAGCCAGAGTGTGTGTTGTCTGTTGCCAAGCCTGTGTGTGTCGTCTGTCCCTGAGCCAGTGTGTGTGTCGTCTGTTCCCGAGCCTGAGCCAGTGTGTGTGTCTGCCCCTGAACCAGTGTGCATGTTGTCTGTTCCCGAGCCAGAGTGTGTGTCATCTGTCCCCAAGCCCGAGCCAGAGTGTGTGTCATCTGTCCCCAAGCCCGAGCTAGTGTGTGTGATGTCTGTTCCTGAGGCAGTGTGCGTGTTGTCTGTTCCCGAGCCCGAGCCAGTGTGTGTGAAGACAAGATGGCCGATTCAGAGACTGTTCACGTCACTTCCTTCGAGCCAGTGTCTTCGGACAAGATTGCCAATCCAGAGTCTGTTCCTGTTCCCGAGCCAGAGTGTGTGTCGTCTGTCCCTGAGCCAGTGTGTGTGTCGTCTGTTACCGAGCCTGAGCCAGTGTGTGTGTCTGCCCCTGAACCAGTGTGTATGTTGTCTGTTCCCGAGCCAGAGTGTATGTTGTCTGTTCCCGAGCCCGAGCGAGAGTGTGTCATCTGTCCCCGAGCCCAAGCTAGTGTGTGTGTCGTCTGTCCTTGAGCCAGTGTGTGTGTCGTCTGTCCCCTAGCCAGTGTGTGTGTCGTCTGTTTCCGAACCAGTGTGTGTGTGGTCTGTTCCCGAGCCAGTGTTGTCTGTTCCCGAGCCAGCGTCTGTTCCTGTGTTTGTGTCCGTCCTTGTCCCTGTTACTGTTCTAGTGTCTGCTGTTCCCGAGCCGGTGTCATCCGAGGGGTCTTCTCCACCCTGGCCGCCCGAGGGGTCTGCTCCGCCCTGGCCACCTGCGAGCCCCCGCCCTGCTCTGCCCTGGTTGTCTGCAGTTCCTGCTCAGCCCTGGCTGCCTGCGCGTCCTGCTCTGCCCTAGTCGCCTGCAGTCCCTGCTCCGCCCTGACCACCTGCGCGCCCTTGCAATGCCCTGGTCCTATTCCCCTGCACGGACTTGACCCTCCATCCCTCCCCCAAGACCGCCTCCACTTCACCACCCTCCTGTTCTATTTTTGTTTTTAGGGGCGTTGGGAGCCGCCCATAGGAGGGGGGGCTATGTCACGTTTGGGTTTTTGTATCTTGTTCTTGTGTCATGTGTTCCCCTGTTTTTCCATGTCAGCTGTTCCTCATTTTGTTGATTAGTCTCCCCAGGTGTTTCTGATTAGTCATGCCCCCTTGTCACCTTGTTTAGCTTGTTTGTCTGTGTATTTATACCTCTGTTGCCCAGTCTTTGTTTGTCGGTCGTTGTTTTGTTTAGTGGTTTCTTGCTCCTGCTTTGAGTTTTGTTTCCTAAGTTCTTTTTCCTGAGTTCATGTTCTGTTAGTTTGCCTTGGATTACCTGTTTGTTTATTTAATTAAAGTGCTTGCTTTTGGATTCTCTCTGCTTCACTCCTGCCTCAACGTAACAAAACCTATGAATAACCTCTGAAAACCAGATCACACAATTTTGTAGTCTTAGCAAATAACTCTCTAATTTGTGTAATTTGTTCCTGGCTGCAAAGCATGCTGGGTAACCAACAGTGTCACAGTTTAAATAACCAAGTATTGTTGGATCTAAAAGCAATGATAAAATGCTTATTTTCTCTGTGAAGAATTTTTTTTTTAATTGAGACAGTAGATCTGTCACAGAGGAGGCTCCTGGACCACCTCCTCTCTGCCACCAGAGGGAGCCTTCTCTGGAATATTAACTATTGGCTTTGAACTCAAATTCCCATAATACCTCTTACCTGGGACTGATTGTGCTTCCCGCCTGCACTGCATTTACACACACATTTACATTTATTCATTTAGCTGACGCTTTTATCCAAAGCAACTTACAATTGCTATATAGAGGTCGCACGCCTCTAGAGCAATTAGGTGTTAAGTGTCTTGCTGAAGGACACATTGGTGTCTCACAGTGGATTTGAACCCGGGTCTCTCACACCAAAGGCATGGGTCTTATCCACTGCTCCATCACCACTCCATAAAAGACACTTCTACTCACCACTTCTCTGCGAAGTCTTGATTTGCCTTGGTGATCATTTCTGAGCGGTTATCCCATGTCTTGATTATCTGCTTTTGATATTGGACTGTTTCCTCATTTGTATGATTGTTATCTGCCTGGCCTGACTTGGACTGTTCTTGGACTTTAGATTATTGCTGCCTGCCCTGAATTCTGCCTGTTGTCTGGATTACCCCTGCTGTTTGATCTACCTTGCTCTGTCTTCCCTGTTTGACCCCGCCTGTACGACCTACCTTATTAAAAGCTGCAAATGGATTCTACTGAGTCTAGTAAATCATTACAGAAGACTTTGCCGCCAACCGATCCAGTAGCAGTCATGCAATTGACCACTGAGCTCACAACCCAAGCTTCTTGTCTGAACCTGCATCACCAACAACTGAATCATTTGACTACACTCACTGAGCAACTCGTACGAGGGTTGCAGGAACTTCGCACAGCAGTTGTTAATGCACCAAGTACTCCCGCTGCCCCACCACCACTAAGTGATCCTTCAGATACAGTGAGTTCATCAGTTAATCCTCAGCTTGCTTTCTCTGATAAATTTGATGGCACTCCAACTAAATGTAAAGGTTTCCTACTACAATGCACGCTCTTCGTTGACCAACAACCAACTCTTTATTCCACCCATGCCAGACCCATTGCGTTTGTCTGTTCTCTGCTCACCGGCAGAGCACTGAAGTGGGCTACCGTCATTTGGAGACCAGAGGGCTCCCCATTTGCTTCGTTTGAAGACTTTATTCAACAGTTTCATCAAGTTTTTCATCTTACTCCAGAGGAACGTGGACGTAGAATGCAGAAACGGCTTTGCATGTACTGTGGTCAACCTGGACACATGAAGCTCTCCTGTCCCGTCCGACCTTCTAATCCCAATCAATCTGTGAGTCAACAAGGAAAACATCAAAATTCTGCATCCAGTTTCTCTCTCCCTATTCGTCTGACCACTCAAAATCAAATTACTGATACTACAGCATTGATAGACTCTGGAGGAGCGGGAAACCTCATTTCTCATACATTTGCCAAGTAATGTAACCTCAAATTAAACCCTTGTCATTCTTCCCTAACAGTGGAGGCGCTAGATGGACGTCCCCTCGGAGAGGGCAGGATCCAGTGTAATGGAGAGAGTAAAAATGCACATTGGGTCTCTTTATTCCAAGTACATCCAGTTTTACGTCATTCATGCTCCACATCATTCCATCATTCTTGGTCATCCCTGGCTTCAAAACCATAACCCACACATTTCCTGGAGAGAAGGTCAAATAATTCACTGGCATGAGACTTGTAACAACCGCTGCCTGTCCAAAGTCACTCGAATAACCTGTTCAACACCAGAATCTGTCACATCAGACCCCGAACTGGGAAACATAGCCTCTGCATATGCTGATCTCTCTGAAGCCTTCAGCAAATTAATTTAATTAATTTAATTCCCGGTACTACACCCCCAAAAGGACGAATATTTCCCCTATCTAAACCTGAATCTGAGGCCATGAAACAATACATAGAAGAAGAGCTTGCTAAAGGTTTCATTCGACCTTCCACATCACCAGCCACTGCCGGCTTCTTCTTTGTGAAGAAGAAAGATGGGGGACTCAGACCATCTCTTGTTCCAACCACCTTAGAACAGCTTCGCCAAGCCAAATACTACACCAAGCTCGACTTACACAATGCTTACAATCTTATCTGCATACGTGAATGTGACGAATGGAAAACTGCCTTTTCCACCACTAGTGGGCACTATGAGTACTTGGTTATGCCATTCAGCCTGTCAAACAGTCCTTCCGTCTTCCAGGCCTTCATGAACAATGTTTTCCGGGATATGCTGGACAAATGGCTGATCGTGTACATTGATGATATATTGATATACTCAGACTCACTGGAGGAGCACATTCACAAGGTCAGATCAGTTCTCCAACGACTCATTCAATATCATCTCTATGCCAAAATGGAAAAATGTGAGTTGCATCAGACAAGCATATCCTTTCTGGGATAAATTATCAGTCAGGAGGGAGTAGCCATGGATGAGAAGAAGGTAAAAGGAGTGCTGGATTGGCCATTACCTCAGACCATAAAATAATTGCAAAGATTCTTGGGATTTGCAAATTTCTACAGAAGATTCATCAGAAACTTCAGTCTCGTAGCCGCTCCTCTAACAGCTCTAACCAAACGTCACAGTTCTCGAATACTGTGGACCCCCGAAGCACAACAAGCATTCCAAGACTTAAAGACACGATTCACTACAGCACCCATTCTACGTCACCCTGACCCGGAACGCCAATCCATTGTAGAAGTGGATGCTTCCAATATAGGAGTGGGAGCCATATTATCCCAGCGACAAGGGAACCCAGCCAAGATGTATCTGTGTGCTTTCTTTTCCCGCAAACTTACCTCAGCTGAACGAAATTACGATGTTGGGAACTTTGAACTATTAGCCATGAAATTAGCCTTAGAAGAATGGTGTCACTGCCTGGAAGGAGCTAATCAACCATTCATCATTCTCACCGACCACAAGAATCTGGAATACCTACGATAAGCCAAGCGTCTCAATCCCTGTCAAGCTAGATGGGCTCTGTTTTTTACCAGGTTCAATTTCACCGTCACATACCACACGGGCACCAAGAACACCAAAGCTGATGCCCTCTCTTTGCAAACCGAGGAGATAGCCCAGACCTCCAATCCTGAAAGTATCCTTAATGAACACCTGTTAATAGCCCCTGCCCAGTGGGATATCATAACTGAGATTCAACAAGCAAACCTTCAGATACCCACTCCCACCGAATGCCCAACAAACCTCCTCTTTGTACCTGAAACACTACGGCCCTGTCTCCTCGATCAAGTCCATTCAACCCCAAGTTCCGGTCATCCCGGAATCACTGCCACTATTCAACTACTCCAAAATCAATTCTGGTGGTCCACCCTTCGTCCGATGCCATCAAACACGTTCAAAGTTGCATCAACTGTCAAACCTCCAAATCACTTCGAAGATTACCCGTTGGTCTTTTACGTCCTCTCCCAACGCCTCAACGACCATGGTCACACATTGCTGTTTATTTTATCACTGACTCACCCAATTTCCAAGGCTACACCACCATTTTCACCATAGTGGATCGATTTTCCAAGGCCCGTCGACTAGTTCCCCTCACCAAGCTTCCCACTGCTTTCGAAACAGCAGAACTCCTGTGCAGTCAAGTGTTTAGATTCTATGGATTACCTGATGATATAGTATTGGACCGGGGACCTCAATTCACTTCCAGAGTATGAACAGCTTTCTTCAAGCATCTGAATATGACCATTAGCCCCACCTCAGGCTATCATCCAAAGTCAAACAGAGCGCCTGAATCAAGACATAATCCGCTTCCTCTGAACTTACTGTCAACAACATCAACATGACTGGAGTTGATACTTATTTTGGTCTGAATACGCCCAAAATTCTCTGGTTAAACCCGCAACTGGCATCAACCCCTTAAAATGTATACTCGGCTTCCAGCCTCCTCTCTTCCCATGGTCTGGTGAACCCACAGAACTCCCATCCATCACGGAATGGTTGCACAGGTGCGAGGAGGTCTGGGATCAAGCACACACACACACTTACTGCATACTATCAGACGTCAAGAACAACAAGCCAATCGCCATCGTCGCCCTGCTCCAGAATACCAGATCGGCCAATGGGTATGTCTATCAACCAGAGACTTACGACTCCGACTTCCATGTCGCAAGCTCAGTCCCAGGTATGTTGGCCCATTCCAAATTGTTAGACAAATATTCCCAGTATCATTTCGTTTAGAACTACCGGATGATTATCGTGTTTCTCCTACTTTCATGTTTCTCTGCTGAAACTTGCTGGTGGTCCGAGGGAAGAACTGGAGGAGGGGTTCGCCTCTCAGAACTCCCCAGCTATACTGGTCAACGGCGAGGAGGCGTACCATGTGCACAAGTTTCTGGACTCCAGACGTCGGGGTAATATTCTCCAGTATCTGGTTGACTGGGAAGGGTATGGTCTGGAGGAGCATTCCTGGGTCAGTTCAAGGGATGTCTTAAGTTGGACCCCACTCTACTGAAGAGTTTCATAGGATGCACCCAGAGAAACCGGCCCCTTGACCCCGTGGAAGACCCCCACGTCAGTTGCCTCCTCGTGTCAGGAGCCGCTCGCAGGAGGGGGCTCTTTCACAGAGGAGGCCCCCGTAGCACCTCCTCTCTGCCACCAGAAAGAGCCTTCTCCGGAATATTAAGAATTGGCTTTGAACTCAAATTCCCATAATACCTCTTACCTGGGACTGATTGTGCTTCACACCTGCACTGCATTTACTCACACCCATAAAAGACACTTCCACTCACCACTTCTCTACGAAGTCTTGATTTGCCTTGGTGATCATTTCTGAGCGATTATCCCGTGTCTTGTTTATCTGGTTTCTTGGACTGTTTCCTCATTTGTATGATTGTTATATGCCTGGCCTGACTTGGACTGTTCTTGGAATTTTGATTATTGCGATTATTGCTACCAGCCCCGAATTCGAGACAATTCCCTGTTGTCTCGATTTCCCCAGCTGTTTGATCTACCTTGCTCTGTCTGCCCTGTTTCACACCCAAGCTTTTTTTGTATATATATATATATATATATATATTTTATGAAAGTGGCTTCAGGCACCATGTTGACAGTATTTTTCCTCTCTCACAGATATTCACCTCTCATGAGTCTGTGTAGGATTTCAACAGTAGCTTCAGGCAAGTAAGATACAGGCCTTGCTTTCCTGAGGCTTTGTAAGAAAGGATACTGGCTGTTGGAACTTTATGACAGTGGCACCAAACCGCCCACACCAGTGGAGCTGGATTCTCCTGACACTCCCAGTGCTAAAAACAGCATGGCAATTGCTCTGTTTTTCCCACAACATTTTCATAATTCTCTTTATAGATAATAGACACCGTGACAGTCATGACGCTTAAGATTTGAACTCCGCACATTTTTCGGATGTTTTGTCACTAAATCCTGACCTCTGACTGTAGATGCGTAAATAAAGGCATGCTTTTTAATAGGGTGTGTTCTCCAGCGCAATGGATGGCACAAAGGCCAGCGAAGACAACCCCCACACTGCCGGCGCAGGAAAAACTGGAATAGGAGTCACCTGTGATGATTGCACAACAATCCTGAAGATATTTCTGGGTCACAATGATCAGTTCTTACCAAACACAACACTAATCGTCCAAAAATTAGCATGCTTCACTGGAGCCCTCATAAAAGCTGATTCGTCTGATTGGTCCTGATCATTAGAGAGAAGAGGGAAGAATAAAAGGAGGTTGAATGTTCCGAAATATAAATCATGCTCTGTTGAATTCCACTGGAAGTTTCAAGTGATGAGTGACATCCATTTATAAACTGAAAAATGAGAAGTAATCTTTTTTTGAAAGCAGTCTCTTATGCTCATCAAGGCTACATTTATTTTATAAAAAATATGGTAGAACAGAAACAGTTGTGCTGCTTAATATTTTTGTGGAACCTGTGATATGGATACAGATCAAACGAATTCCCAGGATCCTTTGATGAATAGAAAGTTCAAAAGATCCACATTTATTTGAAATAGAATTTTTTTTAATGTCTTGCTGAATTAATTTCTTTAAAATCTTACTAACCCCTTTGAAAGGTGGTTTAAAATATATATAGGACAATTCATTCAAAACATTAAAACTCATCTAAATCTATGCATGGCAAAGTAATACTGCGACTCACAAGAAAGTTATAAAGTTCTTTCCATTCTGACGCTGCAAATGTGTGAGAATATTGAAATAAGGAAACAACAAAATGCCACAGAGTAAGTTCACACCTATCTGAGGGCTCATTGTACAATTGCCACAGCATGAGGGGTAAAGGCCAAAAGCGATTTTATGGCACAAGTCACACATCAGTTTTTAGCTTCCCTTCACACTGTGGTGGATTCTGGTCTGCAGCTTCCCTAAGACTTTACAGAGATAACATGTGAGAGATGAACGTCCTCACTTGTTAATGTACCGATAGCCTTCAGAATTAACCAATGCCACTAGTCCAGCCAAAAATGAAAGTGCTGTCATCATTTACTCAACTTTATGTTGTTCCAAACCTTTGTCTTTCTTTCTCTTTTCTGTGGAAAAATGGTCAACAAACTATTTGGTTTCCAACTTTCTTTAAAATATTTTCTTTTGTGTTTCACAGATGAAAGAAAATCAACATGAGGGTCAGTAGGCCTAAATGATGACAGAAGTTTCATTTTTGGGTGAACCTTTTCCTACATTTTCAACAGGCAGTAGTTTTAAAACAGCATCGCTTTGCGCTAACAATCTACTTCTTCCAACAACTTAATGTCACAAAATACTACATTGCTATTTTATTGTCTCATTGTGTAGATTTACTGTGTTTGAACTTGTAATTTTATAGCACAGTTAATGATGATAAAGCTGGTTGGCTGATCTGGCTGGTTTAAAGGGATACTCCACTTTTTTGGGAAATAGGCTCATTTTACCACTCCCCCAGAGTTAAACAGTTGGGTTTCACCGTTTTCTAATGTATTCAGCCAATTTTCTGATATTTAGAAGAATATCAGTAACCAGTTACTGGTCTCATTGACTTCCATAGTATATTTTTTTCCTATCATGGAGGTCAAAGAGACAAGAAACTGTCTGGTTACTGATATTCTTCTAAATATCAGAAAATTGTCTGAATGGATTCGAAAATGGTAAAACTCAACTGTTTACCTCTGGGGGAGTTGTAAAATGAGCCTATTTCCCAAAAAAGTGGAGTATCCCTTTAAAAGCTGGTTTAAACTGGGTGAAGCTGGGTTGCCGACTGGTCTTCCAGCCTGACCAGCTAAAGAAGTGGTCAAAGCCCCACTAAAACCAATCTGCTAAACCAGCTGTAACCAGAATGAAAACACCAACCAAAGCTGTTTTTTTCAAGTCACAGAGTGGAGGTATCACAACAGCCGGCATCAAATGTTCCTTTGAAAATAGTGCATGGTTCCTATTTGGTTATTTCATTGGGACATTCTAGAAACATTCTTGTACATATTCATTTAGCTGATGCTTTTATCCAAAACGACTTACAATTGCTATATATGTCCGAGGTTGCACGCCTCTAGAGCAATAGTATCTTGCTCAAGGACACATTGGTGTTCGTAGTGGATTCGAACCCGAGTCTCTCACACCAAAGGTATGTGTCTTATTTACTGTGCCGTCACCACCCTGGCTTTTTTGGGCTTTAAATTGTTATTGTTCCCTGCTGAATCAAACAGCTAAAGCCTGAGCTGGTCTTACAGCCTGGTTTAGCTAGCTACTTTTATAGGGGTTTTGACCACTACTTTAGCTGGTTAGGCTAGCAGACTAGCTGACTATAGCTCAGTTGCTGAATAACAAAGACCAGCCAAAAGGGCAGTCTCTTATAGACCGTATGCACCAGAGAAACAAGTGCAC
Source organism: Pimephales promelas (assembly GCF_988280905.1). Lineage (NCBI taxonomy): Eukaryota > Metazoa > Chordata > Actinopteri > Cypriniformes > Leuciscidae > Pimephales > Pimephales promelas. The sequence goes on along the minus strand of NC_142775.1, from coordinate 13,410,004 downwards.
AGCCATCTTTAGAATTTTGTCTTTAGCTGTGTCTGAAATCGCTCCCTATCCACTAAATAGTGCACTATATCGGGTGTCGGCTATTTTGTAGTGGTGTCCGAATTCTGAGTGAACGACATCATTCCCTACATTCATTCACTACTTTTACCCACAATCCTCTCTGAATTCGAGAGTACATTCGATGTACACTCGCTGAAGCCCTATTTCCCACAATCCAATGCGGAGAGAACTGAGCGCGCATGAAAGTTCGGCGCGAGCAAGTTTAAACTAGAGATTACATTACATCCAGTGGAGGATTTGAAAAATGTCCGTTAATCGTCGTTTTGAACATAATAACGGTCGCCGGAGGGCGCTCGACGACACGTCATCTGTGAACGTGAGAGTTAATGTACAATTTCAGTCGATGAAACTACAAAGCTGGCACGGAGGTATAATTACAAAATAAAGTCATTATGATTGTTATTGTTGTTAATATTATTTTATAAAGTAGGTAATGTAAGATAAAAGGAGTTTTATCAGTATGCGTGACGAAGCCTTTTCTGTGACAGCTCCAACTCTCCGACGCACAGTGTAAACGTCAGCGTCCGAATTCACTCACTTCATCTCCTTCACTCCTTGCAGATATAGTGCACTCAAATGCCATACACTATATAGGGATTAGTGAATGAGTGAACGAGTGAGCGGTTTCAGACACAGCTTTTGAACGTTTTGCGGTAGCTCTTTATATTTCTATGGCAGCGCTGTCGAAGTGTAATTTGCTGGTGAAGTGAATTTACTTAGGTAACGGAAGTTATCATGAGCATTGTAATGTTTGAAGTGGATATCAAATGTCAGCAAACCGGGATTTTTTTTAAAATGACCCTTTCATTCATAAATCCGTAAGATCTTGCCTTTATGCTGTGGAAACATAAACTGGAAAATAGAACACAGTGCGGCGCTGAAAGGGGGCAGGGCTAAATGAGGTTAATATAGTGCTGTAAAATCAGTTTCACACCCAGACAGCAAACTGACATTGAATCAACGTGGAAACGACGTCTCTCATGACATTGAAACAACGTTGATTTTGCTCATCGAATTAACGTTGAACCAACGTCAGACGCGGCATTCTTCAAAGCTAAATGAAAATCGAAAATTGGTTTGCTTTCATAACGTTGAAACAACGCGTTGATTTCAAGTTGATTTTCCGTTAGTTTTGAAAGAATGACGCGTCTGACGTCGGTTCAACGTTAATTCGATGAGCAAAACAATGTCCGATCAACGTTGTTTCGATGTCATGTTTCCACGTTGATTCAATGTCAGTTTGCTATCTGGGCAGTTAATCGATTCATTTGGATGATTTGTGTAAATGTACCGATTAACTTGACATATTCTGTTTTATATGTTTATTGAATAAATACTGTCACTGTTTTTCATTCAGTCATCAAAATTACGGTGTATTCTAGCTTTTTTTTTTTTAGCTGTGTTATAGTGTAAAATGGATCTATCCAATGTTGCCAGTTGCCCTGAGTAAACTATATAATTTGATATTGATATATTTAAAAAAAGATATTGTCCCCATAAGTACTGTAGCTTCAAAGTTGTTAGCTACTTTTTGTTTGTAGCTTCTAGCTAACAAGCTAATGATTAGCTTGTGAAGCATGAGCTTCCCTAAAACTGGCACTTAACAGTCCACAGAATTGAAGTTTGTCTTTTTCTAGTATATAAACACATTCTAAAAGCAAAATAATAGCCTGATACAATACCTTCCAGAGTAACACACAGAGATTCTCTCATGCTACTATAAGATTATTGGCCTATATGAGCCAATGCATTGGCAGCACTCCTAAAATCAAAGCTAAGCAAAAAAAGACAGTTGAAGAGATAAAGCTCACCTCCACCGTTAAGGATATGAGTCATGTTCAGACAAGATCAGGCCAACAACCTATCACAAAGACAGAGAGAGAGAGAGAGTAGCAAACTGACAAACCCCAAACAATAGGGAAGGCTGAGTAGAGGTTTAGAGATATTCTGTTGCAATCATGTCTTAACCAACACAGCCCCTTCAACGCAAACTTATCTCTGTCATCTCTGTGCAACTGCACGCATCTCAGAGGGGCTTCGACATTGCGGCCGCGTGAATCGGGCCAGGGCTTTGATGCATGTGGACTTTGAGAGGTAGAGGGGATGCCAGCATTTCTGCAAAGAAAGCCACAGACAAGGAGGTACCCACCGCCTCCTGGCATTTGGAGCATCACCCAAGAAACACACAAGCCAAAGCAAAGGTCACAGACTGTGACAAGAAGAGGCGCTTTTTTTTTTTTTTTTTTTTTTTTGCAGTGCTGGTGGTGGAGACACGGCCGGTTCAGTGCTGTTAGAGGTTCCTCGAGCGCTCCTCACAGAACACATTCAGTGTAAAATAAACAGGATCGCATGTCTGTGTCCAGATCAAACATTTAAACGTCAGTCAAACGTGTATTTAAAACAGTTTGTATTCAAAGGCAGGAAAGCAATTAAAATGAAGCAATACGGTTGAAAAGTTTTAAAGAACATGGTTAGACATTACAAACAGACTTGAGGGCCTTGTTGCTTTGCTAATAGGGGACACATTCTTTAGAACTATTTTTATTAAGTCAATTTGGCATGCTTCTGCTATTCCGCATTGACCAATCAGCATCTAGGACCAGAAATATCCGATTTATAATAAATATTGATTTAAAAATTATTCAGTAAAAATGGCAACGGTAATTGCCCATAGGCCTACATAAAAACACAATCTAAAACACATTGAAAATTTTGATCACAAATCTGACTGATCTGAGATAAATATATGTTGGCATCAGGAAGGCTAAGCTTTTGTTTTTTTAAGGTCAGCTTCGATCTGTTTTGCCCAGGTTATCTTGGGTACCATTAGTTGGCCCTTCCATGGCATTTGGCAGGCCGCTGCCACCAGAGTAGTCTGTAAGATAGGCGTTGTTCGTTCACCATAGTTGGCCGAACCACTGTAACAAGCGCTTCTGGATTACTTCAACCTTTTGGTTGATTTTTGCACCTCCGTCTGATGACGTTATTTCGAAGCCGGTCGCACCTAGTATTTCGCACATGTGGCACCTATTCGCTGCAGGTACCGCAAACACTTTGGCCTGGTTTCAGAAAGGGCTTAGATTGAGCCAGGATCAGGCCTTAGTTGAGTTAGGATATTTAGTAGCTTTTTATAAATGTGCTTTAAAAAAAAAACATTACTGGTGTGCATCTTGAGACAAAACGATGGCACCGACATATTTTAAGATATGACAATGCAAGTTGCTTTCAGTTAAAACAGCTAAAACATGAATTTTATACTAAACTTAAACCTTGTCTGTGAAAATGGGAGGTTTTTTTTTTTGTTTTTGTTTTCCAAGTCTGCTTTTTTGGGACCAATGCCGGTCCCAAGCCTGGATGAGAAAGGAGGAGGGTTCTGGTCCCCTGCCGAGTCACTGTAAAAACCAGGTGAGTATACAGTGGTGGATCGCAGACAAAATGTAAAATGAATAACTTAGACTTCTACTACCTAGACTATTTACTATTATGTTATTTAATCGAACATATGATTCTATACAAAAATACACACACATACATACTGTATATATTCTCTTATGCTCACCAAGTCTACATTTATTTGATCACAGTAAAACATTGGTACTATGAAATATTATTACAATTTAAATATATATATATATATATATATATATATAAGAAATATCTCGAAATAGAAATAGCTGCTTAAGAAATATCTCGATGTTGAAAAAAGTTGTGCTGCTTAATATTTTTGTGTACCGTGATACACTTTCAAAATATTTAAGTTCAAAATAACATTTTATCTGAAATATAAATATTTTATAACATGCATTGTAAATATATAATAACTTTTGATCCATTTAAGGCGTGCGTCCTTGCATACAATCTTACTGACCCCAAAGTTTTGAATGGCAGTGTATATTAGATGCAAATTATTAATGTGAAATAAAGAAATGGCAAATGACACTGACAAAACTACAACACTAAAATAAACACTTGATTTTCTTATTCTTGTGCCCTCTTCGTCACCAAGTAATAGTATAGTAGCATCTATATCTGGCTTGTTCCAGTAACACTGTATGTGTTTGTTGATCTGACTTCAACACACACTCTCTCAGGCTGCTGAGCATATTTGCAAACCGGAAAAGGACAGCGGAAACAAAAGAGATGGCCTTTGACTAAAACCACAAGTCCCTGAAAAAAAAAAGGGCTGCCTCGTTCTATGAGACCACATATCTATTCTCAGTATGCAAGATCGAAAGATTCACACAAGCAACAATATTTATAAGCACCACACAACAGTGTGAAAATGAGGAGGAAAGGAGGGGAACAGACAGCATCAGGTTCATATGATGACAGTATTTAATGCAGAAAAGCCCATGCTTTAAAAACCAACATAGAACGACACACTTTCCTTAAAGATGCCAAGGTTACAAAAGTCAACCTTAGAAACAGTAAACCTTGGTCTTAAGATTTCTATCTAAAAAAAAAATATTTATATATATATATTTGGATATTTTACTTTGTCAAATAGTGCTAAACAATTCAATATTAATTCAATTCTCTCCTACAGTTCCATACAAATGCCTTAAGAAGATTTTTGACAACACTGTACCTGAGAAAACCCAAAAAAGTGAACCGACACACAGCAAAAGATAACCCCTTTCAACATTTTTACCAAAATATACTGTATATAATTCATACATACATTTATTCACTTGTATAAAAATACACTGCAAACCCTTGTCTTACTGTTTGTAAGGTCCACAGTGAATAAGAACCGTTAAAAAAACACCTTTCTCTCACAAAAAATATATATATTTATACAGATGAGAAAATAGCAGTCCCATACACTTTAAGGTAAAAAGTGAAACCTGACTCTAGAGTGCCTTTCTTGTAAGTTCAAGTACTCTCCACTCCCATACGTGTGGACTCATCGAAAGAACACGTTCTGTTCATGTGCTCTTGTTCATTCAGTTGTAAACATAGTCTTACATCAATGTTTCCTTCACCTTGTTTCTTTTTTTTTAACTAAACAAACACAATGTATAATATACAATAAGCTTTGATAATAATTCTATAAAATGCCCTGGAATTGTGGAGCACATTCAATTTCATGCCTGCTTGTGACACCAATCCAAAAAAAGCAAACAAACAAAAAAATTCATAAAGATATTCATGCTTCACAAGAACAAATAAAATTCTTCAAAATGTTTCATGATTTAAGAGGTGATATGTGTGCGCGTTGTCATTTTTTGGAGGTGTAAAAAAAGGCAAAGCTATTATTTAAAGAACAATAAAACGCATTTATGTATTTTTCCTCATAACGTTTAAAGGGCATATTCACAGTTTTTTTGGACTTTTCCTCAAAGCAGAGAAGACAAAAGCAAAGCTTTAAAACAATAGGTACAACAGAGTCTGATAGTGATGTTAAGCTCTTGTAGCACTGACATAAAAGCCCAACAAATATACAAGGGAGCTTCTGAACAGTAGTACACGTTGAGACAAATGCGTTGATTGAAGCTTGATTTACGGTTGTGCTACAGAACGCTTCATGTAAATATTCAACAACATTGAAGAAAGAAAAAAAGAGTAAGTAAAAAGGGAAGACACACACGACTGTGAACATTATAAAACAAATAGTTTAAATTTTCACGACGCATTTTAATGCCCTGAAAATAATGAGAACAGGTCTCTGCATCAAGCATGGGAAAATTCTAAAGAGTTGGAGGGGGCGAAACATTGTTTGATTAATAAACCGCGTTTTATCTTGTAAAGCTCTCGTGCAGTCCGGGTTAGTGATGAAATCTCGACAGCAATCTTGCATCTATAGAAGTTGTTATTAGGTTTATAAGATCTACATCGTTCCAGTATCAGACAGACTCCTTTTAGTCATTTGTAACTGCGCATACGTTATCTATTTGTCTCTCTATGATAAAATATATTAGCTAACTAGAGGCAAACGAAAAATGCATGTAGGTGAATATTTAACCTCCTGGCTCAATAACAAATACATTGGTCCATGTGCGGGCTAAAAAGACAACATTTGTCATTTAAAAACTGAAAATCTAGACTCTTTACGGATCTAAAGACTTTGTGCTGTAACACTGAAGACAGTCAGAGGAGATTTATTTAACAAGGCATTAATAATGAGGCATTCGGTCTGAAAGGCAGAGTGAAATTCACAGATTTCAATCAAAAATATGGCAACCCTGTTGGTAAAGCATGTTAATATATCTGCAGACTACTGCACTGGGACTAGCTGAACTAAACAATGATCTTTGTTCCCTTTATCAATAGCATGGAAATAGCATATTTTTGCCCAAGGCCTCAAGCTAATAGTGCAAAAAACAGGTTTATCAAGGCATGTCGCAGTGCTGTTTTCAGCGAAGTGCATAAGAACGCAAGAGATGATAGTAAGTGTGCAACAGAAGCAAAACAGCACGGAAAACTCACCTGTCCTTAACATGGCAAAAAAAATACTTCGGTCTCCCGTACAAATCTACGAGATTTGTCATCAACATTTCATTGTAATCTGTCGGAAAGACCGTGCCAACTACAGGACTGCTTTTGTGAAACTAGCATAGCACCGGCATGAGGAACAGGAAATTAGCACGAAAACCAAAGCTTCGGCCCACACGAACCGAGAACTTCATCGGAATGGAGCGGGTGATGAGAAAAGATGCTAAAAAGATACAAACCACTCTGTAAAAGGCAAAATCGTGCCGTTCAAAACATCAGCAAGGCACTAAGAAGCCACAGCAGCATGAAGCTATGAATTAGTCTTTTTTTTTTTTCTTCTTTTTTTTTTTTTACACAAAACTAAACGGTTTAGTTCTCCAGTGGTCCTCTGGTTTCTCTGTGTACCTGGTCCATGAAACAGGAATGATAGCATGCATCGAGGTAATAAAGATGACAAAAAAAAAGGGAAAGAACTTCACAACTTTAGATAACACATAGCTGCTCTGCTGGAAGGTTCAGTACATACACAACAATAAAATGTGTTTTGAAAAAAAAAAAAAAAAAAAAAGTCAAGCGAAACATTCACAAAATAAACTACTCATCCCCTCACCCAGAACAAAAATCTTCAAACAGCTCCAAAATGAAAAAACAATTCTATTGGACCCAAACCTTCATATATCTGCCGATTGGTGCTCACGTAATGCTTCGGCCGTAAACTTGTGCCGTCTGCAGTAAATCGACTGCAAGAGTGCTAACGAAAGGTGTGTTCTCCACGAACGATGTGCGAGGAGAACTCGTAGCGATCTTTGCTGCGGTGGCCGCAGATGTTGCACTCCAGCGGGTCTCTGTAACCATGGCAACCCATGTGGATGGTGTACATGACGTGGTCCAGGAACAGAACGCGGCAGTGCTCGCACTGGAACACCCTCAGCTCCTGGCCCTCGCGGCTGAAGACGCGGATGCCATCCCTCGGGGTGGACCGGCTGGCGTCGATCGCCCTCCCTTCCTCTGGCCGGCCGAACCCCGGGCTGGATCGCGACCTGTGCCCGGCAGCGCTGAGCTTGTCCCGAGGGCTGCTCCGTGCCGAATCGGCCGAATCCGGTCCACTGTGGCACGGCGACCCGTCTCGGGCCAATTGAGGATTCTTGGGCCTGACCAAGGAAATTGCGCCATTGGTTGGGTGCGGGAACTCTGGGTTAGGGTGGGGCATTGGTGGAGCCTCTCGACTGCTGGGCCTGTCCATGCGTGGGCCGAGTGGGTACACCGGATGGAATAGCGGGTTCACCATTGGTACCACCTCGGCCATGGAGAGGGATGGGTGATGGACCACAGGCCTTAAGGAGTCAGAGCCCAGGTAGTTGATGGCATTGCTAATGGCATGGTCCATCATTTGGGCCTGCATCAACTCCGCTTCCTTTTCATACTTCAGGCCCATCTCATAGTTCAGTTCAGGGTACGAATAGCGAACCATTTTCTCACCTTAATAGACAATGCAATAAAAACATGCATTAACAATAGCCTCAAAGTACTTTCCATTATGATCCGAACATATACTAGCCTTGCAATTTGCAGTAAAAGATACATTTAAAGAATCTGCTACTATGTTTCATTGCATTAATGATGGAAAGTCCCATTTGGAGACTGAAGTGAGAAAATTTAACCCCTGTAGAATATGGATGCGGTAAACTGCACTGGCGTAGTCAGTAAAAGCAATGGCAAAGCTACAGGTGTGCAAAAACCACAAAATGAAAGAAAAAAAAAACAACTCCCACTCAAACCTTTTCTGTATCGCTCTCTCTCTTTCACTTTAATACTTAAGTTTGATTTCCGCATATATTGTCAATAGGCAAGTAATGAGTTTCCTTGCAAATTATATTTTTCTATCTCCCTTTAGAGATCTTATTTATGTCTTTATATCTTTAAAGTGAGTTCTGCTCTCTGTTCCGTCATGTGGAAACTCAGCATTCACTAAGCAGTTGCATGTGGTATTTCAGCTCAAAAACGTGTGTATTGCTCTCTAATCACCCGCAATCCAGTTTAACCAGGCGCTAAATGCTCTGAAATAGCACTATGCTGTAGTTAAATAAGTAAATGAAGAGTTCAGATGCAAAAGCCTCTAAGTGCCATTTGAAATTTTCTTCTAGAATGATCATTTTTATCAAGCCTGTATATTTAAGTTCAGTAATTTCACTTAAATTGCAATGAAGATTACCTATTAATTGTCATTTAAGTGAAATTACTGAACTTAAATATACAAGCTTCATAAGAATGATCATTCTAGGAGAAAATTTCAAATGGTACTTAGAGGCTTTTGCATCTGAACTCTTCAAATATTAAATAAGTCTTTATTTGTGAGCACTTTTGAAAATGAGACATTATGGCTTGTGCCTTATCCATCCAGCTATATTTGCTGTTGCTTCTACAGAAAGTAGGAGGTACTCATTTCTATGATTAAAAAGATGTTTTTGTGTTCATTTGTAATGATTATGGTAGAAGTAATTAATGAAATGGTGTTTAAATAACGGAAAAGTTATTATTAGGAATGTATCTAGACCTGTGTCCTAGACAAGCTCACTTTCAGTAAGACTGAACTCAGGTGACAAAAAAACATATTTTTGCCAGTGTATGCACCAGTACCTGACTTAAAACAGAGCAGACAGAATTTGCATTTTGCAACAAGGATTGTGTGAGGTTGAAAATGTTTATTCCGCCATGTAACCTGCCTTACATTCATTAGCACCGCTAGAACTTTGAAGATCAGTGTGTTGCATACTGTAGATTCAACCACATTTACTGCTGAGGTGACACTTACCCACAAACTTCTGTGGCGTGGTGCTCTTCCGTTTACCCACGTTCCCCAGTCTTTCAATTACAGGAGGCCGGTCAAAAGCCGCCATGCCAGCGGACTCCAGCGACCTCTGCTCCTTTGGAATGTCCCCTGGGAAATGATGAAATGATTCAGCATATCAACCAGGCTGGTCCATTATACATGAAGAAAACTATTCATTAGCATTTCTATTCATCTCAAAGTTTTGCAGCCAGGTTTTTTTGAGCCAATCACTCGAGTCATCATTTATAAAGACGTGATCATAAATGTGAATGAGCTACAGTTTCCGAAACAATTTATAAAACTTTTTCTAAATGCATCTCTATTTATAAATTGCGGTTTATCTACAGAATGCACACAAATAACTGGTCATGGTTTAGAAGAAGTATGCCTCTCATTATCAATGGCAAGGAAATCCAAGTAAACATATCCGCAATATAGGCGGGTTTCTGTACGTCTGTGTGTAGGCATATATCATCATTTTCAGGAAAGCATTAATATAAATTAATTTCAGTGATTTAATTAGTAAAAGGCAGTTTATATGTTGCTCATTTGTGCATTAAAGGAGAACTCCGGCACAAAATGAACATTTGGTCTAATAAAACTTTGGTACCTAGTCGACCATTCTCTGAGATTTGTTTTCATGATAATCAAATGTAAAGAATTTAATCTCTAAAAACTGTTTCGTGTATAACGCTAGTAGATGGGGGCATTTAATAAGTAAAAAGAAATCGCTAGTTAATACCACTAACAAGGCTCAAAATAGCCCCACACTAACACAGTAACATAATGAGGGTCCCTACATGCAAAACACAGCATTGAGAATTTTGTAAGTGTACAGACCGTTTAATAAGAAGATAAGAAGAGTCCACTTTGTGTATACACAGCAGGAGCCATCTTTGGAAAACAGTCTTGATAAGTCGAACCACGAACGACGTGCCAAGTGAGCTGAACTGTATTAAGTTCAACAAACTTCTGAACTGTGTGAACAGCGTTCGTGGTTCAACTTGTTGACTGTTTTCCAAAGATGGCGCTGCCTGTATAAACGAAGTGGACTGTCTTTATAAAGTATCTTCTTATTGAACTGTCTGTACACTTACAAAGTTCTCAATGCTTCGTTTTGCATGTGTGGACCCTCATTATGTTACTGTGTTAGTGTGGGGCTATTTTGAGCCTTGTTTGTGGTATAAACTATCGATTTCTTTTTACTTATTATATGCCCCCATATACTAGCATTATACGCTAAACAGTTTTTAGAGATAAAACTCTTTACATTCGATTATCATGAAAACAAATCTCAGTGAATGGTCGACATGGTACCAATGTTTTATCAGACCAAAGGTTCATTTTGTTCATTTTGAGTTCTCCTTTGAATTATATCTATGCTTACTGTGCTTATTTCCATTAACATGTTGAATTACTTCAATTACTGGTATATTTAACATTGAAAAAGCTAAGTAGTATTGAAAACATTGAAAAAGCTGATTTGTTCCTCACTTTTGATGGTGGATAAAATCCATGGTATTTAGAATCAAATCTGATCACACGTAAATTAGGTCCTTGAACCCGAAGTGCCATGTAACTAACTTCCCTTGCCAAACACAGCAATAATGTCAAGACAACACTGGTTTTAGCTAGAATGATAATGTTCCAAAGACTTGTAGTTTGGACATCTACCAGCAGGGGTTAACCATGCTAACCAGCAAAACTTTGTACCCTTGGTGTCAATGAAATGTACCCCACAAATGATAGTGTACTGTAGCAAATCTACACTATGTTAGTAGTTGCTATTGTTTTGTTTCCATAAAACATTCCAGCTCATGAAACACCGTTGTGTCATCCAACACCAAAAGGATTTCACAATAAGTCACAATAACACTTGCTCAATTATGTGGAAAACTGTCATTTTACAGTCTCAATGAAGTCATGAGCCACTCACCTGGATATGGGCCAGGATTGGAGGCGGAGTCCATTCCGACGCTCTGCAAGTAATTATGACACCGTTCTTTGTGCTCCTCCAATGAGGTGCGCTGCTTGTAGCTCCGCCCACAGTAGTTGCACTTGTGTGGTTTGCCCACTAAAAGACATCAAAGAGTAGCAAAATAAGTATTAAGTCGTAAAATAACTCATTCAGACCGCTCACACAACTGAGTTTCAGTCTCCAACTGAGTAAGCGAGAAAGTGGGCAAAATCAGATTTCGTGATGATGCAACCACTACAACGCGGTGAGGGGGTTTGCTCCAGAAGAGGATAGAATTACGTACTATAGTACTATTTTATCGTCATCGATCTCTAATTGGCACCATGAGTGATGACTTGGAAATTCTCTTTGAACAATAAACAGAAACCGAGTGAGTGTTTCTCCTCAGCCGGATAAGGTGTGAAGTGATTCACAGTCAGTTCCACTAAGATTAGGTCAGTGCAAGGGTGATAATGCGGGACAAAACCTCCCAAGAAAGATACAGTAATAGAAACAAGCTTCTTGTCCTTCCGTCGTGGGCAGAGAAGAGTAGTAGGAGGACGATGCTTAGCCTCCAGAAACAGATGTGAGTTTTCCAGTAGCGAAGGGAACAATTCGTTTATTGATTCATTCCGAGTTTCATTCATCAATTGGTTGAGTCATTCATTTATCTGTCATGTTTTTTCTCATTCACTCATCGGTACCAATTCGGAACATAGCCCACCACTACGTTTGCGCTGTTCTGTTATGTCAGCTAAAAACAGAATTCAATTTGAGACAGGGGCTGCTGTCAGCACTGTGGTCAATCCTTGGTGTAAGGGACTTTCAGAATTATTCATAAAGTGAAACAAAACAGCCTAGCGAATTGAGTCATACTGTATGAACTCAGTTAACCAGTCTCTTACTGCACGTGAGAAAATAATGATAATTCACACCTGTTACTAGCAAGCCTGTGGGATTACCTGTAAGTGTGCCAAATGTAAAAAAAATACACCCCACACTTTTCGGTAACCCTCTTCAAAGCGCCATAGTGCTTTCCGTCTGAAGCACTGAACAGTGAAAATGAGACAGCTACTGACTGAGACACTGAGAGAGGTGACCTTTCCCATGTAGAACGCATGTCAAACAACGAAGGCCCTGTCACTTCTGTGGGAAAGGATGGATTACAGCAAAAAAAAAAAAAAAAAAAAAGCTTTGGTTTGCTTGAAATACAATGTCGCATAAAATAATTAAATCACTGAAGAGTGTTGAAATGTAGCTTAGGTCTAATTTAAATAGAAAACGATTTATTTACAGTATGTACAGAGTTACATTAAATAGACTTTCATGAACTTGGTCTTACTCTGTAAAGGTCAGGTAATCAAGGGATCTAGTGCAGACTCTGTTTTGCGGTCTTTATATGTCAGTGGGTGACTGTATTGGAAACAGTTTCAACTGATGAGAGAGCTCTGAAAGTGACATTTTTTGTCACACTTTCAATATCTCTAATAAATGGGTGTGTGCATGACAGCACACTAGAAATGGTTTGGCGCAGACATTTTAGAGGATACAGCGCATCCACACAGACAAATATAGCCTATAAATGGAAAAACAGAACTGAACTGTTTGGTTCAATGAACTGTCAAAACACCTGCAAGCTGCAATGTCTGGAACAGGCAATCATGCTAATTATGCGATGGAGACAAAAATGCGAACTGTTACGGGGCAAAAGAAATGCAATGGTTTTATCGATTAATACCAGCCATTCAAAACCCCTCGAGTTCCTGTAGCAGAGTTTGGACGATTTAGAAAAAAAAAAATCCCTGTCTAAGCACTTATTCAAATGCAAATTCATGCACATAGTGATGCATTAAAGCCCTCTAAACCGCATCCATTCGGGTTGAAAACAGGAAACAGTGAGATGAGGATGACATTTCATTTCAAGTAAATGCCTATCAATTGTAGAGCATCAGCAAAAGTGCTCAACTTACTCAACTGGTAGTTAAACACGCACCAAAGCATCCTTTCCCTGAATCAAGTGTTAGCCCCTCACCTCACGTTTCTTATTTTACTAAGCTGCCAAAGACAACCAAAGCAACCCAAAGAAAAGTCACCAACATTATGAATCACGCCTAAAACTGTGGTACAATCTATGCCGTTTCAGTTTCATCAGAATGCCTGTGGTCTCCGTGCATGGCATGCATGTGGATTTCAGCGACAGCCGTTTGTGTGTTTGAATGTTTCAACTCCCTCTCAACGTAACTTTCCTGGGCTGTTTGCCACCAATCCTCCTGTTGCCAGGGGCCGAAAGAGGATGAGTCCTTTCATGTGGCGCTCGTTGCACAAGAAGTCGACAAACCTGCTGAGTTCCTCGCATTCCGCTCCAGCTGAAGTGGCTGGCGGGAGGGCGGACGGGACACCAAGGAGTGGGGAAGGACTTGCGGCAAAAAGGGCGAGACCACCCCAGGTGACACTGCTGCTTAAGTACTCCAATTACTCATTGAAACGTCTCCAGCAACAACTACGTGTCTTACACTCTGGTAGAACAAACCTTTCTTGTGGCATCTCCTTAATAATGCCTATAGAAATGGATATGCAAATGATTTAATGACTCTCATCGGCCACAAACGTTTATACGCTGAGGTAGTTGGGTGCGTAGGCTTTGGTGGTAAAAGTTTTCGCACTGACATTTGATATCAATATGATAGACCACAACACACAGACACACACACCACATATTTTGCATAGTTTGTTGATTAAATGTTGGAGAATCTATACTACTAGTATGGATACACCAACTCCTACTGTCTCATGACCATTCATGACATTTTAGTCATCAAAACTGTTAAATAAGACATATGGAAGGACTTAGTGAGCAAAAAAATGGTTAAAAACGAAATTAAAATAATAAAATAAAGTCAAGTAAAAATTGGTAGCCTATTTTAGCTCCTTCAAAGTTTCAATCGTTTGTCTAGATTACAGATCACAAAATGCCAACCATCTCTGTTTCCATAGAAATGTAAGCTTTGAAAAAAAATTCAAGCATACACAAATTACACTAGCGTTTAAAAGTTTGGGGTCGGCAAGATTTTTTTTGAAGACATTAATACTTTTATTATTCAGGGACGCATTTTAAGGATGCATTAAATTGATCAAAAGTGAAATTTATAATGTTTATATATTTCAACTGTCTAATCATCAAACAATCCTAAAAGCAATACAACTGTTTTTAGCATTGCTAATAATAAGAAATGTTTCTTGAGCAGCAAATCAGCATATTAGAATGATTTCTGAAGGATAATGTGACACTAAAGACTGGAGTAATGACAAAAAATAAATTACATTTTCATATATAAAAATGAAAAAAATATATTTCACAATTGTTCAGTTTTACTGCGTTTTTGATCGAATAAATGCAGCCATAAAGACCCCAAACTCTTAAATGGTAGCATATTTAAATAAAATTATATTGTTTTGAAGACTAAAATAGCTCTCCCACCACGACCATCAGCGCATATATGAAACCAAAATGTAGCTATGTCTTAGAGAATTATTTCATAAATTCTGCCCACAAAAACAGGACACCACAGACATCAGCTGCCTGGCCTATAAAACTGCACTATCCCTGCGCTGTGATTAGAGCTGCAAAACAGGAAATGACAAAAGACGAAGAGAGGCAGAAAAACACGATGAGAGTGATAGGCCGCTCCTGCTCTCCCTGTGCATTTCAACAAGCCTGTCCCTGAGTGACAGCCTGTGAAGTCCCGACCTGAGCGCTGATGCTATCGTATGACCCGGATCTTCAATGATGAGGACTAAACAACTGATGGTGGGCTGATATGAAAGTGGGTTAGAGTGTGATGCTTCACCAAAGCGACACTTCCCTTTGGTTGACAGAGAGCATTTCCTTTGGTGGAGCGCAAGACTTGCAGGCAACACAACAGCATGTCCTAGGTGGCCCAACCGCAGTGTTTGCTAGGCTGTCTTTACACGTCCCTCAGGACAGAACAGATCTGCTCAGTTTTTCCAGAACATGTTAGCTGTGGCCACAGAAACGGCACACATTAATACCCCACTACCGCCCATACATGTGTCTTCTATATAGCATGTGCAGTGTTGTGGTGGCCTGACCTGAGTGTGTGCGCAGATGTCCAGTCAGGGCGTCACGACGGCGACAAGCGTAGCTGCAGAACGGGCATTTGAAGGGCTTCTCTCCCGTGTGGAGTTTGATGTGCCTCAGCAGGTTGCCCTTCTGAGTGAATGAAACCCCACACTGGTTACACTGGAACGGCCGTTCACCTGATGGACAGAGTCACGAACAAGAGACATACTTATCACCGGTTTAGCTAATGTAAATAAGCATAAATACTGCAGTGACATTTGAATAGCAGCCTTGATATAAATGGAAAAAATGGTGTCAGATTTGTAAAATACATTTGCCTATCAGTCTATATAAAGGACTCATTTGTGCAATAACCTGAAATGTTTGTGGAAGTCTCAGTGTGGCCTCATATTTTTCGTATTATGTTGGACACTTCATGTACTCAACTGGACTGCTGATTGACAAAATAACCATGTAAAGGTCATACACTACACAGTTGAATGTATAGTGCATTCCTTCTTATTTTATAAGTGCGTAGTGTATAGCGTGTCATTTGGTATCATGTAAACCTCCATCATTGACATTTTTTGCCATTTATGAGCACTAAGGATTGTCTTCATCTCATAAAATACCTTTCACAGCTATGAACAAGCCTCTTTGGTACAATTTGTTGATTGGGAACCTAATTGGATTAGTCATACATCAGAGTACCTGCTCTAAATTTAGCCTGTGACTCTAAAACACATTTGATGGACACAGAAATTGAAATCGTTAGTTTCTTTAACCCCAGGTTGAGAGTTGGGGTGCTGCCGTGGCTTGATATGGTGAACGTTTTATCATTACGGGCAAACATGGAAAAGTGAAATATGATCCTTTACTGCTCGCATGTTGTCTGACACTATCAGCGTCAGCCCAGGGCTTGGGAACAGGTTATGGAGGATTCCTGGGATGCTTTCCCTGAGAATAACTCCTAGTCTTAACTATTGTTTTCTTATAGAACAGCTACGAGCTCCACACCCTTTTAACACTGAAAAAAGGAAGAACGCACGAGTGACAAGCCTTGGTCACGAAAGGGTTTTGTTATTTTAATGGGAAGTCATTGAAATGTTCTCTGTTGAAACTTACTTGAGATGTGTCACAATAAATGTAGGCAAATCATTTGAACTTTGAATTGCTGGATTATGATGCTTCATGGGCATGGTATGATTAAAATAAACGTTTAAAAAAATACACATAGCCTAAATGTATGTTTAACATATCTTATCTTTTAAACTTTCATTTTATTTAGGGTTCCTTTTCCATAATCTTTTCTGTCTTGTTTTATGCAAATGTATGCTGATTCACAAGCAAGTTTTATTCTAGCTCAAGCTCAAGTTTTTCTCAAGCCCTCAGAAAGACCAATACATAGCTGATGACATTTTTAGACCAGAGAAAAACTAGAAGACATAGATTTTCTTTAGAAGGTCCCAAGACTTCTCCATGAGGTTTCCAAGACTATATCTTTAAAAATATATATATAAAAAAATGTATATATATATTTCCTTTTAAAAATCGTAATATTTACCATTATATTTACCATTTGGCAGTCTTATTCCCGTGTCATTCTGCACTTCTGTTCCTGGCCCAGCATCTTGTAAGTTGTTTGGACTGTCAATCATGTGCTCCTCCAATCCAGAACCTTCCTCACCGCTGTGACTTGCCTCATCTGGACCACTGGGCCTTCTCTCCGTCTCCTCCTCTGTACCTTCCTCTTGTTTGATTGTGCGTGCTGTAAGAAAAAAAAAAAACTCAAGCTTTCAAACAGAACGAAACACAAAAGCCAAATATCACCCACTGCACACTACAGTAGTTTCCATAGACATGATCAAGTACTGGTCAAAGACTCTTTTGAAGTCACTTGTTACTATGACAGCACACTGACCAAGAAATCTGTTCTCCAACATGAAAACAGCATTGGGATGTCAACAAACAGGAAAAAAAAAGGCAGATGCAGCTGTAGTCTCTAGAGAAGGGAGGCAAACTGTGGGCAGGTGGAGTTCTACATGACTGACAGTGGGAGACAGAGAAGAGGAGGCGGGCCAGTGCTTTGGTCTGGACTGTGCGGGTCTCTCCATTATCTCAGCGCGCAGGCTGTCGAGCACCTCCAGGGAGGCCACCCCCACATGCAGAGACACACAGAGCGTGACAAAAATAGACATGCAAAGGGACGCATAAACACAAAGCGACACGTAAACACGCGACAGCCCGGCCCGCAAGTTTTCCGTCTCAACCACGCACACGCTCCAGGTTTCACGACAGATGGAAAAAGAGCAGGCAGCTCTCTATGCCATCCGGACGAACCTGTTTGTAATTTTACAGTGAGTTTAATCTCTGGGCGAGAGCTTGAGACTAAGCTTTGACTCACCTCCGTCTTTCCCATCCGTACAGTATGAGTGTTGTCCCTTAGGCAAACCTCTCTGCTGTTTTGCTAGATTTGAGTCACAGTCTGAAATCATGACTAAAATCTCTCTGACCCCCCTTAAACAAAGCTTAGAGTTTGCAGACTATAAAACCAGCGCAATGTCACTCATAAACACTACTCAAATGGGACTAGTAAATGTGTATTTCATAAACATACTTGATATTTTTGAAATTGTTTGTCTCCTCACACAATCTTCGTAAAAACTCCGAATCAAACTACCCACCGTTTTTGACTTATCCTAATTTATATTGACCTTTGAATATTGTAGCTATCGGTGCACTCCTTCGTGCACCCTCATTATGGATTTTGACCTTTTTGCCAACTTGTAGTTCTGGGTAAAAAAAAGTTGAAAGTTGGCTTAAATCAAGTAAAGTCTGATCAGTCTGAGTGAGGTAACCTTCATTAATCCATACATTATTATATTCACATATAATATTGACATTCGTACATGGATACCACTACCAGGGTTCCTAAAATTTGGCCATGTCCTGCAGAGCTTAGTTCAGACCCTGATCAAATTCACCTATCTGTAATTCTCTAGGAACTTTAAAGACCTTTATTAACTTATTCAGGTGTGTTTGAATAGGTTTGGAAATAACTCTGTAGGGCAGTGGACCTTTAGAACCGGATTTGAGGAACCCTGATTTGTAATACAGTGTATATATATTTATATATATATATATATATATATATATATATAAAGGTAATAAAAAAAATCCTAATTAGAAGATCCCCTCTAAATAGTGCTATACATGTACAGAAACACAGATTAGCATAAGTATGTTACAGTTAAATTACATCTCTTTAAAAACATCCCATTTCGATTAAGAGATTAAGAGTTTACACACGGTGACATGCAGGTTCACAGAGCTTTTGAAATGTAAGTGCTGTGTGGCAGTGCCACAAGATAACCCTCACTTCACTCGCTGGCACTTCCAACGAAGTATTATGGGCGCACTTGCTTAATATTGCACAAGAGATCTTCACTTTCAAAGAAACACTTATGGCTCGCAAGAACAATCGCAAGCTTCGCCGATTACAAAATTGTACCCACAGAAAACACGGTGCAATCCTGTCAACACATCACAGTCGAACGGCATTACCTCAAAGAGTCGAGACGTACTGTATGTTTCTTCCTATTTCTCTGTCCGTTCTGTAATTCGTGACATCAGAAAACAGCCGCTTGCGGTTTAACTATCTATAGCATACACATCATGGAGTATCTATAATGGCTGCAGCTGAGTGAACTTGAAATGGTTGCCGAGACAACATACAGAATCCTGATCAAAGGAGATGAATGAGAACAAAACGCACTCAGTGCTGGGGATCCATAAACCCGAGTCATCGACTAGGCACAGAACAAAAGCAGAGTAAACCAACATAGTCGGATGCATAAATGACGTCCCGGTCTAACTCGAAGGTCTCTTTCTATTAAAATTTCACCTTTGCAAAATGTCTCACCCTTGAATATTAAATTATGGCTTGCACTGACGTCTTCTTTTGAATAAGTTCTTTACAGAATGATACAGTAGATACATGCAGATATGCATCTCTCCATCTCTGCATGCTTGTATAACTAAACTGTCTATGTGTAGGTTAGACTTCTCTTTACACAGTAACATGTTTCTCAACATCCTTTGCAACATGACCAATAAATTATCTAGAAAACCAATCTCCATCTGGGATCATGGTCTGTGCCTCCATCCTTTGGCGGCGAAAGCTTCCCTTTTCTCAGTGTGCACGCTCATGCTGACAACTGACAAGCCCTCCATCTTAACCAGTAGTTGATTTTGAGGAAGGGAGATGTCAAAGAGTGGGCCTATCCCATCAGATCGTAGATAAAGCTGTAACTTCTTTTTTTATATATATATACACTGCAAGATAAAGGTCCTTCCTCTGTCCCTTGCGAGCTGATGCTCACTAATTTCGCCTTTTTCATATATTTTGCATTGAAAAATGAGAGATTGTATTTCATATCCGCATGTTAGAGGGATAGTTCACCCAAAAATAACAAATCTATCATCATTTACTCACCCTTCTTTCAAGCTTTAAAACTCTTTCAAGCTTAGAAAAGGAAACAAAAGCACAGTTAAATATTGTAAAATGTTGGAAAATTAGTAATACTATACGATGCTAATGTTCTAAAGCCATATGAAAGCTTTGTGTGAAAACAGATCAATTCATTATTATTAATCTAATCTTCCTCTCCAGTAAGATTGTTATGTGACAACTGTTGCTGTTGTTGCAATGTGATCATTTAGTCAGCAAGTTGTTTCAAATGGAAAAAAAAAGAACCAAATCAAGAGATTCATTTAAAACTCTGACTCAAAGAATGACTTGTAAACCAGACTTGGCACATTTGTATAGCGACTGAAATTTAGTTATTTTCATCATATGAGGATCATTTTGGAAGAATTTAGATAAATATCAATTCAAAATTGGGGAAGTGCTCCAAAAAAGGGGGAAAAACCAACACACTGTGTTATCTCCTGCAATAAAACTTTTATATATCAATAAATTGCAGTACATCGTTTTGACCAATCAAGGTCTTTGTCAGGCCTTAAGACTTTAGATACAGTTATATGATATGAACCACATTTATGACAATTTTATAGTGCTTTTGCATCCTTTTGAAGCTTGAAAGCTCTAGGTATGAAAAAAAATGACCAGCACATTATTTGGTTAAACTTTTTTTCGATAGTATACTTTAGACATCCTCCTTTTGGAACAAAAATATATGGGAATATATATGCTGCAAAATATAATGAGATATATTAGATGATAAATTTCCAAATATGGGAAACTAGGGCTTATATTTTTCAATATGCAATACATGCATTGAACATGTATGGCTGTATAGTTACATATAAAGTATTTAGAAATTATGAGAAAAATAGCATTACATACACACACATTCACAGAATGAGTAACACATGCATACAGTGTCCAGCATGCAGCATGCTGGGTTTTTGGGATTACCCTTATGCTGAAGAGTAGAGCCTGTGGTTTGATTGACGATTGGCGAGCACCATTAAGACTGTAGCCTATGTTACTATATTTAAAAAGTTATAGCTTTGAACTCCTCAGCACAGAGGTAGTCTCTTTGCTTAATACTTTAGTACATGCAAGTGTGCTTGTGCTATTGTCAACTAGCTTGAACATATGAAACATTTATAATGTAAATAATTATCAAATTAAGAAATAAACTACATTGTACATCTCTCTATATAAGCTTTATTTGTTTATACAGAATGAGTAAATATATGTTCAAAATATTTATGCATATGCAGTACTATATCTTATCACATGTATATCTATATATTATAAAGTGTATTACTGAATATAGAATTACATTTTTCAATATAAGAAAAGTGTCTTATATGTACAGTATTATTCCATATATTTTATTTAATTAACACAATATATTATTCTGTATATTTTTAAATATACCGTTAGATAATTTAATATATTGATAATTCATATATCCGTCATGAGAGTCTACTATAAGAAACTTTGCAACTACTTGTCAACTAACTCTAATTATTTTGCAACTACATGTCAACTACCTCTTATTAGACCAAAGTATTAGTAGACTGTTAGGTTAGGGTTACGTCATAAGTTGAAATGTACTTGCAAAGTTACTTATAGCAAGTAGAATATCTGTTGGAGAACCATCAAAATAAAGTGCAATCAGATATTAAGCAGACAGTCTACTAATACTCTACTGACTGGAAATTTACATGTATTTGTGAAGGGTTTTGATTATATTACGGAATTCTAATGCATTTCTATGCTAATTATAATACATATATTCAAACACGGATTCAATGTTAATCATCGGATAATTTTATATACATTTTATAGCCAGCAGAATATCTGTTGGAGGACCATAAAATTAAAGTTTGCAGATATTAAGCAGAAAGTCTAGTTTTAAGAATTCTAAGAATGAAATAAATGCAGGGTTGGAACAATATGAGGGTGAGTACATGATGATAGAAATTTCATTGTTGGCTGAATTATCCCTTTAAGCTGATCAATGATGCACAACATCTAAGAAAGTCAAATGGGAACAGGCATTGAGGGGAGTGGCCTTGATAGAAGACATGCCTACTTACCAGCAGGGGAATCAGGACTTTTGGAACGCTGGCCATTGGGTGTGCTGGTCGACAGGTCCACCAGCATTCTCGAGTTCTCCTTCCTGGGAGAGCAGTCGCCATTACCTAGGAGACAGAAACAAGTGCACTGAAGACATTGCCGTCATGCTCGAGACAGCACAGCTATTGTGGCTAAATGCAGCTCTTACCTCAGATCTATACGAGCAGACAGTTCAAGGACCAACTCTCTTATTAAAGCCATGCTTTTTGATTATCACTCAAAGATAAAAACATAGAATAAAGGATAACTGTAAGAAAAAGATTCATTTCATACTTTCAACTGTGCTCTACTATTTAATGTTTTCAACTGAATAGTTCATTACACCTTTTTACTGCAATCTACTGTTTTAAAACCGCTGTTTAAGAGGTTTGAGATGCTGATTGGTTAAAACAGTGAGCCTTCTTATTAATTAATACACTTTTCATGTTTTAAAATCAAATATACTCCTCCCTGCAATGTAATAATATGTTTTGTCAGGTATGCAAACAAATGTATTAAAAAAATATTATGTATATCTACTGCATTCTATAATATTTACACACGGACACACTCAGTATATATATATATATATATATATATATATATATATAGTAAACGATTAAAATATTTAATCGTGATTAATCGCATTAATGTCATAGTTAACTCACGATTAATCGCACATTTTTATTTATTCTAAATGTCTCTTGATTTCTTTTTGTCCCATTATTTTTTTCTCATTTTAATGCTCTTATCAACACGGAAAACTGGATCGGCTTGCTTTGTGCAAATTTTTTATTATTGAAAACAACATTGGCATATACTGTGCTCAATTTCACACTAATGTTCTCACTTAGGGCAAATAATCTCTCACACAAATGTAACACTGTCCATCAATAAAAGGGTGAAAGAAATACTGACGAGGTCCTGATATTGACGAGGGGGCGGAGAATTCGCATCAGCTGTGTGAATGTGTGTGTGTTTGGTAATCATTAAGTGGTATTTCAGACTGGACGTGCTGTGATTATGATAGCTCAGTTCACAACGACAAAACACACAAATCACTTTGGTCTTGTCAGTGGGACCATTTGGTAACTTTTTAAAAGTAAACTTCCCATTCAGAATCTTAATGGCATCCATTTCAGCATCTCGCGCTCGACATCCACTCAAAACGTAACGTTAACCAACTATTTGGCCGGCTCGCAAGCCCAAACAAGTGTGTGCGGCGTGCCTGTTGGCCGCGCATGCCACGCCCTGTAGCAAAAGCATGTGAAAAAAACTACGTGATAAAAAACTGACGTTGTTAAAATGGGTCTGCGTTAAAGCCATTAATAAAGCCCTAATATATATATATATATATATATATATATATGAAGAGTTCAGATGCAAAAGCCTCTAAGTGCCATTTGAAATTTTCTTCTAAAATGATCATTTTTATCAAGCTTGTATATTTAAGTTCAGTAATTTCACTTAAATGGCAATGAAGATTACCTATTAATTGCCATTTAAGTGAAATTACTGAACTTAAATATACAAGCTTGATAAAATTGACCATTCTAGAAGAAAATTTAAAATGGCATTTAGAGGCTTTTGCATCTGAACTCTTCATATATATATATATACACACACACGCATAAATTAAACAAATATCTGTATTTGTCTCAGAATATTATTTAACAATTAAAATAATATGTATATAATAAAATGAAAGAATTAATCTGAATGGTTAGATTACACAACAACTGCTTGTATTCACTTTGCACAGTACTGAACCCTACTGTTGTCCATTTAAAACATGCCTCTATAATAGTTGCTGATGCCTTGGTAAAGGAGAGCAACACATCCCATGGTTTTCAGGTACTGTACACACACTGCTTTTAATACCACCCCGTCTCTGTTACCAGAGCTGAAATTTCTCTAGGGTCAATGATCATCTCAACACTTCAGTTTACAGAGACTGTGAGCCATCAACTCATTTGTGGTGAGGTTGTTAAGCTTTCAGCCACATCCTTAAGATTCAGATTGGATTTCCTCATCTCTCCGCGCACTGGCTTTGGGAAATAATATGGCTTCACTCTGGGGGAGCGATTCCTGCTCCCTGATCCCGTTACCCACTGACCCCTTCAGAGCCAAACACTCAATACAACGGCAACGACATTAGACAGCTCTTAATGCTTGCATTATGCATACACACAACCTCCAAGGGCAGTATTACGGCTTAGATCATTCCTTGAACTCCACGTTTATGACTGGAAAGTACCTTGGATGTCACCGTTAAGCTCGCTGTTACATCTCTAACCAATCCACTAAATCTAGTCAGTCCCTCCTTTAAACAGGTTTGTTAGGTAGCAGAGTGAGTCTGCCAAAGGGCTCCAAAACAGTATTCATGGCATTTTTAATGATTCATTTGTCTGTGTTCTTCTTGTGAATCAACAGGTCCTTGTTCAATGTACTATACTACAACAAACACCACCCTTCATAAACTACAGTAGAAAGGTTTTAAAAAGATTCATTAAAACATTACATTTGTGATGAATCAGTAAATGAGGGCCTTTGAGGCGACAGACATCTGTGCTGTCAAGCTGGCAGACAGACACTGTCATTCTGACAGGGAGAGCAACTCAGGGAGACGAAGCCAATGACACAATCCCAAAGCCCGTCTCCTGTTACGGTGCCGGGGTTGAGGGAAATCTCAGGTAACCGGCAGTCCCTTGGCAACGGGAAATAAGCAGCCACTTCGATTTGAGTGACGGCCGAGGGGAGGATTTTCCATAACAGAGTGCTGTGTCTGATGGCCTCCCGGCATGAGAGAGGTTCTCAGGAAAAAAGATCTGTGAGAGCAAACTAAACTCTTGTACAGTAGCGGCTGAAAGAGCTCTCTTATCCCACGTCTAAACAGAACCGCGATAAATATATAGCTAATGCCAACCGCATACAACAAGACTTGTCAGCACATTTAAAGACTCGCAGCTTGACTTAAAAGTCAATTAGATGTTTCTCTTCCGCATGTACACACACACACACACTCCTGTTCAAAAGTTTAGGGTAAGATGTTTTAATGTTTTTTAAAAGAAGTCTCGTGTTCACAAATGTTGCATTTACTTGATAAAAAATAAATAGTATTGTAAATATATTTTTAAATGTAATGTATACCTCTGATGACAAAGCTGAATTTTCAGCATCATTACTCCAGTCTTCAGTGTCACATGATCCTTCAGAAATCATTCTAATATGCTGATTTGCTGCTAAAGAATATGTGCTCTGTTTAAAATGGTTGAGTTGTGGGAACCGTAATACATTTATTTTTGGATTCTGGAAAATTCAAAATAACAGTATTTATAAAGAAATGTATATAGTATTTATATATTATAAATAGTATAATAGATTGTTACACTATACATGTCTTCACTGTCACTTTTAATCAATTTAGCACATCCTTGCTAAATAAAAATATTAAATTAATTAAAAAAAAAACATATTAAAAAAATAAAACAACCCTAAAATATTATAAATTACGCAAAAATGTGTTCTATTTTCTATTCGTTTCCTTTATAGGTCTTTCTTCCCAACTATGAAGTCTTGCAGTGTGCACTTGGCATTGTTATCGATTGAAGAATCTCTGACGCACTTTAATATGTGGCTTTCTCAGTTTTAGAATGATTCCACGCTGTTTAATTTGTTCTATAAATCACATTGAAATTCCCACACATATGATTGTTGATGGCCCTAGAGCTCTATTGTAATAACGGCCTACAGCATACAGTTTATATTAATAAGGCTACCATCTGCCCCCATGCAGTGATGCATGCTGAAAATCCGTAGGCCCATTGGAGACTACTGGAGTGACTACAGGTCTGGCCTGTGACAGTGCTGAGTCAGAATCAGATCCCGATTCACTCATTCGCTGAGACTGTGTATACAAATCAAACAGCAGCCTACAGAATGGACTGTTCCATTCACTTTTTTAGTGGATCAATGAGGAAACTAATTGGGGGTGTTTTTAATAGTGGCCCACGGGTTAAAATCAACCTAAATGACTTCTGTAATATGTTTTCAGAGCAAAATGGGATATTCAATGAGGGGGGGAAATGACTTTTATTCATGAGGTATTGATTGAATCACAAAAAGTGGATGTTAAAAATGGAAAAAAAAGTTATAAAATTTGTATTTGATTTTTTTGAATAATTATTGAAGTAACATTGGTCAATCTGGATTTCATGTTGACTGTGCCCAAATCACTTCAGCGCTCTATAAGTCAAACACAGTGATTCCACAAAGGTTTCCGTCGGCTGTATTACATTAGTGGGGGTGGAGCCTGAAGACAGGTTCTGTGCCAGAGTGGCGATACTAGACAAGAAAAAGTTTTTAACAGGATCGGTTCTCCCAGGAAAGAGAGTGATTGGTTGTGGCATGTTCGAGTGTGTAAAGTTCGAGCGTGGATCAGGTTTATCCTGTCCGTCCACACACCTCCAAGCCATCCTTCCACATCAAACACAAAACACATTCCCACTCACGCTCCTTGCCACCTGCCACCGTTGAACTGCTCTTTAAAAGGGGGACGAAATCTTTTTAGCATATCAATAGCAGTTTACTGTACAAAAGGTTGAAGTAGCCTGTGATATGAGATGGACAAACGCAAAACTGTCTTTTTATGAAAGCAAGCTGTTTGACTATAACTAGTTTTGGGGGAAACTATCAAGTGGTTTTAAACCAGAAAAGAATTAACCTGAAGAAAAAAAGCTAAATATTGCCGTGAAGACATTTTGACACATCTAAGCACATCTTCAAGTCATTAACAACTTCATTATCTTGAACTATAAAGAGTTATGTTTTCTGAAACGTGATAAAGCTATTCAAAAACCAGGTGTTGTTCGACATTCATACATGCTTTTAAAATATAACGAGCCCTTTAAGAAAGGAAAAATGCCTTTGAGAGTCTATGGAACCAAGTTAAACTGTAAACTTTTCATTTTCCAAGACACCTGCAAGAATTTTTAGACGAGGGACGTTTTATCAGCATGTTCCATCTGAGGGAATCTGCCGGGGGAGTTAACGGGCTTGAAGGTACCACTGTGCACCTGGTACTGAAGCCCTGTCCAGATAACAAATCTCGAGGGGAGCCAAGAGTCGATGCTTTTCAACTGGATCTTGGGGCCAGCGAGTGTGCTTGACTACTGCACATATTCATAAAGCAGAACTGGTCCTAAAAGCTGTAGACAAACTCCCACAGTGCTCTAAGAATTAGATAGCATATCTGAAAAAAATAAAAAAAAAAATAAAAAAAAAATATATATATATATATTATTTTTATTTTTTTATTTTTTTTACAATGGAAAAGCAATAGATAAGCTTTTTTGACCAGGTCTTCCAAATTGATTTACAGAAAGAATTCCTTTATAAACCTTGGTCCAAATATGTGTCGCTCATTTTAAGAAGTCAGGGGAAAAAAGACAATAATCAATAGGCTTGAGTCTAAACCCAATGAAGTGTGTGCCTTATACACACGCAGCATGTGAGAAACAGAGAAGCAGGTGACATGTTAATAACATTGTGATGACGGAACAGCTTGACTATTTTAGGTCTGTATGTGCTCTGATTGATACAGTAGAACTATTACTGTGCTAATATGTTCTTATCTTGCATTGTTTCCATGCATTGCTTATCTTGCATTTATTTCCAATTAGCTTTTGTCTATTAGAACAGAATTGGAAAATGAACTTTAAATGCATTCAATAATTCACTATACAGGTTAAAAAACATTTTTGACATTAAAAATGCAATTTAAGATGTTTTTATGTGCTAAATAAAGGATGTTCTTATATATATATATTTTTTTTGAAAGTGGCCATTAAAGTGTATGCAAATACTTGACTTACTCGCAATATAGCCATTCGACGCCTCCATGTCCATTTTCAGGGGGTAGAGCTGTGAAATAAAGAGTTATAAATTAGATGTAGGATTTTGCATTGTTCTATAATTTAAAAAAATGGTCATTTAACAAGCATTACTGGAACAGGTTTCTTTAAATATTTGCAGTATTTTTTTTTTTAGTCTTTAAAACTGATTAACCACGGTATTATATAATAATGTTCTGTTTTTCCTCCAAATTATGCAACACCTTAAGTACATTCACTAGACGTTCAATGTCGACAGTTCATTTGTAATACATTTTTCATTTCAAAGACATATCTGGCACATAAACGAACTGCCGTGAAAAAAAGAGACACTAATGTACGATTTCTCAATGTTAAGCTTTTATCTTACAGTTTTTTAGCTCTACTGCACTGAATCCAACTGTCTGTATCACAGTCATACAATCTTCAAAAATAAAAAAATGTTTTTTATGAAACATCTAAATTGTCTTCTGAAGTATTAGGGAAGTAACATATAAAGTGACAACTTCCTGGTTAGTCAAAAAAAGATACATGCAAAGCGTGAAAATTGACATGTTTTCATAGAGTTTCAGGTCCTTCTGAAACAAGTCTAAAATTAAAAGTTTGGACAGAGCAAAGTGAGCTGTAAAAATCAACGACGCTTATTCTGATGTACAGCATATCGTCCATCAGATCGTATGAAAGCTGGCCTTATCGCTGGATAGAAACATGGATACTGGTTCTATAAGCTTTACAGGTTTCCTTTAAACTAAAATAAATCTAAGGCTTATTTTAGAGCACAATCAGATGGAATCATCAATTTCACACAGAAAAACAAGCAAAGCATTAATATGCTTTTACTGGTTTAATATTCCATAACGGACTGGGAGGGATGTCATTTTCACTTGTGATGACAAAAAATAGCAATTCCGTGACGTTTTCGAAATACCACAAACAAGAGCTACTGTATTGTTTATGTTTCACCGGACGGAAAGCGCAAAAATATATTATCTTGGCTTAGTCACAAATTATCCTTATAGAACCTCATTTATGACAGAGCTTAGGGCATCTATAAACACTGGGTCAGGTTTTTATTTTATTTATTTTATTTTTTTTCTATTTCAACTTTAAAATGTTTAATTGCTAGGGTTTTATGAGTATTTCTAAACCCATTAAGTAAATACCACGTAAACCAATTAAGCAGCTTAATAAATAAACGCTCTTATGCTTTAATAAATCGCAGATGCTAAATGCACTTAAAGTAATATAAACATTTGTTTTATCTCTCTACTCTTCCATATCGCTATGTGGCAATGCACGGTCCTTTAAACATTCATAATGTGCACACATACAGTGCATTAAACAATAATAAATCAGTAAAATATCAAGTTAACTTTTAAGTCCTTATCAAATCAGGAACTACACAATATCACGAACCATCTTTCCTGATATCCCATTAATTATGAGCAGTGCACCTGGATACTCTGACCCTGATCAAAGTTTCTGAAATAAACAAGACACAAATTACAGCTCCTTGATATGGAAATACAACCAAATGATATCTCAAATTAAAAAGCACTAGGAGTGAAGTTGTCCCTATGTATGGTGTATCGCGCTGCGCTTCTCCAGGGGACCTAACACACACTGATCACGGCACGCGTGTGCATAACCTTAACCATCCAGCACTACAACAAAACACTATCGTCCCGGATCAATTCCTGAATATCAGTAGACTACTTCGATCTAATTAAACCCCTTTGAGATGCAATGGATGTTACATGCATTATAGAGGTCAATGATGAATAAGGATTTAAAAAAGAGAACTGTTAAAAATCAAATGCAAAACACATGTAACATATCCTTAGAAATGTAATCATTGGGTTCATGTTTAGAGTGGGGGGGGGGGGGGGGGGAGACCATTTAAACAGGAAAACAAAAATGTGGTGTGTGTGTGTGGTGTAACCCTCATGTAAAAAAAAACAAGTTTTCAAGTACCTACACCATATGATCATAATCTGGTTATTTAAACACATTGTCAAGTTAACATTTAAAAATTATTTTTAAATTATTCTTGATTGAGGAATATCAAAAAGGTGTTCTTAGTGTAACTCTATTTGAAAAATATTTGAATTAAAAAAGTCAGAATACATGAAAATCATGACAGTAATGAGGGTCTACAGGGGTCTCTGTTTTATGATTGTCACATGAAAACAAAATGGCGTCTTGCATGCTTATGCCAAACTGACTTAATTATTTTTAAAATATTAATAATATTTAAAAAAAAATACCAATAATGTCTCAAAATTGATTTAATTTTTTTAATAGATTGTATGAACCTAATTCCACCAACATTTTCAATAACATTAACCTTAATTACTTCCTTGGCTCTACATATTTACAATATTCGGACAGTTACAATGTCTTCTCTCTCTTTTTTTTTTTTTACTTTAAGCCTCACAATTATATACATCTATAACTTGTTCAACATTTCTTGAGTTATCCTCTATGATATATATATATATATATATATATATATATATATATATATATATAAGAAATGTTGAACAAGTTATTAGATTCTGACAAAAATAGCATCACAATAAACGGATGTTAATGATATTACTGTATTTGGGCTATGTCACTTGAGGTATCAGCTTTAATACATAATGTCAGCATTATAATCTACAAAAAAAAGTCTTTCTGGACTTTAATTGAACTACAAGACTCTACGAGATGTTAACCATTAAAGATGATTGCATTGAAACTTTTACCTTTTTGTTTGGTCTCCCCCCTGTGAAAACGCAAGTAAGTCTCCAAAGAAATCCTTGCGCAAAAAAAAAAGAAAAAGAAACGCGTGAAATTATTTCCAATGACAGAGGCTTTTCAGAGTCTACTGTGATGATGAAGAAGTCCTCTGATGACTGTCATGTTCAACTGGAGTTCATATTGGTCACAAACAGGGGACGATCTTGCCCCAAATGAAAAAAAAAAGAAGAAAAAAAAAAAAAACTTAGGAAGCAAGCTGCTTCTTGGGTTTCTATCGTTTGGTGACTTCCTTTGCGCCGAACAAGCCCGTCAGCTTTTCCATTTCACACGCGTCTACGCGCTTTCCCCCCGACTATTAGATTTCTTCCTCTGATCTGAAACTGCTTTGACATAGTGAAGTGAAACCTGTGCCTGTTCAACACCTGGGTCAATCGATGTCAGGCTGGGGCGAATACTCAACTGGATCCACCGGTTCCAAGGGAATTAAGCCATAAATAAGGAAATGATGGGAACTGCCTACAAACAGGCTTAGAGCCCAATAATTCCACCTGTCTGACAGTCCATCAAAGGTTGTGGGATGAGTGTGTGCGTGTTTTCTTTATGCTTCATGTGCAGCTCAGTATTCATGTGACACATACGCCGACAGTATTCACATGCATTTAAATGCTCTTTGCAGACGCGTCATTGAATTCTCGCAATATAGGCTGTACGCACATTTAGAAAAACGATTCATATTGATGGCGAATGGCAAGGCTGGGAGGGAGTCTTAAAAGTATATCCGTGTTTTCACACAAGTAGGCAATAAAATGAATTTTCAAACGTTTTTTTTTTTAAACATGGATTAAACGTTAGGGTGTTGCTTTTGCCTGAGGAACTGTCTATTGCTAACAAAACATTCGTAGGCCTGCTGGCGTAATTTATTTCAAGTTAATACAGATTTAACCATACCACATAAATCACAAAAAAAAATATATAGGCCTAGTGATGTTTAAAACGTCTTTAAAATATAAAAGTTTAAGATTAGTAATGCACGCGCTAGGGGCGCCAAAACAATCTCACCTGATTGCGCCCTTCAGACATTTTATAAAATCAAAAGTTGATTCCTTTTCAATTCCTTTACTAAATGGCACACTGTTAGGGGAAAATAATTTTACAATCACAAAAAGTGGCCAAGGCCATTGTACTAATTATTCAAGTGATATATATAATGACAGTAGACTTATGTTTTATGCGAGGAAGCAGACACCTGTTGCTATGGTAACCTTAAATTATGCTCGCGAACGATCCGTTTAGCACACTCGGACTAACTTGTAATATAACTTTATTAGTTACTGAAACATTGTTCGAAAACGCTGACGAAAAGCAAGAACACTTACATATAACAAAACTTTGAGACCCACGCCTTCTTTGACCTGTTTTTAGGGGTAGGTGGGGTCAAACTCCCCCATAATTCGCACCCTGACCCAGACGCTTCCTGGACCTGTCAAAACACAGAACATACAGATGCATAAAGCCTTGAAACAAACAAAGGAAAACCTTAACATTCGAAACGGACATTTTAGCTTACCTTTAGCGATGTACGAAGTGACACACTTCCATCTCATCTGATATGGAGTTACAGACAGCGTCTAAATACTGTGTATCCACTGCAGTGCGATAGACACGCAGCAATAGTGATTCCCTTCGCCTGCTTCCTCCATCTTCAGCGACCGTCTGACTCAGAGAAACCGATCTATCAGTGCCGCTCGGTAATCGATTAACGTTAGACGCATTATCACTGCATTTAAAATGCGTTTGGCGTGATCTCCAGCAGGCTGTAGTAGCCTATCTATAAGAACACAGGGAGGAGAAACTTAAATTCAAGCTGCTAATTCTAAACCCTGTGCATGGCGTTTTATAATACATTCATATCATGTTTACTGATTAATATAATATAATTATTAGTACTATAAGCTCTTGTTACGAATATATTCATTATGATTTTAGTAATGACCGCTGTTGTGCTGCAGTCCTTATACATCCATGATTGCCTATCATAACGTTTTCGTTCCGTTATTAAATATATATATATATATATATATATATTTATATTTTCAGTCACATTTATAATGTGGAGGAAGAAAGAGAGAATGAATCAATTATAATAGGCAAAAAATATTTATATATATATATTTAAATAAATAAATAAATAAATAAATAAATAAAAGATTCAGATTTAGCTTCAGTCATTTTCTCTTGGACCCCCTCTACTGGTCGACAAGAGAAATACACCACTGACCTAGTTGGAATCCTGTCAGAACTGTGGAGAGCTGGTGATGTCAGTGAAACAAAAGTCCTTTTTGCAAACATTTATTAAAATTCATCTTATTACAGTATTACATTATGTCCTGCTGCTATAGACTACATATCAGATACAATGCAATGTTAAGTCAAAACAAATGTTAATATTTATAAAAATAAATAAATAAATAAAAACTGTGACTATCTACAATCAGAGAAACCAGGCACCAATGATCTTGACATTTGTTTATCATCCTTGGAGACTGAATAAGCTGTCATTAGGGTCTGAATAAAAATAAGTGTTACTGAGATGTTACACTGAGATGAATGAGGAACTGAAGCAGGTCATGTTAGTCATGAAAGGTTGTGCATTTCCATTTTTTTCATTGTTTCTTTTACAGTAAATTGAAGATGCGGATATTAAAATGTATTACTGTAAGTGAGGTGTTTTAAGAAGGTTACACAAAAAAACAGGATAACAGCTTTTCAATTTCACTAAGCACTCTTTCATTGACTATTAGATTGTGAACTGAAACCTGCATGTTCAACACCTTGGATACATCTAAAATGTTTACTTTAACAAAGGTTTAAAATAGTTTAAAAAATGGTGTGCTATTGTTATTGTGTTTTGTACACACACACACACACACACACACACACACACACACACACACATATATATATATATATATATATATATATATATATATATATATATATATATATACACACAGTGCTGGGTAATAACTGATTAAATGTATTTGGATTAAGTAGTCAAACAGATTACAGTTACTTTTTTTGCTGATTACATGATTAAATGTTAATTCAAATATTCATAATTTTTTGATTTTCCCTAATTCTTCTTTGTCATTTTCTTTTCTAAAAAGGATATTATTGAACATATATATATATATATATATATATATATATATATATATATATATATATATATATATATATATATATATATATACTGTATATAGTTCCTTCACAAACCCCACTTTGCGAAGCCCTGTAATGTTTAATGTACTTCATGTTGTTGATAACAAATAATAGAATATATTTTCTTTCTCATTGTATTCTAAAAGTAGTCAGATTATATTACCAAAAAACATGTAATGTAATGGATCGCATGTAATTTGGAATAAGTACTGTAATGGACTGTAAAAAAATATTGTTGGTTTAACTTAAAAAATGAAGTAACCTGGTTGCCTTAAACTTTTAAGTTCGTTGAAATGGAAAAATTGAGTTAATACAATGAAGTTATCTGAACTACATAAATTATTTAAGTTGATTTGACAAAAGAAAAAATGTTGTGATTACAAATCATGAAAATATTTTTATATATGACAAAAATTGTAGTTAATAACCTTATCCATTACACGTTTAATCGATAATTTGAAAAATGAACAATTTATGTATTATTTATTTATAAAAGTGATCTTGTTGAAAATAAACTAAAGATGCTTTTCTTTGAACAATGTACTGTAATAAGGTCACCGTTTGCATGTCCAACTGTGTTCTTTGAGGCTGCATTGTTTGTTTACTCTGCCATCAACTCTCTGATTTGTAGAAGTATCCTCAGATAACAATCAGTTGCTTTTGTTCAGAGGCTGCTGGTTAACTTTCCATGGTTTAAAAGAGCACTGTTTGAAGTAGAGGGGAAACCGTTAGACGCCCCCCTCCTCTGCCACCCTCTCCCCTATCTTTCTTTTATTTATTTTTACATTACTGTCTACTTTCCTCCCGTCTTTAAGGTTTCAACCATCTATGAATTACCTCATTCATTCTGTAATGGTTTCCACAGTCCTTGCATGATCTTATTTAGTGCCAGTAAATGGACAGTCTCCCAGATGTAGATTTAAGCCCACAGTCCTAAACAAGGATTCTCAGATGAGTGCACTGTAAAAAAAACATCATTTTTTCTTTTGTCAAATCAACTTAGATAATTTATGTAGTTCAGATAACATAATATTTTGAGTTTCTGATGATTAAATCAATCTCCTTTATTGTATTAACTCAATTTTTCCATTTCATTTTCCAACTTAAAATTAAGGCAACCAGGTTACTTATTTATTTATTTAAGTTAAACCAACAATATTTTTTTTTTACAGTGTGCATGTCAGCATAATTTCATTTCAGTAAACAGATTAGGCTATAACTGGACATAAATTCCTCAGTAAATGACTCAAATTTAAGTAAAATTACTATAAATTCAACTAATTTGATTTATGGCTCACCATGGTCATGATGGATTTTGACAAATCATTTAGTTACACATAAAAAATTCAACAACATTGTTGTCAGAAACAAGTTAACTTTAACTTGTAAAGTTAAACAATGGACACTGAAGCCAGAAAACACACCAGTCATCTAATAAAACATAAAAAAGAATATAAGTAAAATAAATAAATTAACTTTGCAATATGAAAACGAGATTCAAACGGATTTGATGGATGACATGAAATACACTCATTCAGTAACAATACACACTGTACACTTTTGACAACTGAAAGCAAATCTGCTAACTGAAGCATGAAGTTCATTGTACATCCTGTGCTGGTTTAATCATGGGTGACCGGGTTCATCTAATGAATGTAAAGTGTTGTAATGTTCTGCAGAACCTCAAATAATGGCTTACAATTACATGGGCTGAATTTCCACCTTGGAAATTCAAGAAAACGCTTTTATTTTCATTTGGGTATATGGGGCTAAAATACCTCCATAAAGAAAACGTGCATGTTTTTGGTCCCAAAGTGTACTGAGATCCATATTAAGCATGACTTTTCTGAAAAGAAATTATGAAATAAGTTTGTTATGAATAAAAATATATTTTTGTGGTAGGGTCTGGGTGCTCAAATGCTTTCAATCATTCACCAATACCGGGAATTGTTTTTGATTTATTCACTGAAAACTAAAAATCATTAAGTGCGATGTCTGAATGAATATACTGTATATGTGAAAATTTCAGGGATTGTAATTTGCCACATAAATGTAGATCAAATGAACAAAAAAAATGAAATTTAGTTCTTTCTCAATGGATTATATTGTTTGCAAAAAGCAATAGCAGGCATTTAGGAAAATGCATGCTTATTAGTGTTTTTACTCAGCCATGCACACACACACACACGCGTTTTATAAGGAATTTAATGTCTTGTATAGTGTACAAATTGTATATTATACCCCCTAAACCCATACCCATCACATACTTTTAACATTTTCATTAAAAAAAAAAAACATTACTTAGTATGATAGTTTCTTCAAGGGACCAAAAAATCCTCCCACAAGGACAAAGGGTTGCAGATTTTGCCATCTTTGAGGAAACATTTTACGCTTGTAGTTCATCACTTCTTTCAGTACGGTTACTCTACCCTTTATTTTACTCAATTAAACTGAAGTTATAATATTATATTATCAATAACGTCTGTCAATCAGGGTGAGAAGACAGGATAAGGATTTTACAAAGACAATATACAGCCAAAATATGTCTGGATAGGGATGAACCATTTCACCAGAACAATCATCAATTCGATATGATTCAAACTAATCTCACAGATGTATGATTCCTCTATTCATTGAGTAATGGTGAGCGATTTCCATATGAATGTCTTCTTTTTTTATACTCAGAATGATTATTTGGGTATGACTCCGGATACTACACCGGAACTAAGTCTGTAAATAAGAAAATCTGGCAAAGTGTGGATCAGATGATTGAGTTTTGACAATCATGGTTGCAAAAACGTGTCTTGGTTTCAGTCGAGAAGAGAAGCGCGTCTCATTACCTCTAAACCGAAACGAAGGAATATGTTTCACCTTCATCTGGCTTAGCTTGTGCACTCCGGTATAACATGCAACACATATTCAAGCTTACAAAACCACTCATTAGAAAAACAGCCTAAACCACAGGTCTCATTTTCCTCATCATCGAAAAGAAAATGTTCATCTTTTTTCTGCATTAACCTCCCCCAGTTTCACCCCTTTGTACCCCAAAGTGTGCACACATACTGACACACACACACACACACACACACACACATACACTCTTTCTAATGTTTTGCACAGTATTTCTGATCTTTATATTTGATAGCTACTCTTTTGCACCAGTTTCTTTTTCTGATGGACTCATACAAGCACACATACTGTACACTACCTCTTAAATATGTTGTTTTTATTTTTATAGTAAAAAAAATAGATGTTTTATATTATTGAAAAGGCCCAAAATTAGTTTTCTTTGTCAAATTTAGCAAGCACAGACAGACATTATCAACATGTATTACAGTTTTTCTCACACTTTTCTTGTTTACACACAAATGATGATCCTTGAGACACAAAGACCATAACATGTTACTCAGTCACCAACCCCCTAAACCAATTCTGCTAAACTCCTGCTTTACACTCAAATTGCAGTTCTAAAACACACTTTTTTTTTTCTTCAAAACACTACACACAATTATCTGCTTTTGGCTTCATTTTCATGCAGAAAATCTCTTATTCTTATCTCTATATTCACAAGGAACACAGCTAATTCAGATGCACACTGACTCGACACATGGGCAAACACATGTCACACAGTTTTACAATTAGAGCTTTAGCATACAAAGGGATGCAGCATAGTTTTATTGTTATTATTATTATTATTATTTAATGTAAACAGTAAATGTTTCGGTTGTTTTGTATGTAGACCACTGTATGTGCAACTTTGTGTTGTTAGGATGTACACAGTGTACTTTTTTTTTTTGTGGGAAAAATAATAATATAAATTTGTTAGCGCGTATTTGTGTCTTTTGAATATAAAACCAATATTCTTAAATATTTTACAACACAACGTGTGTACTGTCTGTAGTACAAGTGTAACACTGAACAAAAAAAGGAACAAAATTATTATGATGAATGGAGAAGTGTTTTCCATTCATCATAGTGATTTACATTGAGCACAACAGTGTTCAACTGGTTCTTATAAATGTCTATTCATATGATGGTTTGTGTGTGTCATTTGAAAACAAAATACCATTTTGAGAATAACATTGTTTTGAATGTAAAGTTTCATTTTGCAGGGGAATTGAGGGGTTTTGCATATGTGTTTTTGATTTGTGTGTAGAGTTCTCAGAGTATGAGACATGCTTTCAGAAAATGTGTGTAAACAATCGAGAAAAACTGTAACTCACCACAGATACGTGTCACCAGACGTATGCTCTCTATACACAGAGAGAGAGAACCAAAGCAACCTCAGATAGGCTTACGTTTCAGACATCCACACTGAGATCACACATAAGGTTGGATATCTGCACACCCCTGCACTGAGGATGGATGGCCAGAGATGTGAAAATGTTTAAGAGCATGTGAAAGTGTGCAGGGCTTTTGCACATTGGCTTCTCTCAGAGCGACTGATGCACTTTAAAACAGGAAACATCTTCATATACCCATCACTGGAAACAACCCAAGGTCTTTCACAGGAGAAAGCCATTTCCTGCTTTTGACTAAATGAGGCACCTCGAGCATATTATGTTTCACATAAGAAGCATTTTACCAACTGACAGCATGTAAACAAAATGCCTACACTGCTTCTTATGTTGTATATTGAGTAAAAATATCCATTACCATTCAAAAGTTTAAGATTTTTTGTTTTTTAATTGAAAGAAGTCTCTTTTGGTCACTAAGGCGGTGTTTATTTGATCAAAAAGACAAGATGCAGCGTATTCCTGTGAAGGCAAAGATGAATTTTCAGTGGTCATAACTCCAGTCTTCAGTTTCACATTATCCTTTAGAAATCATTCTTATATGCGGAAAAAAAACAAACATTTCTTACTGTTATCAATGTTGAAAACAGCCGTGCTGCTGATTATTATTCGTTAGGAGTGTTTCTCTTCAGAAGGGGCCTGGAAAACTCATAAAGGTGGAAGAAAGAATGAATACTGAAAGACAACTCAAATCTGCTGAAATCCTCAAGTCACTGGGATTTAGAGGATGAGTCATCATCCAATGGGACAATGACCTACATACAATATGCGTCTGTCTTGGAATGGGCCAGTCAAAGCTCTCAATCCAATTTAGCATCTGTGGAATGATTTTAGTCAGCAACTGCCATTAATGCTTCTCATTCAATCAGGTTCAATGTTGTTGAAATTTTTCTAATTGATTTTAAATTAAATATATTGAGCCAAATACATCCACAGATCCTTTCATAGTACCTCTGGCGAGTCCCTATCCCTGTTTCCCAAACATCAATTTCAAAAGAAACCATTTCAAAAAACTATTACCACAGAGTGGCTTTATGTATTATGTACTTACATTGAACAATAAGTACAATGTATTATTGTGTTCCTGTTGTAAAGTAAAACACTTTTGCTGCTATTGAGGTCTGATACGGGTAAGGTTAGGGACAGGTGTGGTGGTATGGGTCGGTTTAAGGGTAGGTTAAGGTGTGAGGGGAGGGTCAACTGTGTAATTACAAATGTAATTACATTAAGTAATTATAGCTGTAATTACATGCTGGTATTTTTAAAATACAAGTACAATGTAAAAACATGTCTGTACACAATAAGTACATTGTATCAAATTATTAATTTCACTGTAATTACATAGTACTTAAAGCCACTTAATATAAAGTGGGACCCAGATGTTTAGTTGAATTGTGTACTAGGCTTTTCATGAGTGACTGCAGAACGTTAAGCTTTTTGGTTTTAAGCCACTCCAGTGTGTTTTTTGCTGTATGTTTAAAGTCATTGCCCTGTTGGAACATAAATCATACTTAAAGAGTCATATTCTGCGTCCAAAATCATGCACTGTCTACATTTAAACTTGAATTTACTTTGCTATCGTTAAAAAAAGCATTCTCTGCATAG
The DNA here is from genome assembly GCF_988280905.1 of Pimephales promelas. NCBI lineage: Eukaryota > Metazoa > Chordata > Actinopteri > Cypriniformes > Leuciscidae > Pimephales > Pimephales promelas. Next base: position 13,370,288 of record NC_142775.1, on the reverse strand, counting down.
TATGAATGTGTGATGAATGAAATTCTGATGTACTACATACACCATGTTCTTACTGTCACTTGACCCACCAGCGTCAGTTGTATCGCCTCACTTCCAATCATAAATCCTCTCCCGTGGCCTCATGAGATAGAAAAAGTGTTTCTTTCTGTTCTCTAGTTCACGAACAAATCGTTCTTTTGAACTGGTTATTTTTTAGTGAACTGGTTGAACTAGTTGTCATTAGGGTTGGGTATCGTTTGAATTTGAACGATTTTGATTCCGATTGTGATTCCTTGTTTCGATTCCGCTTCCTAACGATTCTCGATTCCGATTCTTTTAAGAGGCAGGGTCAAAAAAGTTTAGCTAACCTTGCTAACCAACGGCCTTTCTGAAGGAAATAATCCTTTCTGAAGGAAATACTCCTTCTGTAAAAATACTCCTTTTGTCACAAATTTTGCATTTTGCCGAGATTTCGTTATTTTTAGAAAAGTGAAGCTACACTTTGGATCGCCGACGTAAGGTACTCATGTTCGACTCGCGTGGTTATGCCAACACTTCCGGTAGACGCTTCTTCCTTGGTGTTGTTCAGCAGTTTCTTCTTCTTCCGCTCGGCGGACTGTGAATATCGAAACTAGGAATCGAAATTTTAACTTTTGAACGATTCCGGTAAAAACGAAAAGTTTGTCTCGGTTCCAATCGTTACTCGATTCTCGATACCCAACCCTAGTTGTCATGAACCAGGTTTCTCCCCTCACAATTTTTCTCTGTCACACACACACACACACACACTCACTCTTCTAATGCCCTTTTTCATCTACCTCATTATTACAAGCAATTGCATTGATTCTCTCTCACCTGTTCTCCCTTTCCTCTTGATTTTGTTTTCTACTTCTAGCCTTTTCTTTTTCTGCTTCCTTACGAGATTATTGCGTATAAACCCGATGTTTATACGCCACTTTTCCTAAGCCTGTCTGAGTCTTGTCTGTGTCCTGCCAGATCCCCGTTTGGTGATACCTTTTCTCATTGAGTGCTCTTTATCTATTTGATCTGTGTTCTGCCTAGTTAATCTGTTGCTGAGGGCTGTTCCTACCCCGTGTCCAGTCTCCCGCTGCCTGCTACAATTATGGTCTCTGTCCACTGTCTACGGCTATCCAGCCCGAGCTCTTCTATCTACCTGTGTGATTACTTCAAGAGGAATATTTCTGTTGAACTGTCTTTTGCCAATTTAGGGGCCATTTACCACCATTTACATTAAAAAGACGTTATTTACCTGCACTTCGCTCTTGGGTCCTCTCTTCTCCACCTGAGAGAATAATCTCGCCAGTATGGGCCCAGCGGAGGATAACCCTTCCCACAGGACGGTCGAGCTTCATGGAGCAATGCTGGGCAAACATGAGCAGGAACTCCACGCTACTCGTCACGCTGTGGACTCTCAGTCTGCCCATTTGTCCCAACAGTTTATCATCTTCGCAAGGAGCCTCCACACTCCCCAAGGACTACTGACGTTCCCGAGCCCAGGGTAAATAATCCTCCCTGTTACACAGGTGAGCCTACTGAGTGTCGTTTATTCCTAACCAAGTGTGAGGGTTTTTTTTCCCTCCAGTTTCTCACTTGTGCTAAGGACTGAGCCAGAGTTGTGTTTGTGGTTTCCCTGCTAACTGGACGGGCTTGTAAGTGGGGAACAGCTGTCTGGGAGGCTGAGGCGTCGACCGCTCTGCTACCGTACCCTGGCTACCACGTGCGGCTGGAATGAGCTTGCGCTGATCGCTATTTTTTTGGAGGGACTCAACGTTGACCTCAAGGACGAGATTCTCACTCGTCTAGACTCGTCCCCTCATCGACTTACACCGCTGGGCTGGGAAGCATGGAAGCCGCTCTCCTTTCCATCCCTTTTCCCGTCTCTGCTTCCTTCAGGACTTCCTATCCGGAACCTATGCAACTAGCTGGAGTTCCAACATGACATCATGACTTTTGCGTAAACATACACACCACTTTCGAGTCAGGTGGCGTGTTATCTCTACGCATTTTGAGTTATTTACGCGTCATTCCGCGTGTCTGTACACGAAGTCAAATCTCCAATCATAAATGCCATTAACCCCAGTGACGGTTAAGTTTAGGGATGGGGTTGAGGTAAGTCGTATCTTTTTTTTACCTAGGATGGTAAGGGAACAGTCATAAATGCCATTAACTCCAGTGACGGTTAGGTTTAGGGACGGGTTGAGGTAAGTCATATATTTATATATACAGTAATAACGTTAAGTCAACGGCGTTCATAAACACGCTGAAAGGCGATTATGCGTCTTGATAGCACACCAAAAATGGAAATACGAATTGGCGTGGCATACACACGCTACTTCATGAGATCAGTCTGGGAGTTCACATCTCTGTCGCTGAACGTGAATGGCGAATCATCAACTGCCTATGCCTATATGTCTGCAAGTCATTTCGTCTCCCTCTGTCCATTGAAAGCCAAGCCTTGCCAGTAGAGAGGGTCACTGGCGAGTGCTACTACAATAATCCCTCCGCCCAGAACCTGCACTACTTTTCCTTTTTTTTACGGTGGCCTGGTTGTTCTGTTTCCTACGTTTCGTTGATTGACTCGCGACCAGGGGATTCCCCTGACTGATTTAGAAAGGTCCACCTCTGTTTTTGCCCCGGATGGTAGCGCTCTTCCTGTGGTTCACCGTGCTACCATTCCCGTGAGTCTCACCGTCTCTGGCAACCATCATGAGACAATTTCTTATTTTAATTTTTAAGTACCCATTTACCTCGGTTGTGTTGGGACCCCCTTGGTTAGTCAAGCATAACCCTCAGATTAATTGGTCTAAAGGCATCATTCTCTCCTGGAATTTGTCTTGTCATGTTGATTGTTTGGTGTCTGCTGTTCCTTCTGTCTCTTTTTTTTCAGGAGGAGCCTGCTGATTTGTCTGGGGTGACTACCCAAGGAGTACCATGATCTGCGGGGGATTTTCAGTCATTCCCGGGCCACTTCTCTCCCCCAACATCACCCTTATGATCATAGCATCGATCTCCTTCCTGGATCTATTCTGCCCAGTGGTAGACTTTACTCTCTGTCGGCACCTGAGCGCGAGGCTCTCGAGAATTATCTTTCTGAGTCCCTCGACGCTGGTACCATAGTTCCATAGTTCTTCTTCTTCTGCCGGTTACGGCTCCCTGCATCCCTGAATAGATTATCATGGTTTGAATGAACTGTCAAGAATCGTTACCCTTTTCCACTTATGTCATCAGCCTTCGAGATCTTTCAGGAAGCTAGAGTTTTTACTAAATTGGATATTCGCAACGTGTACCATTTAATTCGCATTAAGGAGGGGGCCAAATGGAAGACGGCGTTTAGCACCTCCCACTCAGTTGTATCCCGAGCCTGCCCTAAGAATTTGCTATTTGTTCCCTCCGCTGTGCGATTGGCCGTTCTCCAATGGGGTCATTCTTCCAAATTTTGATTACATTAGGGGTACTCTGGCCACCATTCACCAGAGGTTTTGGTGACCCCTTTGAGAACATGACATTCACTGCTATGTTGTGTTGTGCACTGTCTGCGCCCAGACTAAATCCAATAATTCTCCACCCGCCATTCCTTTCAGACCCCTGCCTCTTCTGTCCCGTTCATGGTCTCACATTGGTCTTGATTTTATTTCGGGCCTCCCTCCGTCTGGAGGCAATACCGTTATCTTGACGGTTGACGATCGCTTCTCTAAGGCGGCTCATTTTATTACTCTCCCTAAGTTACCCTCCTCCAAAGAGACTGCTCAGACTGTTGTTGACATTGTTTTTAAACGTACTTGGAAGAGGGTGAGGTCCGCTTTATATGTCAGTCCTGACCGCGCACTCGTTTAGCCGCTAACCGACGTCGTGTCAAGAGACCCAGACACATCTGCGGTCAGAGAATATGTCTTTCCACCCTTAACCTTCCTCTCCAGTCAGTTTCCTGCATGTTGGCTCCTCGATTTATCGGGCCTTTCCGCATTTCTAAAGTCATTAGCCCTGTCGCCGTTAACTTAAGACTCTCGCATAACCTTCAATGCATCCATCCTGTTTTTCATGTTTCTTGTATTAAACCCGTTGTTCGCTTGCCTTCTCGTCCTTCCCCCCAAGCCTACCCTTGTCGAGGGGTACCCTGTCTATAGATGACTAGATGTCTGCCCTCGGGGTCACGGTCACCAGTTTTTGGTTGATTGGGAGGGGTATGGTCCTGAGGAGAGAAGCTGGATTCCCTCCTGGGATGACCGCTTGCTCATCAATGACTTGGCTCATCAGCGCTCGTTGAGGGAGCAGTACTGTCATGAACCAGGTTTCTCATCTCCCCTAATTAGTCTCACATACACACTCATTCTTCCTCATGCCCTTTTCCATCTACTCATCTACTACTAATGTCCCTTATTATTACCACCAATTGACTGATTCTTTCTCACACTTTCCCTTTCCTCTTGATTTTGTTTGCTACTTCTAGCCTTCTCTTTTTCTGCTACACCTAAAAATATCTCTGAAGTATACTCCCATTAATATTTAATTTTTTAGCACACCAGGATGAAATTGTCTATTACGTCTTGTTTCACAGGAGTATAAATATGAGGAAACACAAAGGCAAAAGTCCCTTAATCATCCATCACAATGAATAAAACTAAATAAGTTCAGATGTGCAGAAAAAAAGAATGTGAATGTTGGAAAATAGCAAAAGCATTGAAATTTTGAGGCAGCTACACTTACACTGTGTCTAAAATGTGTCTAAGAAAGTAAAATGTATTTGTATAGTACATTTCACAGATAAAAATCATAAAGTGCATCGCAACAAAAGGAGGAATACACAACATTATTAAATATTTTTTTTCTACAGTATCTAAAACTCACAAAATAACCACACCCACTTTTTGGGTGCTCTAAAACAATTAAACAAAGATAAATAATATAACCACATTTGATTTGTAATGTTATATTACAACCTATGTAATGCCCCTGAAAACTAAAGTGACAGATTTCAGACAAAAAATAAAATAAAAAAAATAAAAATAAAAACGAAAAACTGTTTTAACAGGGGTGTATGGACGCTTTATATCCAGCCATTTCCATTAGGACACGGATATGTAGCTTTTGGTAGCTACTAGATGGCACTATTGGTCTTCCAGATCTTCCAGCTGAACAAAATTCAATATTCACACATCATGTTTAGCAATAAGCCTGTTTTCCAAACTCAATCTCTTTCACATCTTAAAGATTTCTCTCTTAAAATACGACTGAACCATAGATACGATAAAAAAATTATAATAAAAAAAACATTAATATCAATATTAAACTCATGTTTGTACTCTCAATGTTTTAAATATAGCACAAACCTTGCTCAATTTTACGTTAGATGAATGTTGAATGCTTTCTGTCATTTTGTCATTTTTCTGTCAAAATTTATTTTTAATTTAATCTAGGGAGCAATAGGGATTGCACTGTAATTCACAGTGATATTTGCTCATGACTGCCATGTGTCCTGACGTGCACATTCTCATAGCTGCCTTATTGATCTAGATGTATTTCCCAGCAGCCTCCATCCCAAGATTCATATGTCTGTGATTGGAAAAGCTGAATGTATCTGAAAATCATATAATAAAACAAAGCACCAAAAAGAACGCACACACGATTTCAACCGAGGCGAACCTCCCTCCTCCCTCCTCCCCCCTGCCCCCACCCTGGCCTATTTAAGTGTGGGAAGAAGAAGACATAGTTGGTTTGAAAAACCCCAAATCATATCTCATATCATGGCTGGCATTATGCCAGAAGGCATGTAAGAGACTGAACAATCTGGATGGATTTTAAAGTCAACAACTTGCAGACACGGATTGAGGCTGAACATAATGTGTGCAAAAGGAAGTGAAAACATATTTACAGGATGTTACAAAATATCAAATATTTACAGCTGCCAATATTTTTGACTTTTAACTAAGCGCCAACATTCTAATCTGAAAGATGAAGCCTACCCGGAAGTGCGAAAAACTGCAATACATCTCAAATCCGCTAGAGGCCGGTCCCAAAAGGCAGCAAATATCCATAGACGTCGTGTTAAAATATCCGTTTTCATATCAGCATAAATTCATGTTTTTACAGGTTGGTCCCATGGACTTTTATTGTAATCTTCAATATGTTCCGCATGCCTGACAACTGTGAGGGGGGTGAATTTTTTTCTAACTCGTTAGTTTAGATCAAATTTAGATATAAAATGCATTTACAAATAAGGGCGGTTAACTTTGATTGACAGCTGATAACAGGCTGCGCCGAGTGAATGTGACATCTCGGCCATAATCTGACACAACACATCATACCATCTCTGTATCCTTTCTGAAACTTTTGTATTTTGTATTTTCCAGTATGGCTCTGCCCATACCCCCCATAAACAGCCTCAAACCCGTTCTTCAGAAAGACACTTTGACCATATTTTTTACAGTCTATGCTTTTAACTTATGCAAATGTAACTTCATTGATCGTAATGGTCAGGAGGACCAGGGTAATGACAGGGTTATTAATGTAAGTTGCATGCCATTAACATGAGAAATGCCAGGAAGAAGTACGAGTTTGGGGTCAGTTATTTAAAAAAATAATAATAAATAATACTTTTATTCAGCATGGATGCTCTAAATTGATCAAGTGTGACAGCAAAGAAATTCACATTTTTACAAAAAATTTCTATTTCAAATAAATGATGTTCTTTTAAAATGTTCTATTCAACAAAGAATCCCCCAAAAATATTTTTAGAAAACATTATAAAGTATTAGTAATTAATATTATTAAATATTACGATGCACAGTTTTCAAAATTTCAACAGATTTACGATAGATCATATGACACTGAGGACTTGGCTATAGAAATTTTGGCTGTGTGTGTGTATATATATATATATATTATCTGCTAGTGTAACAAAACAATAGATGCTGGGCAAAGACAAATGTGTAGCGGATCATTTTTAATTGGTTCATTTACATGAATTTGTCAAACAAATTCTGTAATCCAACACAACACGAGCAAGAATATACCATTTAAAAGAGCATGTTTGCTTATAAAATCAGTTCATTCTTCTGTAAAGACGTGCATGAAACACAATGCGACAAAAAAACAATGTTTTTTTTTTTTTTTTTTTTTGGAAAACGTTCTATCACTACTCATTGGATAAAGCAGCTTTTTAAGGGAAAAGATATACTATTAGCCCAAATGAGCCCAAAATGGTGTGAGCAGTTCTGAGCGCAAGTCAACTGAAAGTTGATTGCATAAAATGTGTCAAAATTATAACCCATTCTTTATACTATTCTATTGAGAAAATGAAGTCAACCATTTGCCACAGCATGAGCCTAAAGTGGGTTACCTACACTTCTATTAGATCATAAGTAGAAATCATGAGTTGACCCACAGGCGCTGCACTGAGTCATTGGGACCACAAAAATGATTACCATCGCCTGCTGACTTTATCAACACCACATTTAGAGCAAAGCCCCTGAGACCTACACCAAGATCATTTCCTGCTCACTAAACAACATTAGGATGGAGGGCACGAAATGAGACCACTCATTTAATGGCAATAAACAATGATCAACAGACAAAATAAATACTAAGATGCACTTACAGTAGGTTTGCATATGATGTGACTAGTAGTTTCCCAATAGTTCCCAATATTTTACAGGAACAGTTTTTGCGGCTTTTATCAACGTCGGTTCAAACAACTCTTTTCACTTAACCGTTCCATTTTGTGCTGATCAGGGCCAACCGGCATGGATAGGGTTTCATTTTTCACTGCAGGGGTGATAATGGAGCTCTTTGGAATTTAATCTGTGTCAGTTTTTGCCTAGCGATTTGAGATGATCGTATATTTCTTTTACTTCAATTGCAACAGACAAATGACCAATCCTGAGTTGCGACATTACTACACGCGTTCTACCAGCACGGTTCGCCTGCAACTGTGCCGCGAATTCCATGAAAACGGTTTGTAATCGCGTCGTGCCGTACCAGTCTCAAGTGGAAACAACTGGAGTCATTCCTTACCATTCTTAAAGTCCCCGTGAACCGGAAGTTGCAAACAAGTTTTCTCCAGTGTTGTGACGTATTTCGGAGAGAAGCGGAATACTAAATGAGGCAAAATAGTGGGCGTGGCTTTTTTTCTAGCTAGCACCTGATTGGATCTAGAAAAATGGGCGTTTCATTCTGAAATGGAGGATGACGCAAGTTTACACACACTGTCAATCAATGCTCGCTCGGCGCTCGCAAACACACAGCAGCTGTCAGTTGGAGGGGCGTGGTTAGGCAAACAAAGTAAGTATGGTCAATTTTGATTTCATAGGGACTTTAAGGCCTGTTCACACCAGGACGAATTTCGCACGCGTTAATCGCCGACGTTTAACGCCTCGTGACTAAACAAAGGGCGCTAATGTGAGTGTGCACACCGACGTGTAAAACGGCATGCGTAAAAGCGTCATTTTTAAAAAAACGGGTTCGTTTTTTTGGTTTGACGTGCCGCGTCAAAAACTATCTGGCCAATGAGATTTTGCTCACGTGTTTAGAGCTTCTGAAGTAACAGTAAAACACAACTCAACTTCAAACACTCAAGTTTGAAGCTGTTAGTAGGATTAAAATATCATAGCCTCTGTAGCACCATAGCTGTACAGCACATTTAAGTAACTTAACATGCCCTCTTGAAATCACTTGAGGAGTTTTGCAGTGAAAGTTGGGGGCGCTCAAACACAAAACGGTCTTGCCGAGCACACATATGCAATGGCGAAGAAGATCTACGCCAAGTAGCGTCGTCGTCTACACAGCCAGGAAGAAATAAGACGAGGATGATGCAAGGCAAGATGAATGTAGAGCTGCTGGTCTTGTTGGTGGTAGAAAATAAAGAACTATATGACAAACGAGACAGTGACTACAAACATCTTGATAAAAGAGAACTGTTATGGAGTGGTATTGCAGAGCAAATGGGCCCCATCTAATGTCAAGGAATGTATTTGCATGTTCATTTGGCTCATCGTCAGCAAAAAACGCTTGGGTGTGAACACAAAACACGCGTTGAAAAACGTTGATGAATAACGCGCGCTGATATTCGTCCAGTGTGTACGGGCCTTTAGAACTAGTATTATTCACTCTCATGTAATTAAAAACCCATAGGCCAATGACTTACTTCGTGAAATACAAAATTTGAAATTCTGAAGCATTTAATCACAATCATTGGGTACTGAAACGTCAAAAAAGAAGCTAGGTATCAGATATTACTTCTACCATTTGACTATAGTCTAAAATTTGTGAAGCCATATGATAGGTTAGTGTGCTGGTTGTATTTAAATATATCAGCTTTTACATGGCAGATAATGATTCAACATTCGACAAACAATACAATCAACAAATCAACAAACATTTTGTAAAAATGAACTTCGAAAAAAGTATTACATACAGAACAGCTCCATAAAAGCTTTAAAGGGTAACTAAACCCACTGGCAATATTTGAAAATGCTGAAAAAGTGGGCAGACCCCAGTGGAGATAGAGGGGACGAAATAGATGCTAAAACACTCTATCCTGATCATTTTCAATACTCACAATTCCAATTCCTGACTCACTACAGTGGTTTTGACAACACAAGATGGTTTTTATACTGCCAAGGGCATACAGTAGCTCGCATGGTGAGCTGAAACCTGCATACGTCACAAAGTGTGGAACATCCAATAGGAAAATTCAACTGCAGTAGCAACCGTTCAACCTGAAGAGGGCAGCACTAAGACGTTTTTACACCATATATTGTAGAAATAGCACACTTTATAAACAAATGTCAAAAAAGTTACTCGAATCAATGACTGGTATTAATAAAGATCCATTCTTACAGATCATTAACTAAAAAAAAGTTGGTTTAGTGTTTAGTTACTCTTTAAATGCACTTGTGACAAAAAAAAAGGCAAAAGATGGTCCATCTACGAAACAATTCCTTCGAAATGATGTGTGAAAAACTGACTGCAAGTGCAAACAATCAGCAATGTCTGATTTTTGTTCACTAAACAGAACTGGTTCTCTGAGAAAGTTCATCTCACCGACTTATTGAATCAGTCACAGTGGTTAACAGCTCACTTGAGTGACTAGACCGTTAGCTTTCAACCCTATGGCTTCAGAAGACTTGGAATTCAGCACACAAGTCACACCACTTTCATTAATTGGCTGAACCATTTCTTTAAGTGTGTGGTAATGATTAAAACATTAAAAACATCGAAAGTTGATTGAAATTATGACATCATTATCAGCCTGCAGGGTTATTGGGAATGTACATGTGCTCAGTAAACTGGCACAATCTTTAAAACAAGGGCAGCTTTTCTCAAAGTCAACACTTTTCCTTTTTTTGTACTGGCAATGGCAAAATAAGGATTTTCTCCCAGATGAGTGCTCCCTTTCTCTGTAAAACTCCTAAAGTGATTTCAAGAGTTACTTAAATGTGCTGTACAGCTATGGTGCTACAGAGGCTATGATATTTTAATCCTACTAACAGCATTAAAAGCTTTCTGCACCATGTCAGTACATTTATTGAGGCTAAAGGTCTCACACCCCAAAGGAAAGACTTGACAGTCATATTTTTTGTGATATTACAGTCAGTAATGAAATGCAGGTCCAGTTGCGACACATGTGAAATTCGGGAAACTGCTGATGAGTAAAAAAAAATAAAAATAAAAAATCAGTCTAGTCTTTGTCACCTGCTCCCTTTGTTCATTGATTGAATCGCAAATCACAAATTTGTAAAATGAATTGAAAATGAAAGCTAAAATGAATGAAAACCTGGTAAATGTTTTTGTTTTGTTTCTCATTTATATGTGAATCTTTGTCTCCCACGTGCTGAGGAAAATGTGGAAAGAACTGAAATTGCACATATTACAGCTAATTTCAGTAATGTGAAACATTATGAATCATAGTGGTCACAGTCTATTCTGCGAACTGACTCCATCATGGCTTTATACTTCAAACACATCATTTTTTTCACTGTCGTGGTTGTGGAAAAAACACACACACACTTACATATTACACTAGATGGACTTTCCAATGTTCAATTTGGCCATTAATGAGTGCTAAACTGGTTTACAGGAATCCCTGAAAGCTGGTGCATTCATTGTAAGACGATTCACAGAAATCCTATTGTGTTCATAGAGGTGGGTTTCTTTGTGTTAAAAGAAATTGGCCTAAATAAACTCAACAGTTTGGCTCATCGCTTGGTTTTTACAGTGCTAGTCTGAGTCACGATCCTCCTTTCAGTTAGCCACAGATCAAGATGCTGTTCTATCCATTCATGGTAGAGAGGATAACGGTTTCACTATCAGTATAAGCGCGAGAAGCAAAATGCTTCTTTGGATTTTAACAGTAAATTGACAAATGTTTCACGTATTGAAATTCTCAGAAGTTCTTATCTCTGTTGCTTGTTTGCAGATGTATAAACATTTGAAAAGTTAATAACAAAAGCTACATTCTTTTATTCAGACTGAAATTACTGTGATGATGAGCATATAAAAAGTGGTCTAAATATTACAAAAGAAAGAATGTTCATTAAATACATGACAAATGTTTAATATGAACTCAATCATTTCTCATTCCAAATCATTGTTTGGATTCAAATGACTGCATGTGATGAAAAATGTCAAAGTGATCCAAATACCTTCAACGTTGAAAATGGATCTTAAAAACAATGACAAGATATAGCAAAGTTTTAAAACCTGACAGAAATGTTTTACCTTTAATGATACAAGAGATCTCTGTACATCTCAACTGTTTCTTGTCATGAGATTAAATGAAGAGCAAAAGATTTCGATCAATCTCACAAAATCTGCGTAGTTTCAGAAGAGATCTCAATAACGTCTCAAGCTGCCAAGAAGCCAAAGTCTGCAAGATTTCAATATGAACTCAACCATTTCTCAATCCAAATCGAGGCACAATCATCTTAGCTATGCTACAAAGACTCCTTTCATAATACATACTTTATCATACGTCAAAAATGTCTTGAATTCTATGAGAAACATCAAGTTGACACTTAGATGAAACATAAATGGATGCCCTGAGCTACCAAATTCATTCCTCTGAGTTTTCGCTAATGATCGTTGTTATGAACCCTAGTGTTACTTTCAATTTTCAGTGAAAGTACTGTGGGATTTACATTAACAACTCATCCAAAGTGTTGACATCTGTAAATACGACAACACCGTGTGAGTAAGTGCTGCATGCGGTACCTCTGTGAACCCTGCAAGGCTATGCTGGCTTTGAAGCGCATTTCATACACTTGATGAAAGTTCTTCTGTGGTCAAAACAACAGAACGACAGGTATTGTCAAGTCAATATCAGTTCTCAAGATAAAATTAGGAGACTATAGCACTACTAAAGCCAATCTTTCAAGATCTATGACAAATTCACATTCTTGAAAGTGACGCTGCTCCTGTGTTCTCACCTTGAACACCCCAGACCACAATGTTCATTCTCAGCCCCCATGTCAGCTCTACTATCTCACCCCCTCCAGTTCAAGAACATGTGTTAAACCCATACATGGGAATGTAAGGTGGGCCGTGAAGAAACTTTTCAGGGGTTTGTAGTGTGTTAGCACCTGTAAACTTCCAGTACTGTGTGGGTGTCATTGCCAACAGCCAGGTGAGATATGACTATCAGATACTCACTTCACTGTACCCTTATCTTGACAAACCACTTCCACTCATAAATAGACTCTCTTGACTCATCCTTGGAAAAAAGGCAATTAGGCAAATTACCGAAGTCATAACAACTACAGTAACTGGTTTTTGAAAAAAAAAAATAAAGATTACTGGCATGTGTACATCTACAAAATCACTTCTGTGTCAGTAATGAATGCACAAAGACAATTCACTCAGACAATTAAAATACAAACTGTTCCTTAAATTAAACAAAATGTGTAACAAAAAAATAGTAATTGACAACTATAAAAATGAAAAGTCAAAAAAGAATCTAGGTATCAGATATTACTTCTTCCATTTGACTGTAGTCTAAAATTTGTGAAGCCATATGATAGGATTGTGTGCTGGTTGTATTTAAATGTATCAGCTTCACAGGCTTTTACATGGCAGATAATGATTCAACATTTAACAGACTATTAGTATTAGTACCATACTAATAGTAATACTAACACCATACTAATACTGTCTTTGACCCCCTTTCGCCTTCAGAACTGCCTTAAAGGGGAAATGAAGCAGTGAATCAAGTTTACATGATTTACAAGATGGATTTCCAATATAATCAACAATTATATAAGGAACATTACAAATGTAACCATTTAGAAGAAAAGAAAGAAAAAACTTTGTATCTTTCGCCGCCAAGGCGCCGCCATTGTGCAGTTGACGTCACGGGGTTGGTTGGCTCAAGTTTAACAGGCTCTGGGCATTGAAAATCGCGACATCAAACTGTGTTTACACCAGTGTTTTGACCGCGAACGACTAATGTTAGGTACAGATATTAGACAAAAAGACGACGTCTCATGTTATATGTTGACAAACTGCACATAGAAACATTGTTCCCGATGTCTGCCGTCAGATATTCCCGTCTCGTCAATAACATGTAAGTTAGCACGTATTTGTTAAAGGAGAAATGAAACGTCCATATTTTCGCACTGGTAGTGCTAGTAACGTTAGCTACAGCCTACATATACTAGGAAAAAGTGTCTCCGCTCTGACATCCTTCAGGGAAAGCATTGCCGCTTCTACACGTCTAACTCCCGGCACAGCATGGTAAACGTGCGCGCCGGTGATGCAGAATTGACCACGCAACACATGCTCAAGATCAACCTCTTGACAACAGATGGACTCTGACACGGAGGGCATCGCAGGACAACAGCCACACTGACACCTGGTAAGTTAGCGTTGCAAACCCGCTCTCCGCCCCAAACCGCCACTGACTGTTCTACACAGCAACGTAACTTACATGTTGTTGACGAGACGGGAATATCTGACGGCAGACATCGCGAACAATGTTTCTATGTGCAGTTTGTCAACATATAACATGAGACGTCGTCTTTTTGTCTAATATCTGTACCTAACATTAGTCGTTCGCGGTCAAAACAGTGGTATAAACACAGTTTGATGTCGCGATTTTCAATGCCCAGACCCTGTTAAACTTGAGCCAACCAACCCCGTGGCGAAAGATACAAAGTTTTTTTCTTTTTTTCTTCTAAATGTTTACATTTGTAATGTTTCTTATATAATTGTTGATTATATCGGAAATCCATCTTGTAAATCATGTAAACTTGATTCACCGCTTCATTTCCCCTTTAATTCTATGTGGCATTGATTCAACAAGGTGCTGAAAGCATCCTTTAGAAATGTTGGCCCATATTGATAGGATAGCATCTTGCAGTTGATGGAGATTTGTGGGATGCACATCCAGGGCACGAAGCTCCTGTCCCACCATATCCCAAAGATGCTCTATTGGGTTTAGATATGGTGACTGTGGGGGTCATTTTAGTACAGTGAACTCATTATCATGTTCAAGAAACCAATTTGAAATGATTCGAGCTTTGTGACATGGTGCATTATCCTGCTGGAAGTAGCAGGGTACAGGGTATCCTGCTGGAAGAGTACATGGTGGCCATAAAGTGATGGACATTGTCAGAAACAATGCTCAGGTAGGCCGTGGCATTTAAACGATGGCCAATTGACACTAAGGGGCCTAAAGTGTGCCAAGAAAACATCCCCTACACCATTACACCTCCACCACCAGCCTGCACAGTGGTAACAAGTCATGATAGATCCAGGTTCTCAATCTGTTTACGCCAAATTCTGACTCTACCATCTGAATGTCTCAACAGAAATCGAGACTCATCAGACCAGGCAACATTTTTCCAGTCTTCAACTGTCCAATTTTGGTGAGCTCTTGCAAATTGTAGCCTCTTTTTCCTACTTGTATTGGAGATGAGTGGTACCCGGTGGGATCTTCTGTTGTTGTAGCCCATCCGCCTCAAGGTTGTGCGTGTTGTGGCTTCACAAATGCTTTGCTGAATACCTCGGTTGTAACGAGTGGTTATTTCAGTCAAAGTTGCTCTTCTATCAGCTTGAATCATTCGGCCGATCCTCTTCTGACCTCTAGCATCAACAAGGCATTTTCACCCACAGGACTGCCGCATACTGGATGTTTTCCCCATTTCACACCATTTTTTGTAAACCCTAGACATGGTTGTCCTTGAAAATCCCAGTAACTGAGCAGATTGTGAAATACTCAGACCGGCCCGTCTGGCACCAACAACCATGCCACGCTCAAAATTGCTTAAATCACCTTTCTTTTCCATTCTGACATTCAGTTTGGAGTTCAGGAGATTCTCTTGAGCAGGACCACACCCCTAAAAGCATTGAATCAACTGCCATGTCATTGGTTGATTAGATAATTGCATTACAGATTTTTACCAACTGCTTACACACAAAATCTTTTCATGTCACACGATTTTTGAAACCTCTCACTCAAAGTGCAAAACTACATGCCACACCTTCAAAACCATGAGCTATTTCTCAGCCTTTGACTCAGTTTTCAATTGCATAAAACACATTTTCAAACCACTACACACAATTATCTACCTAAAACACAAAGATATATCAGGAAGTGACTTGCTTTCCTTTTCCAAACACAACCAATCAAAATGCTACACTTATTCACCAGGTCACACAGACACACTCCTCACTAGTGTTGTCAAAAAACTCGGTACTTCGGTACCAAGTCGGTACTAAAAAAAAAAAAAATGTTACGGTACCAGCTTTTCTAGGTACCGAATACCAGGTTCGTCCAGTTCTGTTCTAGACGCGATGTCTGAAACGTGCACAGTTGCGTCCTCTTCATAACGCTGATATGGCTCTCTCTCTCTGAATCCACTTGTTGAAACGAAAGGAGGAAAGAGCCACATATGGAAATATTTTGGATTAGGCTAATGTCACGTTGCCATAAGAGGCCGATTACATGCAAATTCGCAATTTCAAATATAGGCGTGATTCAAGCGTGCTCCTAATAAAAACTCATTGGCGTTGCATAGCAACGACAGACGCCGCGTGAGAGCAAGCGCTTTGGAAAGAATAAGCACGCGCAAAAATATAATTAAAAAACACGCGCGACATGTGAACGGCCTCTAAAGTGCTTTCGGGGTAGTTTTACGAGTACATGAGCACAGTAGTATCTACCCGACACCAGAGTACTACTGGTATTAGTATTGTCATTTAATGTCAGTGCCAGTTCTAGGCGTATTCTTGCCTTTATAACTCAGCAGGTTTAAAAAGCCTTTTTAAAATTAAATATGAATGCAGTTTTAGATTAATAAAAGGACAGTCAAGTCAAATAAAACATGTTTTATGGTAATGCTACAAAGATACCATTCATAAACATTACTTAGTTATCAACACATTGAGTGAACAATATATTTTTACAACATTAATTAATGTTTGAAAATGTTATTTATTACAAACACCTGATTGTTAATGTTTGTTCACTTAATTCATTGTGCATTAAATAAATAATGGATTAAAACTTTACAAACAACTTTAAAAATGTGTTAGTTAGTGTATAATATTGTTTATTTAGGTCATTTTATCTAATCTTTTTCTAAACTGTTTATAATACAAATGTACAGTTTCCATACTTGTAACCGTGATACACTTAAATATATGTAAATTTAAACTAAGCTTTGGTACCGAAATTGGTACCGAGAACCGTGAATTTTAACTGGTATCGGTACCGAATACTGAAATTTTGGTACCGTGACAACAC
The DNA here is from genome assembly GCF_988280905.1 of Pimephales promelas. Taxonomy (NCBI): domain Eukaryota; kingdom Metazoa; phylum Chordata; class Actinopteri; order Cypriniformes; family Leuciscidae; genus Pimephales; species Pimephales promelas. The sequence goes on along the minus strand of NC_142775.1, from coordinate 13,353,550 downwards.
TACTCCTCACATGTGCAAACACTAATTGCTTACGTAAATGTTTATAGTTTTGCTGTATGCTATTGCAGGGGCGTAATTTGCGGGTGGGACATGTCCCCACCACTTTTTGCCAGGGTTGATATTGTCCCCACCACTTTTTAAAAGCTCTCGCGGCACGGATAGCTAACAGTAGAAATAAATAAAACATCTCCAACTGGCAGACCGTTCGTTTGTAAAATAAAAGAAGCGATCTATAGCCCTAAAATACGTTGTTTTTTTAAATCAAGTGATCAAAGTGCTCCTCGCCGCCTGCGATCGGTGGCGCGGTTACAGTGTATCTCGTGGCTCACGCACAGTTTTCACATGCACGCTTCAATCCGTTTCGGAGACTCTTGTTCGTTCCGGTGCAGAGCATATGAGCGGAGTGGAGTGGGAGAGAGCGGGGAGCGAACGGGCGGATCTTGGACAGAGCGCAGAGGGGCATCTTTAAAAGGACGGAGCGTCGTCCCGCTCCACTTTCGCTCCGCTCACCTCACACCACGAGTCTGGCAGAGGGCAGAGAGGGTTTTCTCCGCAACCACTGCATGGGTCTGAATCCTCAGACATTGTCCAAACTTGTGTTCTTGAAGGTGAACTCAAAAGAACTGTAGATAAGGAAAGCAATTCATTTTCTTTCTTTTTTTTTTTTTTTTTTAAAAAAGGCTTGACAACATAAGCCATGTAAATTGTAATCCATGTGCACTCTGCGCAAAAGTTCAGTTATACGAATTTTGGCCTAATAGTTCATTTAGCATACTTTTAAAACGTTGACGTAGCCTACAGTAGGCCTATAGCCTGTATATTTTTATTTATATATAATTAGGCCAATTGATTCGTTTAATTTTACAGCATTTTTTGGTACAATTGATATAAGCATTTTTTTTTTTTTTGTGTGTGCGCTGTGCAAAAGTTTAGTTATCAAAATGTTGGCCTAATAGTTAATTTACTTTTTAAATGTTTAGGCTATGTATTTTTGTTTATAAACTTTTTTATCTTTATTTATATTATTAGGCCCATTTATTCGTTTAATTGTACAGCAGTTTGTGTGTACAATGGAGAGACTATAAGCCAATTTAAATTTTAATCGTGCTGTTCCGCAAAAAATCAGTTATCAAAATTCTGGCCTAGTAGTTAATTTACTTTTATGTATATTTTTGTTTATATAATTTTTATTCATATTATTAGGTCAATTTATTCGTTTAATTTTACAGGACTTTCTGCTATTTCCACTGGACATGTTGTAAAGTCACATCTATGTTTTTATTCACGCGTCACGTAATTCATTCATTTATACACACATGTCCCAGCCACTTTTTAAAACAAAGTTACGCCACTGTGCTATTGTATGCCAAAGTAATGTTTGGCCTGATAAATATTTTCTACATTCTACATCTCTCAGAAGATTACTTCCACTGTAGAACATTGTATTGAAATGTAGATACAAGCCTATGAAAGACCAAAGAGCTTTAGATTTAGAACAGCAGAGTTTACATGCTATATCCAAAAATTAAAGTGTTTGCCATTTGATGCAAACGCTTCATTCTGACATATGTTTATGGCATTTTAAATGCAGTGTTGCATTTTGAAGGAGATGTGATGCATTTTGCATTTTGTGTGTGCAGTTTTGAGAATTGTGTGTAAAGTTTTGAAAAAAGGTGACTTAGCTGGTGTGTAAGCAGTTGGTAAAAACTGTAATGAGAAATTTAACAGGTGTTCCATTCATTGTAGCAAATCCATTCATACATTGCATTAATGAGAAATTGAACAGTAGTGTGTGTGTGTGTGTGTGTGTGTATATATATATATATATATATATATATATATATATGAAGTGTTCAGATGCAAAAGCCTCTAAGTGCCATTTGAAATTTTCTTCTAAAATGATCATTTTTATCAAGCTTGTACATTTAAGTTCAGTAATTTCACTTAAATGGCAATGAAGATTACCTATTAATTGTCATTTAAGTGAAATTACTGAACTTAAACATACAAGCTTGATAAAAATTGTCATTTTAGAAGAAAATTTCAAATGGCATTTAGAGGCTTTTGCATCTGAACTCTTCATATATATATATATATATATATATATATATATATATATATATATATATAATCTAAAATCTTGTATTATATATATATATATATATATATATATATATATATAAAATAAAAGATTTTAGATTCTGCAAGAAAAGGAAGAATTGTTGAGACTATTTAACCCCACTTTATACAGAAAAATATATATACAAAAACTATACATACAACAGTATGTATCCTTGCAGGTGTATATACTATTAAAAACATATTTACATAATAAAATAAAATTATTTTAGCTAATACAATTCCATAAAATTGAAATGACATAGCTTTCCACTCTAATACAATATTTTCAATTTTGTGCATCCAATTGTTGCATTTCACAACAGGTCTGCCAAAACTGCTTTAAAGTCGCCATGGCACCAAAATCCACAGTTTGTCACAATAGGAAAGAAAACACTGTCGCAACATGTTTCGTGCCGTCTCAGTGAATGTGATTGCACTGAGATCAACATGTAACTGGATCAACATCTTTGGTAATCTTGAAACAACATTAAGCATCAATCAGATTTGAGGGACACATCCCAAGTTTAAGCTTACAACCAGAGATAAGTACTTCCACATCAGTGTTATCATTTTCATCTGATTAGGGCGTAAGTTATGGGGTTAGGTTTACAGGTAGGGTTAAGACAAGGAATCTTGTTATAAATATTATGTTCCAGGAACATGTCTTACTTGGAAAAATTACAGTGATACAATGTGCAAGGTTTCCACAACAATTACGGTTTGGCTTTGTTGCTTCATGGGCAGCATTAATGCTTATGATGTAAAGGGCTGAGGCATTTTCATGCTTATTAGGATGAATAAAATCTCTGGGTGTATTTGCCTGTGATCTTCTTCTCTTGCACAACTAACTTGTTGCAGTATTTTCATAAAACACAAGCACCCGTTGGCCTCTAACCTTTTTTGTCAGTTATTAGATCGTTTACCATGCATTTTCTTTCTCCCACTGCCTGTGTCTGGTATTTAAAGAGATCAAGAAATTACAAGTTATTAAAAATATTTTTCAAAAATATAAAAAAAAAAATCATAATCAATCCTGAGCTAATAGCTCTAGCCCATTGTGTGTATCATTTCCTCACCCTCATGTCACTTTTTCTTCAGTTTAACAAAAGCAGCTGCACTTCTAAATACAATGAAAGTGAATGGCGACCATACTGTCAAGCAAAATTTGTCATCATGACATCATGACTTTTGCGTAAACATATACGCCACTTTCGAGTCAGGTGGCGTGTTATCTCTACGCATTTTGAGCTATCCGCGTGTATCCGCGTGTATGCGTATATGTCTACGCCATTAACGTCCGCGTCATTCCGCGTGTCCGTACACGCCGTCAAATCTCCAGTCATAAATGCCATTAACCCCAGTGACGGTTAAGTTTAGGGATGGGGTTGAGGTAAGTCATATCTTTTTTTTTACCTAGGATGGTAAGGGAACAGTCAATAAATGCCATTAACCCCAGTGACGGTTAAGTTTAGGGATGGGGTTGAGGTAAGTCATATATTTATATAACGTTAAGTCAACGGCGTTCATAAACACGCTGAAAGGCGATTATGCGTCTTGATTTCCAAAAATGGAAATACGAATTGGCGTGTCATACACACGCTACTGAGATCAGTCTGCAAAAAAATAAATAAATAAAACGAATTTAATGCACAAAAGGCATCATATAAAACCAGGGGACTTCGGACTACTTTAATGAAAAATGTATGCTGCATTTGTGTCCTTTTGAAGCATGACAGCTGTGGTCTCCATTCACTTTCATTGTATTGAAAGGGCAGCTCAGACATTCTGTGAAACTTCTCATTTGTTGTTCCATGAAAGTAAAGGTTTGGAGGTGAGTGAAGGGGAGTAAAGGATGACAGAATTGACATTTTTGGCTAAAATATCCCTTTAAAGTGTGCAAATTTGAAATTAAATTATGAAAACGTGAATCAGGAAAACTACTCTGAACACCGTGGCCGAAATTGTGCAGTTGCAGACCTTTTGCAAATTTCAAAAGACAAGAATGCCTTCCTCCTTACTACTTTTAACTTGCTCAAGCAAATCCTTTTCAATGTAAAACTATCTAGCAAAAGCTGAGTAGAACCTCATTCCATTTCAGATCCCAATCCTTACACTTTCCTTTCTATCAATAGATTAATCCACCTGGAAAGTCAGATTTTTAAAAGTGTCCTTCATGGATCATAGCTGAAATTCTGTCATCTCTTCAAGATGCTTTTGCCTGAGGTTAAATGGAAATGGCAGTGCTGGTAAACAACCACAACTGGTTAAAAAGTCGCGTAAAAGGAACTTAAGAGGTTCAGTGGTTATAGAGCAGGGGCCTTCCTTCAACTTAAACAAACTGATCAAGAACTGATCTTTAACTACAGGTCCAGAGAACATTTAGTAAATACTGCTAAACAAAATATAAAGGCATAGAAGACAGTCTAAACAGTGCAAACACCATTTAATGTGACATTTTTTTTTTATAAAGATTTAATAAATATCAACCAAAGTGCCCATAAATAAAACACAAAACTTTCACTCACATAATCACTCAAGACATCAGCTATTCTGACCTTTACGTTTTTCCAGGAAGTCAGAGGAAACCGAGCATAAGCCCAAGAGGGGACGACAGCGCTGAGGAACAGAAAAAACAGGCAATCAGTCACCACTGAGAATTCTCCTATTCCAACTATACATCCACCAGCTCTCAAAACAACATCTCACTGATCTGAACACCATCAACAGAGGTGACTCAGCTCTACTGCAGGATCTCTCACATCCACACACTATATACTATTCTGTACTACCATTATATCAAAAGAATGTGTCATGATAGCTTTATGGTAATTTCAAATATTTCAAAGAATAACAAGGTTTTATCATGGTACCATGTACAAAAAAAAAAAAAAAAGGTGTCGTTGTTACACTGTAATTATACATTCAAGTACTGAATAACTACATGTATTTACTATAGGGTTAGGGTAGGATTAGGGTTTGGGCATGTAATAATAATTTTTTTTTTTTTTTTAACCTTTATTTTACCAGGAAAGAAGCACATTGAGATTAAAAATCTCTTTTACAAGAGCGTCCTGGCCAAAACTGACAGACACAGCACGTTCGAGTGTAACAAATAACATCCAACAACACAGACACATATATACACAAAAGCAACTCAAGTACAATTTCAAAATCAAATACAGAACTAGCTAAAACATCTACAGCCCGATGTTTCATTCTCTAAATCATTTAAAATTTATTTAAAAGTGTCCAACGAAACCAGTTTCCTCAGTTTCAACGTACTTTGTAAACAATTCCAAAATAAAATAAAGTGTTACCAAAAAAATAACACCCTTCAATACAAATCACAATCTTTGTGTGGTAGTGATGCAATCAGATGGTCATAATACTTTCATTAATCATTCTAATGAGGGTAACTCGGTTTTGATAGTCCACTTTAGACATTCGTAACATTGCAACTACATGTCAACTACAAGTCATTGGATTATTAAAAGACTGTCTGCTTAATATCTGGTAACACTTTCATTTGATGGTTGACATGCACTTACAAAGTTACTGAATGTAAGTAAGTTGGCAATTATGTCAACATATCCGACTAACCCCATACACTCTATTAAGAATTAGTTGATGTGTAGTTTTAAATATCTAGTTTTTTTTTTTTTTTTTAGCAATATTGCTGGGGAATGTTGCCATCAACGGGCAACCAGATGAGACACAGGGCCCATGACCGCTCTAAGGTATCCAGATAGAAATTGGTCGCCCATTTTAAATGGGAAAGTGCCCAAGCAACAATCGCTCGCCTACCAACATTGCTCAAAAGTTGCCCTGTGTATCATCACCTTAAGCCTAGTTGATGTGTAGTTTTAAAAGAGGACACCATGCTGAATGTCCATGGTAAAAACACGATTTACAAAATATGATTTGTTTGTTAAAAATTTGTGTTAAATTACGAATGCAAAGGACATATTTGTCAAGCAAGGCAACATTCTTTTCTCCATAGCTGTACCTTTGCATCCAGTGTTGAACAACGTTTGCAAGCCTCTGAAGCCTGAAATTCTTTTGACATTGATGAAGCTCATGACAACAATGATGGGATGCCCTCTGGTGGTAGCTTGGCAACTTAATCACATTACTTCAAACAGATCTGCAGAATTAATCAGCTACAGTGCAAACAAGTTTCTGATGTCTGTTTAATGATAACACGGCTCAGCGTGCAACCAAACAAAATGTACAGGAGCGAGAAATGCATTTAAAACACCAGGATAGTGAGTGTTGGTATTACACGATAAAACCATTACAGATGCAGAGAGAGAGAAATGGAAAGACAGCGAGAGATACAGCATGTTTGCTCTTCCATATTCATGTTGAAAATGTCAGCCGGTGTTGTACTGCACAGAGAACTACTACTGTCTTGTGAACGCAAAGTGCATATCTGAAATGAACAAGGAATCCCTGGCTTTTCTTTAATTAAATGCCAGCTGACAATCCATTTGGGACTCCAAATCTCCAGCTGGACCTGTTGTGATCCTTCTGATGATCATTTTCACAGAACATGTTCACTGGCGTTGGAAACATGGGACCCCCATTATGGCACTATATTAGTCAGTTTTATTAAACAAATATTAAGGTCAAATTTATCCTATAGTTTCATACACTGGATGGCAGAACTTCTTGCTATTGCCAGCCAGTGAGAGGCATGCTGTTAGAGATAAAGGCTGCCCATGCATATAAGCAAAAACAGGTTCCCAACTAGGGAACCCTTTGCACACTTCCAAGGGGCCAATAAGATTAAAGATTTGTTGCTGTTGTTGTTGTTTTAAAAAAAAAAAATCAAGATGTATTCATCATATTCTTACGGAAGTACGGAAGCCCTGAACCGCAAGGTGATAAAACAAAAGAAGAAAACTTATCTTGTTATAACAACATATTATGTCGTTTTAACAAGATATTATGTCATTATAACAAGATATTATGTCGTTTTAATGACATACTAAGTTGTTAAAATGGCTTATTAAGTTGTTAAAATGACATAATATCTCGTTATAACGAGATACATTTTCTTCTTTTTTTCTCACCTTGTGGTTCAGGGCTTCCATAATTTTAAGAACGCTAAATATAACTTAATGCATATTAGTATGTGCCCCTTATTACGACGAAATAACGAGATATTTGTCGAAATAACGAGATATTATGTAGTTTTAATGACTTATTAAGTGGTTTTAACGACTCAGTATGTCGTTATTACGAGATATTATGTCGTTTTAATGAGATATGTCGTTTTAACTATGCCGTTATAATGCTATATTATGTCGTTATAATGCGATATTATCTCATTTAACGTCTTATTAAGTCGTTTTAACGACTTAGTATGTCGTTATAACGAGATATTATGTCGTTTTAACAAGATATTATGTTGTTATAACGAGATATTTCGTTTTAACAACAAACTAAGTTGTTATAACGAGATATTATGTCGTTTTAACTAGATATGATGTTATAATGCGATATTATGTTGTTTAAGGACTTATGAAGTCATTTTAATGACTTAGTATGTCGTTATAACGAGATATGTCGTTTTAACAACAAAGTCGTTATAACAAGATATTATGTCGTTTTAACTTGATATTATGTCGTTATAATGCAATCTTGTGTTGTTTAACGACTTAGTAAGTCATTTTAACGACTTAGTATGTTGTTATAACGAGATATTATGTCGTTTTAACGACATACTAAGTCGTTAAAACTACTTAATAAGTCGTTAAAACAACATAATGTAATATATTATGTTGTTTTAACAACATACTAAGTCGTTATAACGTGATATGTCGTTTTAACAACATACTAGGCCGTTAAAACTACTTAATAAGTCGTTAAAACGACTTAATAAGTCATTAAAACAACATAATATCTCATTATAACAAGATAAGATTTCTTCTTTTTTTTCTCACCTTGGGGTTCAGGGCTTCCATATTCTTTCTGTTTTTTTTTTATTATTGTTTTTCTATAATTTTTTGATAAATTGCTGAGAAATTACTATTTATCAGGAAGAAAATAACGTATAATTATTGGTCATAAAGAGTAAATAGTGAAGAATCACTCCTATAACCTGGTATACTACAGCTTGAAAGCCCATTAAATTCCCTAGGTAATGGAGGGATAATTAGATTCACTAAATAGAGAAAGACTTCTCTTTTTTAAATGTGCATAATATCAGTTAATTAATTTACAGTCAATTTGAAATGTTGGACTCAAAGCCATTATGGAACAAAAGAAAAAATATATATATTTGAATAATTTGCTCACAATAGTCATTTGCAGTACAAGAATGTAATGGATGTTGTTTGCTGCAGTATTTGCAGACTCTAAAATGTTAAATTATCAGACATAAACTAACCAATCGATTAAGGACAAAACGTTATTATATCACCTCATCCTTGTGCACATACATTTAAAGATTCTGTAATTGGAAAAACCTTCCATCGATAATTCCATTCATCATATTTTACACATTTGCCTCACATTGCCAGTGTTGTGAACATGACTGACTAGGATTTTGCTGTTCAAAGCTAGTTAGCTGAGCTAGTTGAGATCTTTGCCAAATATTAAATGGGGACACATCCACAGGAAGAAGCCACAGGAGCCAAAGCACCTCTAATTTACGAATGCTGTAGTAGCATGCTGCTGTTTCCAGTACCTGCCTTCCTCAACGCTGTCAGCCCTCCACATTAAGTGAGTCTGAACAGACTTATACAACCTCCACTTCTATCCCAGCTCACCTCTCAATTACCAGATACTTTTCCCCCCCAGCGAGGGATCTGTAGACGGTGCCACGCAGAGTGCCTCGCAAATTTAATCTCCACCATCTCCCTCTAATTACACCGTGATGAGGAGCAAAATGGGAATCTTCCATGGAACACATTCCAATCCCATGCACGGATGAGGCTGCTAAGTAATTGAGCTGATACAGGTGCCAAAACATTGACAAAATGCCTTGGGTGTTTTGTCTGAAAGTATTCTGCCCTTTGTAGAAGAGCTGCAGGCAAAGATTGTGTGAATGAAACTAATGAAATGCTCACTCGGTGGTGACAGATTTAGAGCGAAGGTTAAAAAAAGAAAATGTCTGGCGACTACGGTCCATCCTCTACTTTTAAGAAAAAAAAATAGCCAGCTAGTCATTATCAACAAAGGATCAGCAACACACTCACTAGGCGAGTTGACAAGATTACATCCCAGATTACAACCCTCCAGACCTAACGAAGCTTCACGCTGATAAATTCCTACGGTGGATACTTCGGTATTAGACGCAACATCATTAGATTGAAATGATGTGGAATTTATCTTGTCCCGTACTCCCCAAATGAAGAGCTACAGCACAGATAACCTGCTTGCTTAGAATAATGATGAGGAAAAGAAGACTAATATAGCAGTCTGCCATATTTATGATGTATTTCCGTCTTAATTAACTACTTCACGTGCTGTGCCACTTTAACTCAGCATCATAAATATACACTTAAACAACACCTTCAATTATCAGTATCTGGACCGACCTCTGACTGAATTGCTATTTAACCAAATTATCATTTACAGTTCTTTAATTTAGGCCTACTGCTGTTTTATTTCAAACCATTAATTAAATGGTGAAATATGTAGAGATAAGGTTTTAATAGACCAGAAGAGGAAAGTTTGTCAACCTTAAATGGTGTGAAAAAGCCATGCCTGAATGGTTTCAAAAAGTAGACAGTCTAATTGACATATATGAATAGAAAATGAAAAAAAAGAGATATTACAAACCAACAGACAGTCTAATTGAAAAGGCAGATTGAAAGAATGTTAGACAGTAAGACAGACAGGAAAATAGACAGACAGATAGAAAAATATACAGATTAGACATATACAGAGACCGAAGTAGCCGTTCAAAATAACCTTCAAAACACTGACATGAGAGGACTACTCAGTGTGCCAAGTACATAATTAAAATGCACTTAATAGCAAAATTGCTTTCAAAATGACATTGAGCATTCTTGGAATGCAAGAAATCATATTCAGGGGCTCCCGGGCCCTTGATAGATAGCAAAAGAATATGGGTATTAAACAGTATCTTAAAAAGCCCCCAGTCTACTTAAAGCTGTCTTCATAGTAGAGAAAATTCTCATTAATGGGAGCTGAGAGAGCAGTGTTCTCTCGAGGATGACATGGTTAATGATCTGTTCCCATTGTGCATAAACCAATTAGCCTGTGTGACCCCAGACATGGCGTCTATGCCATAACAGTAAAGAAGATTCTTGCAGCTGCCACTCTCTTATCTGCAGCCACCAATACAAGGTTAGAGGCAGTGCATTATGGGCTAGCGTTGGCCGCACCATGAAATCACAGACACCAGGCAAGGTCAATTAGTGAAAGCTGTACAGAATGCTAGGAAAGACATCTTCACCTTTCCTGTCTTCACTGTGTTAATGGTGATGTTGTGGGCTTTAGTTCTGTGGGCTGTAAAGATGTTTGAAATAGCTGAAATCATTTGGTGAAGTGATATGGAACTGTACTGTGGTCACAACCCATGCGCCTGGAACTTTAGCCGGTGCAAACTGCAAACTGTTCAAAGGTCTTTAAACGATTCCAGACGATGAATAAGGGTCTTATCAAGCAAAACGATCGCTCATTTAATAAATAAATACATAGCTCAAATGGTCGCCTTGCTCTGTTCTGTGATGCACATTTGTGACTCTCCTGTTCGAACTCGTTTATCAAAATGAACAAATTTTTTCCCGAGTCAATTTGTTCATTTCGTTCGTTGAATAAACCAAATGACACGAAAAAAGATTTGTTCATTTTGAAAAACGAGTTCGAATAGGAGAGTCACAAATGCGCATAACAGAACAGAGCAAGGCGACCATTTGAGCTATAAAACTTAACAACACATTCTCATCCCAAGACATACCCGGCGCTATGGGCGGGCCTTAGGGGTCCGGGCCCACCTACCGAGTGCCTGTGCCCCCCTGTGCCCCCCTCTTCATGCAATTTGCATTTAATAAATTATTTTAAAAATAAAAATAATGTATTGAATAACTCATGCGGAGATTCCACTCCCAAAAACGTCGACTTCAGCTGTATTAAGAACATGAGTGGGACAGTTATTTTTATTACTCTTCTTAAGTTGCACCAGCCCTGACACAATGCTAAATCATAAAACAGATATGTACAATAACATTACGATGTCCTTTAATCGATTTAAATAGTTATTGATTTAGGTTTATGTGGTTGTTCAATTACGCCTTTATATTTGTATTGAATGTGAATGTAAATGGTCCAGGAGTAGAACTTTTGCCAAGCGTGCCAGAGGTTCTGGGTTCTAATAAATGTTGTTTTAAATTATGTTTATCAGTAGTTGTATATCAGGCAGAGACAAAACATCTTCAGAACATTGTGTTTTAATTTCACCGGAATGAATAGAGTCTTTCCACAACGGACTGCGCGTCCGAGTGAAGAAAAACGAGCAAGCGGCGACGAGCATTTGAACAGTTGATTTAAAAAACAAATTTCTGCGCTAGATCGTCTCTTATTTAAAAAAAACAACGAAACGAATGCTCTGCTAGTTAACTGAAGATGTTTTGATTATTTGTATTGGTACATTCGTGCCGGGATATGTTTCAAAAGTGGTGGGTACAACATCGACGATGGGGACATATCCCACCCGCAAATTACGCCTGGTACTTGAAATCGGCGTGAAACTGTTGTAGCAATAGTTGTTTTTTGTCCTATAGAAACATTTATTGGATGTCATAATTAGGCCCCCCCTACAATATTAAATGCCCGTCCATGGTTTGTTTCTGCAGCCGGCTCTGTCCCAAGACGTCATCTAATTGACGCTTTTGACCATACGTCAACATCCGACGCTTTAGGGCACCCTTTAACGTCAGTTAGATGACGCTATCCTAATGCGTCATCTAACTGACACTTTATCTTTAGCCAGTGTTAGGAAAGTTACTTTCTTCATGAACTAGTTCAAAGTTCAGTTCACACATTTTAAAATGAACTAGTTCAGTTCATAGTTCTTTTTTTCCATATGTTGCGAGCTTTATTTATTATTATTATTATTATTGCCACAGCCCATATACAAACACAGACAACAATTATTTTATCGACGGGCAAAGTTTGCACAGAAATGTAAGACTTTTCCCATCCTCACCGAACTCGTCATAAAATCCTTTTAAATTATCATACGACGTCTCCTCGCTCGCTTCTTTGTCGACGGCGGCTGTAGTGCGATACTGGTGGCTGGTGTTGCCAGTTTGGGTGTTTTTACGCTACATATTAAAGGGGGGGTTGACTGCGATTTCACGTTTTTCATTTTAAATAGTGTGTAATGTTGCTGTTGGTGCATGAACAGTATCTGCAAAGTTGCAGTGCTGAAAGTTCATTGTAAGCAGAGATATCATCTTTTAAAAATCAGGAAGTATATTGCCTACAAAAACGACTCGATTGGGACTGCAGCTGGGTTTTAGACGTCACTAACCCACACATTTGCATCAACCCTCCCTCCGGAATATGCAGGAATGGGCATGTCATGTGCATATTTCTGCAGCACGTCGAGTGTGTTATGTTCATCCAGCTGTCAGGTCTTCTGCGTTCGGGCTTCCCACGGACGTACATGTACTGTGTCAACAATGGATACAATTGACCCTTCGCTAAGCCACGCCCGAAAACCGCCACTGGCCAATCATGTCTTAGCAACCGTAACTATGCGCGGGAGGTCTGTCAAGCTTTCGAACGAGGGAAACATGCTGAGGCATTGTGCGTATGGATTGTGCAAATCTGATACCGGTATAATAAAAGTTTGGACGGGGGAGAGGAGTTGTTTTCCTTCCAGAAAATCTAAAAGCCAAGGGGAAAAATGATTGGCGTGATCTAGCATCTATGTGCGAGACCCATTCACAACTAACTACTGGTAAATGTCGACATGCTTAACAAAAACACCTAACGTTATTGCTTGAAAATATTGACCGTTCTTTGGTCATAATGATAACGTAAAATAAGACGATTAAAGAGACAAGACAAAGGCTCACTGACACTAAAATATATTTCAGTATTTTGTTAATCGACGTCCTACTAACGTTACCCCTTAACTTAACCCAATCCGATCGCGGCTCTCCTGGTATTAGTGTTATTCCACAAGATTTATTGATAAGCTGTTTGATTTATAATTATTACGATTATTTTCACATACCCTGCTGTGTATGAACATAGCTGTTACTCAATTTGTGTTTCCCATTTGAACGGTCAGCGTATGAGGCGCTGCTGCTTGCGCTGGGACTATAACGTTAGGCTTTAACTTCAATTTTTAAGAAATTATTCTCTAATCGGTTGCATATAATGTCGTGAATATATCCCTCGAATGCATACTGTAGTCCCTTTTGTCTTGCTCTCTCAGATATTTCACTTGTTCGCCGAAAATTACAAATTATCTCATTGAAATGTCTGATACCGGGTGCATCCACACTATAATAGATGGGCCAGCCACGAAAGCTTGACAGGCGTAGCAACAGTAACTAGGGAGGGCGGGGCTTAGCGAAGGGTCAATTTATGTTTGATTATGTTCCTGAAAATGACGATCGTAATTTAGCTCTCTGTGCTGTGCATTTTACGGAAGACCGCTTCCAGAATCTCCTATTTTATGTCTACGACAAACGTGTACAAACATTATGGACCTGAATTTTGTATAGGGACTAATGTTGTAAATGTATTTTTCATATATATGTTTTATGACGTTATTTTCGATTTGATCAAGAACGTAAACTTGCCAGCGCTGTTAGAGTATAACTTAGTAGCCAGTCAGTTGCTATTGTTGCCAGTCAGATGCTATTGTGTAAAACAAATGTGTATAAAGTTAAAAAATGTAGCAAACCATCATTCAGAAACGTTTAGCAAGAGCCGTGTGTGGTGAGGTTCTGTTTGACTCGCTTCATCCCGGCTTTCTCGGTCTGATTCTGGGTCATACTGATACTGCAGTTCGACGCATATTTACATCTGGACCGGAGCTCATGACATGCTCGTTTCGCCCGTAAAGATAATGGGCGTTAACTTTCCGGACAACGTGAGCGACAGTTTAGCCAATTACAACACACCGGGCCAAACTAACCAATCATAGTTTTCATAGAATCAGGAAGTCAACCGCTCGTTCAAGGACAGAGGAGAGCGCGGCTGACAATAAAGGTGAAGTTTATGAAAAGTACGACTTTTTAAAAAAGAAAAACCACGAATACATGTTATATTGCACCCCATAAACACAATCATTCAAAGAAAAAAAGAACTTAGTGATTGCTTTCAGGATGTGAAGAGACTTTTAACCAGCATAACAACAACAACAACAAAATTCTGAAACAAACTACCCTGTTTTTGATATAAACTGTTGGAAATGTTGAGGATCAACCCCTTTCTCTTTCCCTTAAAGGCCCACCGAAGTGTCTTGAAACGCGCAGCATTATTCAGTGTTGACATATTTTTTCACTTAAACAGGAAGATAGGGCGGAACGCAACAAGCAGCTTTAGTAAAATAGCCAATAGCGTTTTCTTAATGTCACAGCTCGGCCAGAGCCCCTGAGCTCAGCAAAGCCGCATGTGACAGATTACGACAGCCACAGTGAAATAGATTCTTCTTTTAGATTTAATATTAATAAAGTGTGAAAAGTGTGTAATTCAACGTGGGTTTCACTTTATTTGGATGGTCCCTTTAACACATTCAGTGGACTATAACTATAAGTAACGTTGCACCTACATCTCTACTAACACTCACTAAAGTGTTACAAGTGTTATCCCTTCTACTCGTCAGTGCTGTTTCTAACGTCGTGTCTGTGTCGCATTCTCAGTAGAATTGTTTAGTGCTCTGACTATTGAGCACTGAGAATATTGTCCGTTTTATGTTGTAATTGCCTGTTAAATTTGCCACAAGGTCAAAAGAAAGTAGCATGCTAGTTAATCACCGTTTTCTCATTTCTTGTTTGAGAGCAGTAACACACAAATAAAGTGGAAAGACTCTGCTCTGGGTGTATGAAACGGTACTTAGGGAACCTAAGTACAGAGGCACGAGGCCATGGAAATGTCCTCATCCGACTGAAGGATATGTGGGTTAACTCGGGCTGATGTGTGCTCCCAAATCACATTACAAAGACTTTTTTGAGAGTGGAGGGTCACATGGCTCATGAGTCTCGCTAATGTAAAGCCTGTCATTCTCGGGAGTAGAGCTGAGGAAAGCATAAATCAACAGTGTGTCAGTCAGAGATTTCCCACCATGGAGATGTTCCAGAGGAAGAGCTTCTGCAGCAGATGCCCTGAAGTCTGTCAGCCGTTAAAGGCGGCGCTTTAGAATTCAGCTCACAGAATGTGTCAGCGGCACACACTCTGTGCTGATTCTCTTGGATCTGGTCCACGTGTCTCCTCTGCTCAGCCGAATCGTCTCAGGGCCCTAAGGCAGGGCTTTAAAAGGTCTGTTCTGATAGCAGGAACCTGCTCGACTCTGACCGCTTCCGAGGGAGGCTTGATCCGCCGTGACATGCCGCTTCTTTCCACGCTGAAATTTACCATTGGATGCACGTAATGCCATTAGGGTTTTTCTGTGAGAACATATTTAAACCATCCGATGCTTAAAACAGGACTGTTAAATCATCATAGCATGTTTTGATTACTCCTTCACTCCATTTATCATCACGAATGATGGATGTTTCTACGGATACTCATGATACAGCTAACATAATTAATCCAGACAGGACATGACATCAGTATCCCCGCACACTTCAACTCTAGTTCTTGTGGTAACGCTCTAACTGGCCTTTCTCAATACTTCATTTGGAAAAATGAATGATGTCAAAGAATGGGAGTGGTCGTGTGGATCATTTTAGTCGGGAAACAATTTTTTCCGCCACTTTGTGATAAATCGCACTTGTTAGTTTGGTGTCTGTTCTGGATGCGTTAAGAACTGAAGACAGTCAACAAACCCCTTCATGATGCTCAAGACTTTTTCAATGATACTGCTCAAGGGCAGAGCTGGAGGACAAATTAAACACATGACCACCCAGCTGCAAAGAATGTGCAAGTAAACCAAAGATTCATTTACGATTGTTTCCAGCAGTTTAATTGAGTTTTTTTTTTTTTAGTAAAAAAAAAGTACAAGGTGCAAAATGTTTATTATAAAACGGGTAGTTCCGGTCCTTGATTCTGATTGGTTGAGCTGCGTTCAAAGCCATTGTAAATTACTCAAAAAACATACACCTGTGACCGCATTACATTAGTATTACTGTGAAACTGCCGTTTGTGATTCTTTGTTGCCGCATGTGTTGCTTGGCAACCTCTTTGGAACTAGAATAAATGTGTTATAACGTTGTATTTTTTGTTGCTGGAGTTTATTTTATGAATAAAATAAAAATAAAAATTTATATTTTAGGCAGTAACCATTTTATAAAAGCAATAAGCCACCAGAAGCTGTGATTTACAGTGAATTTAGAACAGCTAAGGGGTTTCAGGCACTGCCCTCCACGTCTAAATACTACTAAATTCACAGTATATCACAGCTTTAAGGGGCTTATTACTTTAGACACAAAACACAAGTACCCATCACTTGTATACAGCATATACTTTAAACACCAGTTTAGTAGGACTTTTTTTGTCTTGGATTCTCGCATATATAATGAAAATTAAAGAATTAAATTAAACATTGAAATAATTAAAATAAAAATATCTACCATAAAAAATATCATAAAAGTAATTTTACAAAACAAAATATTACCTGCAATTGCTTCAGATTAATTCTTCAACAACAACACCCACACACTAACTCGCGATAACGGTCCATAGCATTATTTACTTACTAATTTCAGCTGTATTAACTTTCATTTCAAGGAATAGTCGAAGAAAGACTTATATAATACTTTAAACAATAATGATTGTTTCAAAGTAGTAGACAGGAGTATAACAGTATTAATGTTGCACAATTCAACAATTATGAAACAACTTCAATTACAGATGTAAAGCAGATCTACTGAAGACAAAGGTATTATGAAGTACAATAAGATCAATAATATTTTCTGAAAATAAGTAAATGATTCGTAAATGACAACGGGCTTCGGGACGCAAGATTTGATCGTATCATCTCGTATAGTGTGTCATAGTGCAGCCCATTCGCACCCCCAAGGCGTCACCTAACTGACGCCTTGGGAAGCATTTGGACATGCTTCAATATCTGACGCTTTAGGCGCGCTTTAGCGTCAGCTAGATGACGCCCTAGGATCGCGATACCCTACCCCCACCCCACACCTAAACCTAACCGCGTCCTCTAACTGATGCTTTCCTTTGGCGTCAGTTAGATGACGCCGTAGGATCGCGTCATGTAAGTGACGCTAAAGGGCGCCTAAAACGTCAAATATTGAAGCATGGTCAAAGGTGACGCCTTGGGGTGAGAATGCGTTGCATAGTGGGTGACAACCTACGCCGTGTCTGCGATTCTTCACGACATCAACAAAAAGACTACCATGTTTAAGCCTCTGGGGACCAAGGGCTATTTGGGCTCTTTGAGATGTTCTGACATGCCCTGACATCTGTGTTTTTTTCAGCTGCTTATAAACATATTAATGGCACAGGTGAAATTACACTATATTTAGCAGACACAGTACAACCATGATATATTGGCAACATGTTTGTACATGTTTGTATTTTTGAGAGAATATTGTTTATGCATGGTTATTGTGAAAACTAAAAATGAAAGTTTCTGAAATAAGGCCACAAGACACATAGTAAATGCGTCTACAAGACTTTTGAGTTTTGACTAATTGATGTTGTTGCCTAGGGTTTTTTCTTCACAATGATCTGAAAATCATCCTCCTAATCGTTCACATAGAACTGTGAATTGGGTTATATTGTGAAACACATTTTTTTGTTTGCCAAGACAATATGCGAATAGGAGTGAACAGGCCAGCCCCATCATGAAAATTTAGGTAATTCTCACCTGATAGACAAAGACATGCATAATAATGAGCCTTTCATTCAGGTGAGTCAGACAAGAAAAAATTGAAAGGACAACATACACACACACACATGCATATACATTTATATATATACATATATATATATATATATATATATATATATAAATGAGAAGTTCAGATGCAAAAGCCTTTAAAGCAGCGCTCAGTAAGACTGGAAACTTCTTTGCTGTTTTCTCGCAGGTTTCTCTCTCGAGCTCCCCCTACAGTTTCGGAGTATATATACATGAGAAAACTGTCGTAAACTCGTTGTCAACTCCCCCTCCCATCTCGTTCAGGCAGGCCATGTGAATTTGTTTTCAGAGAAGCCGGCGAACAAACGGATTTTGTCCCCACCACTTTTGAAACATCTCGCGGCACAGATGTACCAATGCAAATAAAACATCTCCAGTTAACAGCATTCGTTTCATTTGTTTGTTAAATAACAGGCGATCTAGCACTGAAATGTGTTGGCTTCTCTCAGAAACGCGCTTCAATCCGTTGCGGAGATTCTTTCCGGTGAAATCACAAATAAAAATGCACACAAACGTGTCCCTTTTTCTCATGGTTTCTAATTCCTCTCTCGTATATTTTCCCCCACTCATCCAAACATATAAAACCACTGATAAACATTATATCAATTCAACCACTGATAAACATTATTGGTTTTGATGAGGGGGAAATAAAAACTATTCGAGTGCGGAACCTCTGGCCGGACCATCACTGTATTGTGCTCATTTTTATTTATGTGCATCAGGAAGCTATGGACATCGTCGTTCAAAATATTACCTACTCGAAAGAGAAAAAAGAATGAATGCGTTACCCAGCACTTTTGAAAATACCCTTCCGAATGCGTCTCTGTCCCCAGCACATTTCAAACCAAACTGACGCCCGAGCCATATCCACTGAGGTATGATTCTCAGAACAATATTATTATGTTGAGATAGTGTATATTTTTATTGTGTTACCAAACGTTATCAGTAACATTATGGTTAAAAATCAATAATACTATAAGAAATATTTCCGCTATTTATTTATTTTTAGTTTAGCCTACAGCTATAGCTACTTTGATTATGCATTATCAAAATACATGTTACGTTACATTCATCATTTTTCTGGTGATCCGAATTGTCTATCGTAACGATTGACCAAAGAAAGTCAAACACGTTTAATTTGTTTATTACAAGTTTGTTTATTTTATTATTGAAGCTTGAGACCGGTGGTACTGGTGGTCTGGGGTGCCTCGGAGTTGATAACACTTGCCAACGCTTGTAGCTAAAAAGGAAAAAGAAAATGTATCAATCTTTTATCAACATATCATTTATAGACAAGGTCAAAATAGCACAGATGGAGTTGCATGTGTGAAGTTGCAATGCAATTTCTCGTTTACTTATAGTTCTGTTTGTGTAAATGTGGGTAAATAAATATAAAAAAGTTGCATTATTAGCTAGCAGCTCTCGTGTCGGTTTATGCATTATCAAGTCAGCAGCACAGTATAACGTTACTAATTCTGAGGCTGACGACAAGCTAAACTAATGCATAATTTGTAGAATTTCATATCGATTTATAGGCGATCTGAGAAACACAAATAAACCCTGATAGAGGAACGGACAAAACACTTACTTACAGAAAACAAGCAAGTTTGTTTGCTAATGAAAATGCTAACATCTAAGTTACAGTATCTAACGTACTAGTAAGCCGGTAACAGACAGCGAGCATAATATAATAAATTAAAAAAACAGACAATAGCAAACATCCCGACTCCCGAGGTCACAATTACAAGAAATACAAACATTAAACACAGTTTATTATAAAGATACTTACAAGTGCAACAGCAAGAAGGCCAGGTCAGCATCGGTTTTGCAGGCTTCGCTTTCTTTCAGTTCACTCTATTCTGAAAAAGCCGGTCCGTTTCTCTTCTTTGTTTCTCTGATAAACACTTCCGAGCTGTCTTCTTCTTCTTTTACATCAGCCATCACGAAAACTTGAAGAATTCAATATCTAGCGTTACCTTTTTCTTATAGCTAGCCGGCTCCTGGATGGCCGGGGGCGTGTACGCATGCGTGTGCGCGTATAGTGCCGTAAAGCAATTCGTTACCTCGCGAGACCTGAAATCTCACGATACTTCCTAACACTGAGGCCGGCGAGCCGCCGGCCCAAAGTTGCAAGGGTGGTTTTGCGGCTCACAGGCACCAGGGGGGTGCGAGATGATCACCATTCAACACGAAATCAGTAATATTAACATTACAATGACTCCAAAGCTGTTCAGTTAAGGTAAAAAAAGTTACTTAGTTCTGCTTTAAGTACCATTTGAAATTCTTCTAGAATGATAATTTTTATCAAGCTTGTATATTTAAGTTCAGTAATTTCACTTAAATGACTATTAATGGGTAGTCTTAATTGCCATTTAAGTGAAATTACTTAACTCTTCATACATACATATATGAAGAGTTCAGATGCAAAAGCCTCTAAATGCCATTTGAAATTTTCTTCTTTAATGATAATTTTTTATCAAACTTGTATATTTAAGTTCAGTAATTACTGTCATTTCTGTCATTAACTGTCATTTCGTTCGTTTGTTCACACACGCGGATTATATTTAAACACTATTTTTTGGTTATACAGATAACTAATGTAGTATCTTACTAATGTAAGCATTTCAGAGCAAAAGTGAATCAACCTATCAGACGTACCTATCAAAAGTACCTATCAGACGGGCATTTGATATTTAAAAATACCTATCAGACGGGCATTTGATATTTAAACAGTTGTGCACTTTACAGACACTATTCAATAACGCGATTAGAACAAAGCACTTATAAATGACTTACTGCATCAGCTGAATCCGTGCTCCTCAAAATGAAACTGGTAACTTTTTTCCAGGATCTCCTCACTGCGCAGCAATACGAAACGTTAGGACGACGTTAGATCCATAATAAACTGTGTTTTTATCGACGTGGGCTTTTTCATGGCTTACTTCAACATTAGAGTTTGAATAGCACGCGCTCTTAGTGGGCGGGGTCACATTAAAACGTCATTCGCTGGCTAATGAGGTAAAAGGGAAAAGAGTCAAGACTGACATCTCTCTCTTTTCATACAGATTACATCAACTAAGAAAAGTTGCTTTTTTATATAAATGACTTCATTTAAAAGAAGAGAATTTCAGCTTCATAAAGAGAGATCTTTCGTGTTTCTGTGACATATAAATTTAATGAGTTAGGCTACAGCTGATTTTTCGGATGCGTTTCAGAAAGATTTTTGCAGAGACAGAGTGAGCTGAAAGCGCACCCTGTTTAATTTATTTATTTTACAAAAATACAAGGTTTTGATATTACTAAGAGTGTACGCAAAAAAGAAGACCCCGTTTATAATCATGTAGGCTATTGATTTTATATGACCATTAATGACTGAGTATTTTAAGTCTATGTTCAGCTATGTGAAAGAAAAAAAACCATCAAAACGCTGGGACGCGTTTATTGGTCCCCAGGAGGTTAATTTTTTTTTAACAGTCGTCCACGACAGTTCTCACGTGTATGAGGCTGACCAATAGGAGCACAGAAGCTTTTCTGTACAAAAAAAATGGCGAAACAAAAGTGAGACGATGGTGCTAACTTAAAACTAAAAGTAAAAATATATAAGAAAACAATATTCTCAAGTTCTCTTTGGAGATTGACAGCCCATACTGTCCTCTTCGAGCAATCCAGGAATGTGTCCATTGTCATGTTTTCTTTCTTTATTTCTTTTTTTTTTCTGAACACAGGACAGCCAATACAACACTCACCGCTTCATCCATTTGGCCTACATTCGTTTCCAGAAGTCACTCGCTACTAGTTTCGCCTTCTCGATGACATCGCCATTAAAGACGGCATGCGATGACTGGTGGTCCGGAAGCAATGTGTAGTCTGACATGTGTCAAGATTTTAGGAGTCAAAATCGTGTAATCTGACACCCCAGACAGCAAACTGACATTGAATCAACGTGGAAATGACGTCTCTCATGACATCGAAACAACGTTGATCTGGCATTGTTTTGCTCATTGAATTAACGATGAACCAACGTCAGACGTGGCATTCTTCAAAGCTAAATGAAAATTGGTAATTGATTTGCTTTCCTAACGTTGAAACAACGTTGATTTCAAGTTGATTTTCCGTTAGTTTTGAAGAATGACGCGTCTTACGTTTCAACGTTAATTCGATGAGCAAAACAATGTCAGATCAATGTTGTTTCGATGTCATGTTTCCACGTTGATTCAATGTCAGTTTGTTATCTGGGACAGTGACTATCGTAACAGACAAAAAAATCGGACAAAAAAAAAACAGACTAAAAAATTGTCTGTTACTGTCATAACAGACAAAAAAAATCGTGTAATCTGAACCATACAATACACATAAAACTTAGATCATATGTTCAACAAAAATCACCTGTTCAAAAACAACTTAACATCAAGGTACTAGAACGGCAATTCACACGTCACATGAGTGTCTGTTCACTTACAATAATAAATTGATACAACAGCTCAAAATGATAAGTAACTTGCAGTACTCTTAATGCATAGCTGTATGGAAACAGACAAACAATCTTCCATGTTTGCAGTAAATTGAAAGTTTCAAGATAACGAGATTCATTGTCACCAATTAGCGTGGAGCGTAAACCAAAGACTACAATATCAATGAATGTAGCCTAATGTTGTATCATACTGTAATGCTTTCTGTAACAAACTTTGCGTGTGTGTGTGTGTATGTGTGTCAACTATCCTTTTGAGTAGCCGCAAATAACCATTTTGATGAGTTTCCCACAATTAACATTTCAAAATATCTGGTGTGGTCAGAGTTTTAAGTGCTCCTTGTAAAAGTTTTTGGCTCTTCACCACCTATATCGGGAAGAACAAATATATTTTTTTCATGTTAATGCCCTGAGCCTAATGAAACATGGACAGCTATGCAACCAATATGGGCTCAATGTTACACCTGAGAGGTCTAAAAAAGACATTATACTGTATCTTCCTTATGTCATTTTTTTACTGTTCCATCCAGAACAAAAGTCCCATCTAAAAGAGATGCATTGCATTTCCGTACATATTGCACTGTTTTTGCATGATACGACTGTTTTTGCATGATATGTTTGCTGTGAAAGTTGCTGAATATCAGCTTCTCACCATGAGAAGAACAAATATTTTTTTCTTGTTAATGCCCTGAGGCTAATGAAACACAGACAGCTATGCGACCAATACAATGCTTAATGTTACACCTGGAAGGCCTAAAAATAATTTTTTTTTACTGTTCCACCCAAAACAAACTTCCTATCTAAAAGAGATGCACTGTGTTTCCGGATCTACTGGACTAATGTTTTAGCATGGACTGACAATGGATCTAATATGTGTCAAGTGACAAGCCACTCACCAATGATGGCAGATTAACTGTAGATGAGGAAGAATATTATGTCTGTCACATGCTAATATGCCTTTTTAATCATCATTTTATTGCAAACGGTTTTGTTTATTATGACGTGCCTTTTTTATGTGTCTCCCAGAGGTATTAATATCTGTTCGTAATATTCCATGCTCTCTTATTTTGCAGCGAAACCTCTAGGGTCTGTTTAACCGAATAGGATCATTCAAATATTTTCAAGCATTTTGTTTGAAGAGGCAGAAGAACAACAATATCTTTTCAGGGAATTAGAAGAGGTAATAAAAGACAGAAAATAGCAGAACTAATATTAAAAACTGTCAGGTAGGTCTACAATCAGATCTTTTTAAAGGATGGCAATGTGATTTGTAGTCAAACTCGTAGCAGTTCCTGTGAATGAGTCATTCAGCTCCTTTGAGGTCTTTCGTTTAACAAGTATCACAAGGGGGCAGAATTGTCTCAGCATTGTGGTAACATACAAGGTGATTTTTTGAACTCAACACGTAAATATATTATGAAATGCTGGGTCACTCAGAAGCGAAAAAAAAAATATTAATAATACGAGCATCATCATTCAGTGGATCTGAATCAAAGGCTAATTTTTACTGTCCAGACTTGATAGCGAGGAGAAAAATGGCCTCATACACTGACCCCTCTTTTCACAAGCCCTAATTACTTCTGAAGGGCACAGCTCCTGCTATGTCAAATTATTAGAAAGTGATTTTAAGAGCATGTCAGACTGAATTACAGTAATTCATGCTCTTATATTCTAATCATGTGCTGTCACAGACGGAGTACCTGAATATCTGAACCGTTGATTAGATGGTTCATCTAACCATGAACACAGAGCAAGTAATTGGAAATTGAAATGTGTCACACATCGCGAGGAATTTGTTCCTTAGGGTCAATTTTAACATCAAATTACGCTTGAATAAAAAAAAGGTTTATCAAAGTAATACAGGCAGTCAGATTAAATTGAGAGCACTGGCCCAAGAGAACATCAGTGCTTTTGAAGCTTATCATCTAAATAATCTCATAAACAAATAAATAAAAGAAAAAAAAAGCGTGCATTTTATGAAGATAATGTGAATGCTTATCCAAGGCAATCTAACCCAATCTAAAGGCTCAAACCACATACCATTCACTGCTTATTCTTGTTCTTTACACATTTCCGTCATTTACAGCAGTGATAGCTGCGTTCTACATCCGAATTTACTCACGGAAAATTTGCATTTACAAAAAGGACCGAAATAAAATCCAAATAGGCCTACTTTCCATCAAAAACATGACGAAAATTGAGACTTCCCACCTTGATACCTTCCCACTTTAATAACTCCATGAACTTAATGGCTTTTGAGCCAAACATGAAAAACAAGCCCAAAAACCCTTATAATGAGTGGGCATGGCAACACTACAAGTAGCTTTCCAAATATAAGCAGAACACGGCGAGTCATTTGTCACTAATATTACTTCATAAAAAAAGATACCAAAAGCGCGAGATGCCAGAACATTTCAAATTGCTTACAGTTTCGAGAGTGAGTTGTTACACAGAACAATAATTTAGGGGATTTACTCCTGCTCCTAAATGCGGTTGTCACTCTTGAAACTTTGCAGTGTGTACGTGGCCTGTGGTATTCTTGTCTCTATCCTTTGTAGTAGGCATTGAGTTATAACAGAAAATTAATGGAAAAAAATCCCCCGGGATGAACTAAAAGGCTCAACTAATTCGATACGCTGATTTCATGCAGCCGCCATTTTGAAATCGAAAGCTCTGGTGGGAAGAACCCCGGAAGTACAGATAGACAACAATGCCTTGGACTACCAACATGAAGCTGCTGCCGCGATTTACACTATGGGCTATATGCACGCATAAGTTCCGCATTTGACGTAAGGATGCTCGTCCATTTCCGGTTGTGGAGATTAAAGTGGAGGAAAACCGGAGAAAACGGGATTATGGCAGAGTCTTCAATATTTACTGTCCTTCCGTCTTTGAAACGAAACGTACATACGTTTAGATGTAATTTTATATATAGTTATGTTTATTAAATATAATTTTAAAAAGAAGCATAAACACAATGAGGGGTGTCTGTTTTATCTGTTTTTGTGACTAACGTTTCTTTAGTATAACCATGGAGTATAAAATTCAATATAAATTCTCGGTATTGCATTGGACTCTATGATAGGCGGAAGTTATCGAGCATCCTTAATCCTTCACCGGAAATAACGCCGTGCATAGAGCCCATTGGATGTTAATATCCAATATAGGATATGTATATAGTTTGTTCCTTTTTTTTTTACGTTCTGAATTATATATAAAAATATTATTTTATTTATGAATGAATTTCCCTGTATGTAGTCTAAAGTATGAAAGACATGTATGTACATTTTTAGAATAACTCATTTCTACATTAAACACAACAATACGCCAACAAATTCGCGACTCTCCTATGATTAAAAATTGACACTTCCGGTTTTCTTCCCACTGGAGGCGGCTGTGTGAAATCAGCCTTTAGCACCTTTGCACTGCAACACCTGAACTTTGAGTGCAATTGCCAGTGTTAGGGAAGCTACTCTGAAACTGTAGTTTGACAAGCTACAAGCTACTCGTACGTTAAAGTAGCAACAGCCAATCCAGGTAACCATGTCATTGGACATTCAGCAGACCTTCAGCCAACCTAAAAACCACTAAAACAACATTGGGCCAACGTTGGGCCAAGTATTCAGCAGTCAGCAGACCTTCGCAAACTTACCCCCATGCTGTACCAACCCCGTAAGACCTTCGTTCATCTTCGGAACACAAATAAAGATATTTTTGATTGAATCTGAGAGCTAGATCAGTCCTACATAGGATGCCTAAGGGACTGGCTCTTGACGGCCCATAAAGTCATTAAAGAAAAGGTTTAAATATTCCATGTGCCTACAGCGGCTCAATTATAAGTTTATCAAGCGACGAGACTACTTTTTGTGCGAAAAAAACATAAATAACGACTTAATTCGACTATTCTATTACTTCCTTATGGGCGCATGCGCGAGAACTGAGACGAGGACGTTCTTCTCCTTCGACTATTTTTTGTTACCGGCTGCTCCGCTTAGGAGTATTACCGCCCCCTACCGTATAAGATGATGTGCTGATATAGCTGTAAGCGCAAAACTTTCTGTTTACAAGCAGAGGAAGATGCGCGCTGTACATACGCTTTTCAATTTGCGTATTTTCCGCACTATAAGGTGCACTTAAAAGCCTTTAATCTTCTAAAAAAAATGACAGTGTTCCTTATAATCCGGAGCGCCTTATATATGGATCATCATTTTATACGGTAGGTGGCGGTAATACTCCTAAGCGGAGCAGCCAGTAACAAGGAAGTAGTCGAAGGAGAAGAACGTCCTCGTCTCAGTTCTCGCGCATGCGCCCATAAGGAAATAATGGAATAGTGGAATAAAGTCGTTATTTATGTTTTTTCGCACAAAAAGTAGTCTGGTCGCTTGATAAACTTATAATTGAGCCGCTGTAGGCACATGGAATATTTAAACCTTTTCTTTAATGACTTTATGGGCCGTCAAGAGCCAGTCCCTTAGACATCCTATCTAGGACTGATCTAGCTCTCAGATTCAATCAAAAATATCTTTATTTGTGTTCCGAAGATGAACGAAGGTCTTACGGGGTTGGTACAGCATGGGGGTGAGTAATTAATGACTTAATTTTCATTTTGGGGTGAACTAACCCTTTAAGAGACGGCACAACAGACAAACTGAATTGGTTATAAAATTACCCTTTTTAATGGTAACAAATTTAACTTATTAATGTTTAATGCAGTTCACAACGTGTTGTGTTGCTGATGTAAAAAAAAATGCTAACAAAATTAAAACAAAGCCAAAGAAATCAACAAGGACCCAAAAAGTGACAAAAAAGGCGGCAAAGAAAATGCAGAAGGAGGCAAAAAGATAAAAAAAAAAAACACTTAGTGACTCTGATGAACACAAACAACTTTTTAGAACATTTAAAATATGTGTCATTCTATTTTAATTACACAAGTAATAGTTGAGTGTATAGTTTTATGAGGGAAAAGTCGGATTTATTTTCTAGTAGGAGAGATTTATCATGTTGGGGTAGCAAATTTATTATACATCTAGTGTACGCCTAGTAAAGATGAAATAGACCTCTATTTAGTGGTGGGGTTAGACAGAGGAAGAAAAAAACAATCATTGGAATACACTTACATTCACTTTGAGCTGCTGGAATCTGCTTGAGTGGGAGGCATCTGCTTTTCTGTGTTAAAGGAAAAATAGTAATTGAAGAGTTCAGATGCAAAAGCCTCTAAATGCCATTTGAAATTTTCTTCTTTAATGTTGATTTTTTATCAAACTTGTATATTTAAGTTTAGTGATTTCACTTAAATGGCAATGATAATTACCTATTAATTGTTATTTAAGTGAAATTACTGAACTTAAATATACAAGTTTGATAAAAATCATCATTAAAGAAGAAAATTTCAAATGGCATTTAGAGGCTTTTGCAATTATCAAAATGTAAATTACTTAAAACTTATATATGAACATAATATATACATAAATACATAAAATAAATATAATACACATTTATAATATACATTTACATATACATAAAATAAAATAAAAAATGCCCATAACCAAAAAAAATAAATAAATATCACCGCCACTGCCCCATACCCTAATTCACTATTCCCCAGTAGCAGCTCCCGGCTGCAAATCTATGTAGGGCAGATTCTGGGTCTTGGCGCTAGTTTATGATAAACAGTTTGTAAGCTTTATATCCTAATTGCTGAACACATCAGACACTCTTTCATACAGGGTAGAATATTGGGGATGTGATCGGGAAGGCGGGAAACAAACCCCTCACTGTAGAAGACCAGCAACTGATTTGTCACCTTTCTCTACATTAAGACTCAACAAAGTAGTAACAAACACAAATATTGTTCACATTTAGAATCTTAATGATTTTCTTTACTTGCACTAGAGAGTACTTCAAGATGAGAAGAATCTGTCCCAGTAAAAATGACTGGGTGGACATACAATGGAATGGAGGACAAATGAACCACTCCCAACAACCAGACTGGTACAGCTGTGGAGTGTTTGTAAAGCAGGTTGGTTTTCCTCACTAAACTGTGAAAACACATTTCAAGAAACTAGTTTTTATAAATCTGTGGTGCTAAATGTTGAAATTTGGGAGTAAATAGTTCTCACTTTAGTTTAGGTCACAGAACATTGGACAATTGAATTGGAATTGAGTGATAAACTAATTGATTCCTGAGCAATTTGATAAGGTTATGATTATCTTTTAACAGATCGAATGTCACCGCTGCAAGAGATGGTTCCATGTGGCATGCCTTTCTATATGTCACGAAAAGGGGTTCAAGAGAGTTCAAAAGGTTGACTGGGAGTGCTGCCTAATAATTGTGGATTGGTAATTGGTATTTTTACAGTTCCCAACAATTACCAAAAATGAGTCAAAGGCATTTATTTGGTTGGCAGCCGACAGAAATAAAATGAAGAAAAACAAATAAACATGTTAGATATATTAAGATATTTTGTATCATATTTTATTTCTATTTTTATTGAGCTTTAAAGGTACCATGTGTCAAAAAAAAAAAAAAATCAAATCAAATCATACTCCATATTCCATACCAGATGGGGGCAGTATACCTTCAGAAAGTGAGTTGTGCCGCGGCCACGCGGGCGGACTGTCACGTCCTCCAACAACACGAGCGAGCGCTGTCTTGGTCTCTCTCTCTCCCTCGAGCATATTAATCAAATCAATTGAACACGATAGTAAAAGGTTGGAAGACCGCAGTTTCACGTGGAGCATTTGGAGATTTTTAGAGATCAGAGACTCAATGAACATCTCAACATCTCAAGAAACATCTCAACACTAAATTATAAAGGCCGTCTCATAGACGCCTGTCTCAAATACAAGCCGGTGCATTTCGAAAAGTAAAAAAAAAAAAAAGTTAAATTGTATTCGTTTTGTTCATATTACATTTTTATTGTTAGTTTGAATTAACCTCTGATGGTCTTCGGGGTCTGCTAGACCCCAAATGACTTTTGCTTGAATTAAATTTTTTTTTTATCTTTTTCCAAATAGTATGAAACTTCCTATGGCTCTCAACACTGTCAAGATCTACAAAAAAAAAAAAAAAAAAAAAATGGAATTCTATCTGTTTTTATGTAGGCGTGACAAAAATAGTCACACTCATGGTCTTCAGGGTCCATTGGACCCCAAAAAATACCATTTAATTTTGTAACAGAACAATAGTTTTTTTTGTATACAAATATTATTTTACTGTTTATTAATGTTTTTAATTAACATTTGTGCAGTTCTTGGAGGATTTATGATATCTTTTAAATATCTATAAATTAATAAATAAATATTTATTTATCATTGGACTCAAAATGCAAAATTCATCATCAAAATCAGAAATAACGCAGAACACAGACAGAAATGACAGAAATTAAGTGGCACACTTCCAACAATGCAAAAAGCATCCACAATCCAAAATTATCATGCTCACACACACAAACACACACATATAGAGGAATACAATATACAGGAATACATACAGACTATAAAAACTGTTCGCTTATCATTTGTAAAATAAAATACTCTAAAATGCAGAACCACCGCAAAAATAAATTGGTAACACTAAGACACATTGAAAATGTGCACACACACACACACACACACACACACACACACACACACACACACACACACACACACACACACACACACACACACACACACACACACACACACACACACACACACACACACACACACACACACACACACACACACACACACACACACACACACAGGAATACATTTGTAAGGCTAAAAAAAATATAAAAGAGATGAGACCAACTGTTCTATTGTTCCAAACTATAGTTGTTCGATTTTCTTCCCAATTTACTTTTTTTTTTTTTTTTTTTTTTACAAATATTTAATTTTACTGCTTTATTTGCTAATTTGTTATTGCTGTTCAGTTGAAATAAATGATAAAATCTTAAGACTCCAACATTTCTCTTTGTAACATGTTCAGGTTTGATTCTAATCATAATGTAACATTATTGAAAAACTGTTGTTTTTTCAGTACAAAAACAAATGCTAAACTTTGACAAAAGTATTTTATTTTTGTTATAATTGTGATTTTATAATATTTAGATATGAATCCAACTGAATCCAACTTTAGAAACTATATCTTTTATCTATTTAACATAAAATGCTGGGTTTTTTTTTTGTAAAAATCCTATTTAAATAAATATTTATTTATTTATTTATTTATTTATTTATTTATATAAATAAATAAAAAAATCATAAATCCTCCAAAAACTACACAAATGTTGAGTAAAAACATTAATAAACAGAGTAAAATTATATTTGTTAAAAGAAATATACTATTCTGTTACAAAATTGAATAATATTGTCTGGGGTCCAATAGACCCCGAAGACCAGAATTGTTAGTTTTTTTGAAGACCATCAGAGGTTAATTTGGCAGACAGCATTTGCTGATGTTGACCAAGCTAGCACCATTCAGAGCTGCCAGCTCTAACGAATTCACCATGAGACACGCAATTGACACTTTTCACATGCTCTCACGCCACACATCAATTTTGTCACGCACCGAAAAGGACACGGAGACCGCCAGACTAGAAAGAGCAGGTTAGTTATGATATATAAAAAAATCTCAGCTCTCAGATTCTTTCAATTTTATTAAGCAATTCAAACAATAAATAGCGTTTTGGCGCTTGTAAATGTTAAACGACAGATCCCTAGCGCACGTGAACCGATCATCTCTACTAGTTAATGGTAAAAGAACACGAACACTGTTGAAAGATACAGTATGCTACAACTTACCAAAATGTATTCCTCGTGCATAATATCGACCAATAATTTTTTGTACTCTTCCCTGAACTTAAATGTAGAAGTGGGCTGTATACTTTCCACACGATTGACATCAGGTTCAACTTAGTACACTCACAAGCCGTGCGAGTTATTCGTGTTTTGCAGTTTGGCTGTTGGTTGTTGCCCGCCCGCATACCACCTCCCATGGCCGAAACTGCTATTATGACACCTGCCGGGCCGGGGCTAGTAATGTAGTATGCTAATTCAGGTTAATATCTCTGCAGCACTATAACTTGCCATTTTATAATGACATCATTGCCCATCTTCTCATTCTTTTGATGTGTATAGCTCATTTGGATATTTTAACCTCAATTCTTACACATGGCACCTTTAAAGTACTGTCATATTTTGTGTATGACCCCATACAGTAATGAAATACAGCAATATGTACACCTGCTTTAACAGCTTATTGTCATAAAAATCAAAAAGTTGGTTTTATGACAGTATGTCATTGTCTTCAAATGCTATTGAGCTTGAAATGATGTCATATTTTGTGTATGACCCCATACAGTAGTGAAATACATTCATAACAATAATTAGTTATTTACACGTGCTTTAACAGTTTATTGTCGTTAATATCAAAAATCTAAAAGATGTGCATCATACCCGAGACCCAGACGAACAATTTACAGTTGGATTTATGACTGTAAGTCATTGTCTTCAAATGCAATTGAAGTTAGAGACGTTTATACCAATGTCGCATGTAACTTTAGAGACGGTCCCTAAATACGCGAATATTGAACGTCCACCGTCAAACCAACTTCATGTAAGAAGATGGCTTTCACCATCTTCAAGTTTCCACTTTTTCCCTGTTGAGAGAGACTTTACAACAAGTATCCGTATGAGGTGTTTAAGTGGGTGGCCACTCGTCCAAATTATCCTCCCTTTAGCTTTTTTGCTCAGATTTTGGACAGAAGCAATGACTGGGTTCCGTTTGACTGTAAGTGAAAATTAGCTTTGGGAAGTGGACGCTTTTGCAATTAGCTTGATGAAGATTTTACACGAATAATTCCACGGATTGTCATAATAATAATAATAATAAATGCGCAGGAAAGAATAAATCGCATATGTACTAAAGAAAAGGTCAAAGATTAAGATATATTAGTTGAGATTCGATGTGCGCTTCACACGACTTCACGTGTGCGTGCTGTGCCAATGAGCGATTCGCTTTTTAGTTGCTATAGCGACGCGTTTTTTGAATTCTGTCCGCATATATCAACAATTTCACGGATCGAAATCTGTTGGTTGACAAACGAGGCGAATTAAGAGACTTTTACAGAGTATTTTGAAGCTGTTCTGAGGATTGAGAGGAGACTCAGGAGAGATTGAGCAGAGAAAGAGATCGGAGATTGAGGATTAGGAGAGAAAGACATCGGAGAAGTTTCACATATCTTATTTTAATATTCAAAACTTTTATTTGATTTGTTATTTTTTAATTTTAGAAGGGGTTTCGTGTTTTATTTGATTTATTTAATTTACTTTCTTTCTTTTTTTTCTTTTTTTTTTTGGTAGTTGTATTTCTGGGGAGATTTGTATTCTCTTTTTTGTAACGTTATTGTTTTTATTGCAGGTTGGAGGAGGATATCGATGGCTCACATTGGTGAAAGAGGTGAGTCTTTAATTTTTTATTGGTATGATGTTGCACCCGGTACAATGATAGACTAACTTAATGCAGTGGCGTGTCCAGGATTTTATATTTGGGGTGGCAAAGGGGGGGCAAAAGCTGAATGAGGGGTGGCAACTAGGCTTCCCAAAATATATGTAAAAAAATAAAGTGTTATAAATGCAATGCATAATGTTATAAGATTAATGTTTTAATTTAACCTTTGAATACAAATAAGACATTTTGGAAAAAAATGTATGATACTTTTGAACATGAAACTAAACTGCCAGTAGGTGGCAGCAAGTCACTTAGCTAGCCTAATAACTGAGTCATTGATTCACCTGATTCATTCAACACGATGCATGCTGTTTTTCTTTGTTTAGAACTATTTTCGATGGTAAAATTGAACAAAAACAGTCAATAATGTCGCGTTTAAAAAGCAAGTAACTTAATATGAACAACCTCTTTTTTTTTAAAACTTAAATCAATGTAACATTTGCAATCGTAATAATATTGGGCAAAACATAGTCATGTTATTAATATTAAACTAAACATTTTGAATGTATGTTTCTTCTGTGTGTTTTGTTACGCTCATTTGGTTTGATTTCTCCACTAAAGTCTCTCAAAAAGAGGCAGGCTGCGCTGGCCTCAGCTTTACCAGAAATGCACTGTTATCCATTTGTAATCAGAACTGTTAATAAAATCAGAACCGTTCTCGCTTTTCTCCAAGTTATTTTTTGTCACTTAAGTTTTAATCAGGCTACTTGTCCGATCAGGCAAGTAAATGTCTTTTACTTGGCCCTTTAACAAAATCGACTTGTGTTGTCACGGACAATGTCGTCGTAGGCCTCTTTATATCAACCACCACTCATGTATTTTTTTTTTTAGATTAACGAGCAAGATAGACACATGATTGACTTTACCTGTTTCTGTGCATTAAAAAGAGAAAAGTTAAGCTTCAGCCTGGTGGTCGTGGGCCTGTCACATGTTGTATTTTTGGCAAAAAAGATTAAAGAATGGGGGAGTGGTGAAGATAGGTTAGTGACATCACTATATGACGAACACTTTCCCAATAAATATTATTTAGTTTGCACAGGCATAAAAAAAAGAAATAAAAAAAAGCTTACACAGGCATTGTATTGCTTTTCCATTTTAATGTTTGCTTAGGCTATTTGCTTTTGATACATTTACATTTTAATAGCAATTAATTAATCCCAAAACAAGATAATCTTGGAGATATGTTAAATGTTAAATATATGTTTTAATTATATTTATGTAATATTAAATAAAAATCTTTTAGTACATTAATTTAAAAAACATTTTTATAATTAACACATATAAGTTCTCGACATGCTTTTTTTTTTTTTTTTTTGTCAGGTTTTTTCTGTCAAATCACTGTGATTGCAAATGGCAAATGGGGTGGCAAAGCTATTTGTTAGGGTGGCCACCCCGTGCCACCCTTGTGGCCACGCCCCTGACTTAATGTGAAGAAACTTGTACGAGTTAATTTGATCCCTAAATGTTCCCCAGCAAAGTGATCACATGTATTCGATGCCTTGCATATGAAATAAACTTTTCTATTTGAGTAACGTTAACTAGTAACAATTATTAATTGACCACTGGCATTAAATATTGATTATTACTATTAAAACATTACAATGTGATGTCTGAAAAATTCCAGCCTCAAAATTGAGCCAGGAGCTTCCTGAATATTTAGCACCTCTGTCTTCTGTGTTTCTGTTTCCATAGCTAAGGCTGACAGGAAGAGGAAGAGGAAGAGCAGCAGCGAAGATGATGGAAGTCTGTCCACTTCATTTCAAAGACCTGCTAAACGCTCCCGCAAAGGTCAGAATAAACTTTTATTTAAAAAAAAAAAAAAGTTATGTCTCTGTTAATAATTAAAATGATTCGTCATTGAAAATAGAAAGTTGACAATAATAAAATCTCTGTCTTCTGTGTTTACTGTTTCTGTTTCCACAGGTGAGGCTGACGGGAAGAGGAAGAAGCAGAGCGGCAGCCAGAGGAGCCAAGATGATGGACGTCCATCCACTTCAAGACCTGCGCAACGCTCTCGCAGAGGTCAGAATAAGCTTTTATTAAAAAAAAAAAAGAAGTTATGTCTCTGTTAATAATTAAATGATTCGTCATTGAAAATAGAAATTTGAAAATAATAAAGTAATAATGTGATGAGACTAATTACTGATTAAAAAAAAACAACAAAAAAAACAAAACATTTTTTGATGTCTGAAATATTCCAACCTCAGGACGCTCCAGATCCAGCAGAGCTGCTTCCACTCGGACTGCTGGTAAGGAGAGACTCGCTTCTGATGATCGCTATCAGGATCCGCTGCCAGACCCGACGCAGACGCTGAGTTAGGAGCTTCCTGAATATTTAGCACCTCTGTCTTCTGTGTTTCTGTTTCCATAGGTAAGGCTGGCAGGAAGAGGAAGAGGCAGAGCAGCAGCGAAGATGATGGAAGTCCATCCACTTCACTTAAAAGACCTGCTAAACGCCCTCGCAAAGGTCAGAATAAGCTTTTCATTTCAAAATGATGGCTCAATTATTAAATGATTCTTCATTAGGTGCATGTGTTCTCTTAAGGACATTTCTTGTGATCATGTGTGTTACAGAAGCATATGAGAAGGGCCCATTGTTGGGACAAGGCGGATTCGGCTCTGTGTATGCTGGGATCCGCTTGTCTGACGGACTGCCAGTAAGACATTTTCTTCCCTCCTTTGTTCAGACAGCCTTTATAAATGTTGATATCAGTAAATGTCATCTGTCACAATTAGGCAGGTGTGATTTACTGTGGTTTATCCGTCTACAGGTAGCCATCAAGTACGTCTCTAAAGACAGGACCCGGAGGAGGCTGAAAGTTGTAAGTTCCAGTGTGAATCCGTTGTTTTTTGTTAGCCGTTTCGTTCAGCCCTGGATATAATGGAGCCTTTGTCCCTGCAGGAAGGTCAGGGTCTGCTGCCGCTGGAGGTGGCATTGATGACCCGGGTCAGTTCAGCTCCTGCCTGCCCCAACGTCCTGCAGCTTGTGGAGTGGTTTGACCATCGCAGTCACTACAGCCTGATCCTGGAACGGCCAGTTCCCTGCCAAGATCTGCAGAGTTTCTGCGAGGAGAACGGCTGTGTGGATGAGAGCTTGGCCAAGAAAGTGCTGGTTCAGCTGATCACCGCTCTGAAACACTGCGAGAGCCGCGGAGTCCTGCACCGGGACGTCAAGCCAGAGAACCTGCTGATTTCCACAGCGTCCCATGACATCAAGCTGCTGGACTTTGGTTGTGGAGACCTGCTAAAGGACTCGGCCTACACATACTTTGCAGGTTAGCTTTGCGTTACAGCAGGAAACGCTCAGTGGATGTTCACTGAACTTTTGATGATCAAACAAAGAGAATTCGTTTGGACTGTAACCTCTTCAGTGTATGTTTCTGGTCTTCTTGGGTCTCTCAGGTACTCTTAAATACGCTCCTCCCGAGTGGTTTGATCAGCACCGCTATCATGCAGGTCCGGCTACTGTTTGGTCAGTGGGGGTGACGCTCTACAACATCCTGTGCTTTCCCTTCATAGTGGCACGGACGGTCTTCTTCAAAGGCCGACCGCTCTTCGCTAGAGAACTGACAACAGGCAAGAGATAGCAAACATTCAGAAGTAGAAATCCAGGATAAGTTTGTTCTTTTGTGTTCCTAAAGACTGTGATGTGTGTAACAGATTGCTGTCAGTTGATCAGCTGGTGCCTCAGTGACGCGGCAGGAGATCGCCCCAGTTTAGATGACATCGAGCGCCATCCTTGGTTGCGCTGAACAGGTGACCAGTGACATTACACTTATCTGAATCACAGCAGACATGGCTTGGATTGTATTGTTAGGATTAGTGTAGATAAACATTTATGATCATTTGTATAGGGTGAGCTGGAGAGACACAGGAACTGCAGAGATCTTCCTGATCACCTACAGAAAGAGAAGGGGACCACGAACTAGGTTACAACATCTGCTCCGTTCTGTGTGGATGCTGGAGGAGCTGAACACACCGCGGCAGCTGAAACCGGAGCCCCGGCCAGAGATCAGCTAGTCGAAAGTAGCAAAGCCAGGGACGGATGATGGCGATGATGTGCCCTGGGCACGGATGTCTCAAAGGCCCCCTTCACCAATTTTTTGGACAACAGTGTTGCACCTCTATGCCCAGGCGCCGCAATAGGACAGGCAAGCCAGGCATTTTTAAGGGGACACCTGAGGGGTGATCATTTAAACAATCAGAAATGTTAATATACAGACAGCATCCCCCTTATCCCCCTCTCTCGTTACGCTCGTCATGCTTTTACCTTCTTCAAACTGGTGCAGCGCTTATCGCGCTAGGTAGAAAATGCATGATTTCATTTGTTAAACGTGAAAAGGACGTATCCGTCTGGCATGGCAGCTCGCTCTAACTTTAACCTAGATAACTGCATATCCAAAATGTATGTGCGGACTGCGGAGTGTGCAGGACGCACTGCATGGCAGATCGGCGCGAACACTTGCACTTTCCCCTCAGTTTATAAACTGTACTCACAAATTCTTAAACTGTTCCCTCGGTTTAACAATTCATGCCCACGGATTAAACCGTAGGCTACTCACGAGTTCCTAATCTGTGCTCTTAGGTTTGTAAACCGTTCAGTTTTTGCAATACCCACAAATTCATAAACCGTGCCCACGCTTTCACAATCCGTACTCACGGGATTGTAATCCGTACTCACGGGTTTGTGGCGCGTCCCCCAGAGTGTGCCGCATGATTCAACCAGGCCTCCTGTTTAGATGCGGGATGCATTGCATTGTTTTTAAAAGGACTTCACATACAAAAAATATATATAACACAAACACAAGGTTATAGGCCTATAAAAATAAAACATTGATAAATTACTTTTTTGATTAAAATATTCCTGTCTTAAGTGAACTCATTTATTTATAAACGCAAATAATAGGCCTAATAATAATAATTAGGCTCTTATTATTACATTTAGGCTACATATTTAGATATAAGACGCTTTTATACAAAAAAAGAAACAAAGCAATTCGTCAAATGTCAGTCATAATACAGGTTAGACAATAATAATACAGGGCTAAGATTATCACAAATACACAAGATTTTGATGCATAGGCCTGTCCATTATCCAAGTGTTTGTGCACAAAAAATAAATAACATTGATGTTTAGATTTTTGTTTAAGACTTTTAACTTTTTAAACATTTAAAATATTCGCAAATTAATATGGAAAAAAAAAATAGATTGTACTTTCTAAAATCAAATTAGAGCATGGAAATTATATTTTGCCCGCAGTGCAAAATGAGAAGAGCATGTCTCTGTAACCATACAGAGAGATGATTTATAGGTTATTTATAGGCTCATCTTAATAGATGTGTCTGAAAAATAACGATAACGAAATAACGATTTATTGTTTAAATACTGCCGGCAGTCGAAGGCAGGGGCCTCGGCGACCCGATCCCTGGACACGGAAACTAGCCTTAGGGACGTGGAACATCACCTCGCTGGCGGGGAAGGAGCCTGAGATTGTGCGTGAGGTTGAAAGGTTCCGACTAGAGATAGTCGGGATCACCTCTACGCATGGCTTGGGCTCCGGAACCACACTCCTTGAGAGAGGATGGACTCTTCACCACTCTGGAGTTGCCCATGGTGAGAGGCGACGGGCTGGTGTGGGTTTGCTTATAGCCCCCCAGCTCAGCCGCCATGTGTTGGAGTTTACCCCGGTAAACGAGAGGGTCGTTTCCCTGCGCCTACGGGTCGGGGATAGGTCTCTCACTGTCGTGTGTGCCTACGGGCCAAACGGCAGTGCAGAGTACCCAGCCTTCTTGGGGTCTCTGGGAGGATTGCTGGAAAGTGCTCCGACTGGGGACTCCGTCGTTCTACTGGGAGACTTCAACGCTCACGTGGGCAACGACAGTGACACCTGGAGGGGCGTGATTGGGAGGAACGGCCCCCCCGACCTGAACCCGAGTGGTGTTCAGTTATTGTACTTCTGTGCTAGTTACAGTTTGTCCATAACGAACACTATGTTCAAGCATAAGGGTGTCCACCAGTGCACGTGGCACCAGGACACCCTAGGTCGCAGGTCGATGATCGACTTTGTGGTCGTATCGTCTGACCTGCGGCCATATGTCTTGGACACTCGGGTGAAGAGAGGGGCGGAGCTGTCAACTGATCACCACCTGGTGGTGAGTTGGATCCGATGGCAGAGGAGGAGGCTGGACAGACTCGGCAGACCCAAGCGTACTGTAAGGGTTTGCTGGGAACGTTTGGCTGAATCTCCTGTCAGAGAGATCTTCAACTCTCACCTCCGGCAGAGCTACAACCAGATCCCGAGGGAGGCTGGAGATATTGAGCCTGAGTGGACCATGTTCTCCACCTCCATTGTCGAAGCGGCTGCTCGGAGCTGTGGCCGTAAGGTTTCCGGTGCCTGTCGAGGCGGCAATCCTCGAACCCGGTGGTGGACACCGGAAGTAAAGGATGCCGTCAAGCTGAAGAAGGAGTCCTATCGGGCCTGGTTGGCTTGTGGGACTCCGGAGGCAGCTGACAGGTACCGGCAGGCCAAGCGGACTGCGGCCCGGGTGGTTGTGGAGGCAAAAACTCGGGCCTGGGAGGAGTTCGGTGAGGCCATGGAGAAGGACTATCGGCTGGCCTCGAAGAGATTCTGGCAAACTGTCCGGCGCCTCAGGAGAGGAAAGCAGTCCCCTACCAATGCTGTTTACAGTAGGGGAGGGCGGCTGTTGACCTCAACTGGGGATATCGTCGGGCGGTGGAAGGAATACTTCGAGGATCTCCTCAATCCCGCCGTCATGTCTTCCATTGAGGAAGCAGAGGCTGAGGGCACAGAGGTGGACTCGTCCATCACCCTTGCTGAGGTCACCGAGGTAGTCAAGAAACTCCTCGGTGGCAAGGCACCAGGGGTGGATGAGATCCGCCCTGAATACCTCAAGTCTCTGGATGCTGCGGGGCTGTCTTGGTTGACATGCCTCTGCAGCATCGCATGGCGGTCGGGGACAGTGCCTCTGGCATGGCAGATTGGGGTGGTGGTTCCTCTTTTTAAGAAGGGGGACCGGAGGGTGTGTTCCAACTACAGGGGGATCACACTTCTCAGCCTCCCTGGGAAAGTCTATGCCAGGGTACTGGAGTGGAGAATACGGCCGATAGTGGAACCTCGGATTCAGGAGGAACAGTGTGGTTTTCGTCCGGGCCGTGAAACACTGGACCAGCTCTCTACTCTCTACAGGGTGCTGGAGGGTTCATGGGAGTTTGCCCAACTAGTCCACATGTGTTTTGTGGATTTGGAGAAGGCATTCGACTGTGTCCCCCGAGGCGGCCTGTGGAGGGTGCTCCGGGAATATGGGGTC
Source organism: Pimephales promelas (assembly GCF_988280905.1). Classification (NCBI taxonomy): domain Eukaryota; kingdom Metazoa; phylum Chordata; class Actinopteri; order Cypriniformes; family Leuciscidae; genus Pimephales; species Pimephales promelas. The sequence goes on along the minus strand of NC_142775.1, from coordinate 13,313,095 downwards.
CGGGGTCCTTTGCTAAGGGCTGTCCGGTCCCTGTATGACCGAAGCAGGAGCTTGGTTCGCATTGCCGGTAGTAAGTCAGAGTTTTTCCCGGTGCATGTTGGACTCCGGCAGGGCTGCCCTTTGTCGCCAGTTCTGTTCATAATTTTTATGGACAGAATTTCTAGGCGCAGCCAGGGGCCGGAGGGTGTCAGGTTTGGGGACCACACGATTTCGTCTCTGCTCTTTGCGGATGATGTTGTCGTGTTGGCCCCTTCACACCAGGACCTTCAGCACGCACTGGGACAGTTTGCAGCCGAGTGTGAAGCGGCTGGGATGAAATTCAGCACCTCCAAATCCGAGGCCATGGTCCTAAGCCGGAAAAGGGTGGCTTGCTCACTTCAGGTTGGTGGAGAAATCCTTCCTCAAGTGGAGGAGTTTAAGTATCTTGGGGTTTTGTTCACGAGTGAGGGTAGGATGGAACGGGAGATTGACAGACGGATCGGCGCAGCTTCTGCAGTAATGCGGTCGATGTACCGGTCTGTTGTGGTGAAGAAGGAGCTGAGCCGTAAGGCAAAGCTCTCGATTTACCAGTCAATCTACGTTCCTACTCTCACCTATGGTCATGAGCTTTGGGTCATGACCGAAAGGACAAGATCCCGGATACAGGCGGCCGAAATGAGCTTTCTCCGCAGGGTGGCTGGGCGATCCCTTAGTGATAGGGTGAGAAGCTCTGTCACTCGGGAGGAGCTCAGAGTAGAGCCGCTGCTCGTCCACATCGAGAGGGGTCAGCTGAGGTGGCTCGGGCATCTGTTCCGGATGCCTCCTGGGGAGGTGTTCCGGGCACGTCCCACTGGGCGGAGGCCCCGGGGAAGACCTAGGACACGCTGGAGAGACTATGTCTCCCAGCTGGCCTGGGAACGCCTCGGTGTCCCCCCAGAAGAGCTGGAGGAAGTGTCTGGGGAGAGGGAAGTCTGGGCATCTCTGCTTAGACTGCTGCCCCCGCGAACCGGCCCCGGATGAGCGGAAGAAGATGATGATGATGATGATGATGATGATAAACTTTTCTAAATTAGTGTCGGCTAAACATATCTCCATCTCCGCTGTAAAGGATGCACCTCTAGAGAGAAATGCACCTTTCGGATTGTATTATCAGACGGTATTTGCTTTCGATTCGAATTTGTTCGTTTTAAAGTGGAAGAGAAAACAAATAGGGCATGCTTTCATGGTCTCCGTCACTGTGGCGTGGAGCGTGTCTCAAAATTTAACTAAACACAGTGTATAGCCTCATATGATTAATATTTCTATATAAAGCTTCAAATGTCCACTTTTAAACTAAAAAATTCGAATCGAAACCAGCCGACACTGATTTAGAAATATATATATTTTGTATTATTAATCCATAAAAATGGCTAGTTTTTTCCCCCAGACATATATTATCATTAGCCTGCTTTTGCCGGTGCTTCGCGGCAATATTTATGCATGCGCTTGAGTGCGGAATAGGCTATACAGGATTAACAATGTGGCACTAATACGCGGAGAGAGAATGCACACAATATTTTGTGCTTTCTTTTCACTGATCCACTTGGTTGTGGTTTTAAACTCGTTTTTGTTTTGGTTTTTGATTAACCGTCTTCTACAAGTGACTTTTATTTGACGCAATGCTTTTTACTCGCCTTTAGATGTTCCTCTCAACAGCGCAGCAATACATTAAAATTATTTATTTGATTTATTGACTAGTTAATTTTTGCAACTGCAAAAAAAATAAACATTATTCCCCAATATTTAACACAGTTTTACTGAAAATAAAAATAAAATAAAAATAATTATTTGAAAAGAATAGACAGTAAATTTTACAGGGCCCAGTGCCCAGTTGGCCCATGCATTAATCCGTGCCTGAGCAAAGCCTGTAGTTTGTACCCCAATAAGAAAAGAGCAAAGTGTGAAAAAATAGGGACAGAATGTAAAAAAGCATAACAGTCTGCGGCAGGGTGTAAAATAGCATAATGTGTGTTTGTTTTATTTTTTAAATTAGGACAAGTAAAATAAAAATCCAAAAAGTCCAGTAGGTGGAGATAGACAAATAGAATTAATCTATAAACTAAAGACATTTTTTATGCTCAGAACAATAACTAACATTTTGTACTTTGAAGTAGAGGTCGACGCGTAAAAGTCATTGCACTGCAGAGTGTAAATCAGCATAATAAGTTTTATTTATTACAACAGGGAAAAGGAACAAGTATCAGAAATAAAATAGAATAGAAATAGAAAAAAAATCAGAAGAAATTAAACCCAGAGCTACGGTGACCACCCGTCCCGCTTTGCGTTGTACTGCACAGCATTTTCACCCCTTGTCCCGCACGTCACATATTGAGGAAATGTCCCGCATTTTCATCAGTCTATTGGTTTTTAATTATCATATTAAGACAACGTGCATGCGTTCTTTTGCATTTTTATGAAAGCATTTTACTTATTACTTTTGCTGCGTAGTTTTCAGCGCTTTGTCATAAGCACAAATACAACAGCTGTGTTTTATATACTATCCAATGGTTGAAAAGAAAGAGTTCTTGTTAGTATTGTGTATTCAATATTCACCATGGTAACTGTCATTTCTATATTAACCCCTTAATGCCCCTATTTTTCTTTGTGTTATTTTTTTAAATATTTTTTTAAATGACTGTAATGGCTCAACGTTGTATTAACAAAATAAATAAACCAATTAATAAATCACAATTACAATTCCAAGGGAATAATCTGCAATTTTTTTCATAGCTAATTATGCAGCCCTAAGGTGAGGAAACCTGTTTATTATTTATTCATTTGATTCAGCAAATGTTCAAGTTTCAATAAAACTACTTGTGACATGTCATATTTGGCTTTGACTGAACATTTGCTCTCACTTTGCAGAAAAAATGTTGGGATATATTTTGTATATCGAAATTCAGCCTAAATATATCGGGATATGACTTTTGGTCCATATCACCCAGCCATAGTTGAGATGAAAACTCTTGTTCATTACATTTTACTTCATAATTGTAGCCACATGTGTTGTATTCATTGTTGCAAAACTTGTTCGTTTGTTATCGTGATCAAAACCATTGATCTGAAGCTCAATGCTGATGCTGTCATGTAAATAGTTTTATTTCTTATCAGCAATAAATATAGCAATTATAGATCAACCCATATCAATTGCATGCTTAAAATAACGGTTAAAGCCCTGCCCATTTCAAGACTACCCGACCCACTTCCGGGTTTAGGCCCCGCCCAGTCCGAGTACAGATACAGATACAGATAATTCATATGGTTAACAGATACAGATAATACTGTACTCGCTCATCCCTAGTAAACATGGTCACTCGTAGGTTGTGACGGCTGTCAATCAAAATGTGGCCCAGTGATTCGTTTCATTTGTTCTCTGTGGGAAAACAAATGGATAATGCTGTAAATTAAAATGTTAATTTAACGGAATTCATCTGTTGTTGTTTAACCTGCTGTGGTTGTTTTAATTCACATCCTTTCTAAAAATATGAAAGTTTTCTGTCTAAAACAGCTAAAAGCTGTCTATCTAATTTCATGTTGTTTTATATTTTATTTGTTCATTGTTTATTTTGTTGTTTAGTGTTGGTAACATGTCCCACATTGTCCCACACAATCTTATAATTGTCCCACATTAGGTTTGTTTGATGGTGGTCACCCTAAACATTGCAAGAACAAAATATACATTTAACATAAATTGCATTTAGAACATTTTCTCAAAAATACCGATTGAACTTGGACAAATAAGGCCATGGGTAATTAAAGTTAGTTGTTTCTCCATCCTCCAAATCTGCCGTCACCTCTTGCTCCATCATGGATAATCATAATATGGGTGTGTCACTGTCAACCCACTTCTTTACGTCAGTGAACCGTTAGCCGCAAGATGCGTGATTAAACAACAGGTGGCGGTAATGGCAAAAAATGAGTTTGTAATTTAACAAGAAGAAGAATATCCTTGCATCGCGCTGATTCGCGCAGGCTCGACAAACGCAATGTAGCTTTTGCTCGAGCTACACCGCTACTTGCTGCAAAAAATAGTCAGCTACTGGAAAAGCTACACTGTTAAAAAAGCAACTGAGCTAGTGCCAAGCTACTGAAAAATGTAGTTAAGTTAGTAGCGTCGCTACTTGTAGTTAACTACTCCCCAACACTGGCAATTGCCTCTGCCTGGCGTGGATCAAGAACTATAGTTTGTCTCACGGCAGTATGAATAGAGACAACAGCAAAACTAAATACCCTCTTAAAGGGATAGTAATCAATCTCCAATGATCCAGGTGTCTTTCCGTAAATTTCTGCATCGACGATCTCTCTTTAGGCACTCTCATGCAAGTTAGATGTAAGGTTTGGTTGGTTTAATCTTCTTTGCCCGAGGGGCTATGTCGAAACAATTTGCGACAATTAACGGCCATTGGTTCTTGGTCTAATTTATGGACCAGCTACAGAGAAAGCCTTGGACTGGCATGTGTCGGTCTCTGAAACTCATTCAAACCCATCAAGTGGGGACAGCCTCAGGAACCAGTACGCCTAGCCACCAGTGTCCGTTATCACAATGTTGGTGCAAGATCTCCACTTATACCTCTTCAGCATTTCCACCATGGGAACCCAACAGCTCCTCCACCTCCTAGACGTGGTGGGACATCAGTCTCACACACGACACCAAGGCCCCCATCGACGTCACCCACCTCTAAAGCATACATACTCTTCCAAATAAATGCAATAATATAAGTAGAACTCAGCCAATTTTAATTTATTGACTGTATCGCGCAACAGTAGAAAATACATGCCTGTAGCACAAACAGTGCGAGACGAGTGATACCCTGTAGTTTAATACTTAGTGTTAGAGGCTTGTTCACATTACTATCCTCAAGTATGAGCAGTAGTAATATTGATGCTTGCCTCAACAACCTCCACAACAAAACCTGAGGCAGTGCAACTCGAAGAAACAAAGGTGTTTGAAGCCACAAACCAGTCAGAATACCAACATTTGATTAGATGGGCAAGGACATGCATCCCACTGTGAGACTGGCTTCCCCCCTCCCCCCGTCAGTTAGTCAGTCAGTAAAGCCTTTGTCAGGTACGACCACTGAGACATAATCCCTATGAACATGTGCCCACACTGAACGTCATTCACCTACTGAGAGAGAACAAACGGTAAGCAATGCAGGTGCCAGTTAAACATCACATCCATGCTGTCACGGTGCATCTGGAGGAACAAACAAAGTGTGACAGAGAGCTGCATTAAGACCTCATAGTCTTGACAAAACAGACAAACACTTTGGACTAAAGGGAGCTGTCCTACAGTCAGATGTCTCATTAAAAGTAAAGGAACATGTTTGCTTGCAAATTTCAGTGTCCTCTGTGTTTCTGTTACTATAACGACAGAAATTATGCAAAATAGACACGGTCAGACACCCAGCGTTCTCATTTTTTATTTACCTCCCATAAATCCTCTCTTATGAGAGCAATGTTTTCTTTCGACCACAATACAAATTACATAGAGGAATTGGTCCTCAATACAAAAATGAAAAGCAGAAAATGGACGTATTTATGCAGCAGAATGCTGATGTTTTTCTAGCTCCAGGATCATTCGTAGCAGGGTTTCTCTTAACCAGTGAGCAGAGAGGGAGAATTGGAAAACCCATTTAGAGATATGGCTCATTTTAAAACATTTCATTCTGAATTTCATATTTTGGTTTTGGGGGGGGGGGGGGGGGGGGACACCTAAATGGCTAAAGTGTGTGTGCTGCTATTCAGTAAAAACAGTAATGTTGCTTTTACAATACTGATTGATTATACAAACCTAACACACTTCTGGTAATGAAATCCAGACACAATCATCTTAAACATTCTCATTTCAGAAAAATAGAAAATATAAATAAACATTTCACAAGTTGCTTAAACAATCTAAGTGCATGGTCTAAAGCACACGGCGCAAGTGCAGTTAGGGCGTGTCTGAATCCACTTTTGCTTGTTTAACCCTCTGGGAACCAAAAACGACTTAAAAAAAGACTTAAAATACTCAGTCATTAACGGTCATATAAATAAAACCAATACATGATTATAAACTATAGAGGGTCTTCTTTTTTTGTACACTCTTATTAAAGGGGGGGTTGACTGCGATTTCACTTTTTTTCATTTTAAATAGTGTGTAATGTTGCTGTTGGTGAATGAACAGTATCTGCAAAGTTGCAGTTCTGAAAGTTCAGTGTAAGCAGAGATATCGTCTTTTAAAAATCAGGAAGTACAAACGCCTACAAAAACGACTGGATTGGGACTGCAGCTGGGTTATGGTACGTCACCAACCTACACATTTGCATCAACCACTCCCTCCGGAATAAGCAGAAAAGGGCATGGCCATATTTCTGCAGCTCCAGCAGCTCGTCGAGTGTGTTGTTCACACAGCTGTCAGGTCATATGTCTTCGAACTTCCCACGGACGCTGTACTTCGCATTTTACGGAAGACAGCTCCCAGAATCTCCACGAGTTCAACACCGGGATTCAATGAGAAACTGTAAACATGAAGCAGTTCCAACTTTAAAACCACAGTTGTTGGGCCACAACCTGTAAGTAGGCTAAGACTTAACCATTTTAAATGTATTTGCATGTATAATTCCAGACGTAGGCTAACGTTAGCCTTGTGTTTTAGTCTTTTTTCAAATGCCAGCGCTAGCTTTATTGCCACTAGGCTATTAGTTATGCTATTTTGTGTCTACGACAAACGCGTACAAACATGAATTTTGTAAATGTTGTACTAATGTTGTAAATGTTGTTGACGTTATTTTCGATTTGATCAAGAACGTAAACTTGCCACCGCTGTTTGAGTATAACATTAACCAGTCAGTTGCTATTGTAGCCAGTCAGATGCTATTGTGTTAAACAAACGTGTATAAAGTAAAAAAAAATGTAGCAAATTATCATTCAGAAACGTTTAGCAAGAGCCGTGTGTGGTGTGGTTCTGTTCGACTCGCTTCATCCCGGCTTTCTCGGTCTGATTCTGGGTCATACTGATACTGCAGTTCGACGCATATTTACATCTGGACCGGAGCTCATGACGTGCCCGTAAAGGTAATGGGCGTTAACTTTCCGGACAACGTAAGCGACAGTTTAGCCAATCACAACTCACTGGACCAAGCTAACCAATCTGAGCCCACGACGTGTTTCTGATGGAGTGTTTTCATAGAATCAGGAAGTCAACCGCTCGTTCGAGGACAGAGGAGAGCGCGGCTGACAATAAACGTGTTTAAAAAAGTTTATGAAAAATAAGACTTTTTAAAAACGAAAAACCACGAATACATGTTATATTGCACCCCATAAACACAATCATGCAAAGAAAAAAAAGCAGTCAACCCCCCCTTTAACATCAAAACCTTGTGTTTTTGTAAAATAAATAAAATAAACAGGGTGGGTTTTCAGCTCACTCTGTCTCCACAAAAATCTTTCTGAAACTCAGTAAATAGTTCTCACAGAGACGTGTGAAAGATCTCTCTTTATGAAGCTGAAATTCTCTTCTTTTAAATGAAGTAATTTATATAAAAAAACAACTATTCTCAGTTGATGTAATCTGTATGAAAAGAGAGAGATGTCAGTCTTTTTCCTTTCACCTAATTATAGCGTATATGATGTGTTAATGTGACCCCGCCCACTGAGAGCATGCGCTATTCAAAACGCTAATGTTGAGGCAAGCCATGAAAAAATGCATATATTAGCTCAATAAAACATCCAGTTTATCACAAATCTAAATTTACCTCGTGTTGCTGCGCTGTGAGGAATAATCCTGGAAAAGTAACCCGAGTTAGCTGTTTCATTTCGAGGAGGAGCACACGGACGCAGCTGATGCAAGTCATTTATTCTTAAGTGCTTTGTTCTAATCGCGTTATTGAATAATGTCTGTAAACTGCGCAAAATCTGTTTCAATATTAAATTCGTGCATTACAAAAACATACCTGACGCTAACCTGACTTCGTCAGACTCATATTCTTGTCAGAATGTGAGTCTGAAACTGCTCCGTAGGGCTTTGATTATGAGGCGTGTCTTAACCGAACCAGGAAAAAACAGTTTTCAACTATAGAACTTACTTACTTTAGAAGTAAAATAACGAGTGTTGCTTCTTTTACTAACTCCTTCATGAGTGCGACCAAAGGAGAAACCACAACGACCTCAGGCTTTTCATTACATCCCATCTTCTTAGCAACCATCAGAGCCAGCTGATAAGTAACACTTTTGCCAAATCATGTAGGAAGGATGGCAAAAATATCTTTCCGATCGACAAATGCCTTGATTGCAGTTTTCTGTTCGTCAATTAAAATGAATGCGCTGTAAATTTATTTTACAACAGTTTTGTATAGTCGCGTGACAGCGGAATCTATACATCTCAATTCTCCAGCTGCAGTCATCTTTGAGGGAAACCAGTTAAGCGCTCTTTGATAACGTGATGATTACGTCCCTGCAGATCATCTGTCCATCATCATATAAAGCCCGCCCTGGCAATCTGATTGGCCCGTTCATTTTTTGACTGATCATAATTTCTCCTCAGTGGATCGAGTCCAGATCGAACTTCCCGACCAAAAAAAATGTTGTGGGCGGGGTTCGGGCTGGCATCCAGGCTAACCTGACGCAACATTTTTGCAAAATAATGAAATGAAATGTCCAGTGGGTGGCGCTGTGTTTAGTTTTTTTTTTTTTTTCGGAACAGATGAACATAAATATGGAGTACAGTGGAGATTGTACGCATCAACCGCAGTACTGAATTGAAATGTCCTGTGAGTGACGCTTAATGCTCCATTTCAAAATAACGTGCACCTACACTAAACCAACACGATAGTTTTAAGAAACATAAAAACACAACCGGTAAAAGTGAACATACGAAGCTGTTAAGTAACGCAAGCTCCAAAATATATTCATTTACAAATCATGCACTATGGTAAAAAGTGTTTTGAGGACATAATATATATTATTGTAGGTAACATTTCTTTACAGTAGGCTAAAGTAGGACACTACAGATTTTTTTTTCTGTTAAAGGTGGAATACCTAAGATTGTTGCATTAAAATATCCCAAAATCACAAGGCCAGTGTTATATATTTAGTTAAGATGATAACTTACAATATTCCAAATGTTTCAAACAATGTTTAAATCGCGAGAAAATTTAGATTTTAACCAAGGAAACGGGTCGTGTGAGCAGGGGTGAGCTGGGAGTCGCCAGTAAATCGCGTCATATCCGCGTTACCTCGGTTTCCGCTCGTACTGCGTGTAGTCCTGGACAAATGCGGAAGTTGTAGTTGTGCATTAGCGTCTATCAAGCAACAAACGTCAGCTTGTTTCGCGCATTTGTTATGGAATGGAGCACAATTATTCTTTAGCGATTGCACCTGGTTCTGTCTACAAAGACAAGTCTCATAAACGCAAACGTCAACGAACGGGTCAACCAAACGACCCAAGAAGAATTTGGGACAAGAGAAATAAAACCAGCTCAACATCAGTGTGGTATTTCCTAAATGGAGAGAACTTCGTGAAAAACTCTAACTAGAAAGAGACGCCGATCTTGCATGTGTTTTAATTGACAGGTGAGTAACACCGTGTTCTGTATTCAAATTTCATGTCAGTAAACCATGCAAAACAATTAGTATTATTGTTAGAATGTCTTGTTGTCTATGCATATGATGTGAATAATCGTAAGGTCATATTCACCGCGAATACTTCTCGGAATGTGAACTGTTGGCTGTATCTTAGAAAACGACGTTTATCTGAAAAGTGTTTCAACCGTCCTGGCTCTTCCCTAACATCTGTGATAACTAATTTACTTTTAAACCTTACTTTTCTTGCGTTTTTTTCAGTTTAATGAAAAACAAGCATGTCATTAAACGCAACAGTTATAGAAATCAAACCTCATCCATGACAACTAAGTTTCGAATCCCATCTGACTGATTTATACTGTCTAATTTATCCACGGTGGAGTTGAAAACAACAGTTCCCATCATTCCGCGTTCCTCAACGGCGTCGTCAAGCAAAGCCGTTGTTGTTGTTTTGATTGTAGCGCCCTCTAGCGGCATAAAATCTTACGTATTGTAGCTTTAAAGAAATTGCAAAAATGTCTCTTTTGATAATTCAATTACATAATTGTTTTAAGTAAAATATTACTAGTGCTGAAAACGTGTAAAGGAAAGCAACTCTGTAGTGCACCTTAGTGTTTTGTTTTGTTTTTTTTACCACCTGCATTCTTTCCCAGGTATTTTGATGTCTCATCCAGAAATTTGACAAAGTACTAACCCATTGATTACTGGCACCTCCATTTATCAACTGGATCTGGACTTGGGCCCACAGTCATCATATGGCTTGCACCCAGGATGAAATATGAAGGAGATGCAGGTGTATGCAGGGGTGCTGGAATAAATCAATAGCACTGCCAGGGATTCATCAAACGAGAAAAAAAAGGTTTGTTGGTAAATGAAGCATTAATACTTAACCTTGAGAGATGCTATTTTGTATCCTATTTAATAAGTTCTTATAGTAATCCTTAAACTAATCACTGGCCCCTTTACACCTGGCATTAACATCTGTCTTGGGTGATCTGATCACAAGTGCTTTAATGACACCAAGAAAGTCAATAATGCCTGTCAGACTATCCATCAATTCGTATTCATTTCAACGGCAGTCGTGCGACTGACGCAGGCATTTGTGTGACACATTAATTCCATGTGTAAACAGAGTCAATGTTATATAGTACAGCTGTACATTCCGAATGAGTCCACAGTGAAGTAGATATCTAATCACAATTGCCATTCTGAAAGGTGGTTATGGATCATTTGTCAAAAATTCATTTTAACACCTTGTATTACTGCCATTACTTGACATGAGCCATCTGCTTATTGGTTGTTAAAACGAAATTATTTATTTTCTCTGACAACAACTTTGCCCTTGCATCACTATTTATCCTTTGGTTTAATCATCGCAGTATGGTTCCAGGAGCTGTGGGCATTACAATGCGTTTCAGTTGAGAAAGAAACAAAAAAGAAAGACAAAAATCTTTACTTTTCACGAAGCCACACAAGGAGTCTCCATCTGAACAAATAAGTCAATAAAATGAGAAAAAAAACAATAATTTTCTCACAACTCGGCCATCTGTTTGTCCTTAAAAAAGCAATTCTGCACAGAGAATACTCCAGTCACAAAACATGAGATTTTACCAGAACATAGCAATTCTAAAGTCAAACAGCATATAACTAACGCAAGTGTAAAATAAGTGAATCCACTGCAAATATAAGCTCATTATCTGGGTTAGGAACCCAAACGATGTTCGGTTCTGTTAATGGTTCTCACACAACCAATGCAGTCTGATTCCCAAAATAATAACTCATTTGACCCAGTTCAGGGTGACCAATGTAGTCCAACTCTTGAATCAATGACTCAATAAGTTGCTACTTTGAATCATAAATGAATGAATCTAATGGCTCGGTTCTTTTAAAGTACGAATCAAGAACACACACAACTATGATCAAAGTTGAGTTTCCCTAAAGTAAGACAAAGTAGATCATAGAACCCACTAGAACCCACTAATGGGCGGTCTCTAAGATGATAAATTAAAAAAAAAAAATACAGAAAAGTGATTTTGGAAAGTGCAGCCAGGTGTAGTTACTGAGTAAAAATACTCAATATGAATGTTACCTCATATAACACATATTTCAGGTAAATCAGACAGGTAGGGACATCATGTGCGTATACAAAATGTCTTAAAGGGATAGTTCACACAAAAATGAATATTACTGATATCCTCATCCTCATGACATCCTAGATGTATATGACTTTCTTCTTTCAGATGAATACAATCATAAATATTTTAATGCCCTGGCTCTTCCAAGCTTTATAATGAATAGAGGATGAGATTTCAAAAAAAGCCCCCAAAAAGTGCACCCATCCATCATAAAAGATATCCACATGGTCCGGCGGTTTAATAAAAGTCTTCTGAAGCAAAGTGATGTCTTTGAGTATGTCCATATTTAAAACTTTATAACACATCCAATAACACATGGCTTTTCAGATAAGAGGAATGTTTTGATTAAAAATAAATAAAGACAAATGGTTTTTACTTTTTGATCAAGCACCAATGCATAATTTAAAATCGACCTAGGATCATGCATTAAGAAAGTAGGTTTGATTTTGAATGTCATGTCAACTTTAACTAAAGATGACTTTATAGAGTCAACATTCTAAGTATTCATTTTGACTTTATACTCTTTTTCACTTATATTGATTGAGAAGACTACAGAAACCTTTCAAAAGCGATGAACATTTTTTTAATCAAACTCTAGAAAATCAGCATTGCAAGTGTTTGATCTTGTGGATCTTTTCAGCTCAAGTGCCTTACAGAAAATGAGGAAATGTCAGCTGCCAACTCAATCTTCTGTCCACTTTAGAAGTGAATACAATCTTGATTTCCTTCCCATCATCTCTCTTTGGAGTTCTGGACCCTCACATTAACATTCTCCAGACTTTATTTACTCACCCCAAAGGTTTTCATATGGCATCTTTCATGCTCAGCTGCTCTATTGTCTTGAAAATAGTTTAGAATCGCAGGCTGCAATCCTCCCTCTCCCTCCCAAGAGTTAAGTCTTCCTGCACACACACACACACATGAAACTCTGCCTGCTGGCTGTTTGTTGCTGTTGCATGCAAAATATGTGCCAAGGCAGAGCAGCTGGAAACCAATTTGATGCATTTCAAAAGAAAAACTTCCTCTGCTCTCTCTGCAAAGCCAACTGACGGAGAGACAGAGAGAGATGGAGGGATGTGGTGTGGGTCTGTAAATAATTGTACCACAAACATGTGAATAAATCATGGGGCTGCATTTATGTCCACACACAAGAGCATTGTCACATATCATTTAGTCATGAATGCAACACTTCAGCGGTGTCAAAATGACAATGACAATTTATTTGTATAGCACTATTAAAAACAACAGCTGTTGACCAATGTGCTTTCCACATAGACAAATCAAACACAAAACAAACACAAATTTTCACAAATCAATAAGGAAACTTTACATTTAAGTAACACGTAAGCACATTTAAAAACGAAGTCTTTAATCAAAAGACTTATTTGGCTTGGATTTAAAAATAGTAAGAGATAGAGCCTGTCTTAAGCTAATTGGGAGAGTATTCCAAAGTCTAGGTGGAGCGATGCAAAACGCTCAATCTCCTCTGCGCTTTAGCTGTGATTTTGGAATGGACGGTAAGGCCAGATTTGAAGAGCGTAAAGACCTTGCAGGCTTTTGTTCTATTAATAATTCTTCTAGATACGTTGGTGCTAATCCATTCATAGATTTATAAACTAAAAGTAGGGTGACTAACCAACCCGATCTCACGACCAAATCGTACGAATGATTAAAAAGTGGCTAATTCGTAACAATTCATACGACCTCAATCGTACGAATTAGTACGATTTTGCTAAATCGTACATATTTTGCGAATTGGCCAATTCGTATGAATTCCTACGAATGACCTAACCCTGACCCCGCCCCTAAACCTACCCATCACGTGGGTTTAGACAAATCGTACGAATTCGTACGAGTGAGGTCGTACGAATTAGACACTTTTTAATCATTCGTCGAATTCGTACGAATTGGTCATGAGATGGCGTAGGACTAACTGTCCTGTTTTCCCAGGACATGTCCTGTTTTCATATAACAATATAACCATTTTCTATCCAAACAGAGGAGGCATAACCTACTTTAAATGTATAGAAATTAATAAGGTATCTTTGAGTAAACTTCGAGTATCATTTGAGTTGGCCCATTTGTTTGCTGGGCCGAGTGTCCTGGTTTTTGGTAATCAAAATATGGTCACCCTACAAGTAATACTTTAAATTCTACTCTGTAACACACCGGTAAGCAGTGCAATGATCTTAGAATCGGTGTAATATGCTCTCTCTTTTTTTCCGCACAGAAAATGGGCCGTAGCATTTTGGACAAGTTGTAAACGAGATAGTGTTTGCTGACTAATTTCCAGATATAATGAATTACAGTAGTCAAATCTTGTTGAAATAAATTGTACTAAGTCCTAAACAAAGTCTAGTACTGGTTGCTAATTCATGGATTAAGTTTAGACCTGTGGCATGTGATCTTACACGTAAAAAAAAAGGAGCGTTCAGTAATGTTACTATTGTCTAGCAAATTATTTTCCTGCATATCATACAGCGGCAATATCTTAACTCATAATGTAACAAACAACAAACCGTATTATTTACCCCAAAGGTAAGACACTGGGCACAGTCAAAAACTGTTTGCTTCCCAATCAGCAACACCTGTGTCTGAGTTTTCTCTAAATTAAAAGACTTACCCGGGCTGACCCGAGATAAGCTGTGCCACAAAGCACATACAGCCCCCAAGTGGCACAGCATGACAAATACAAAATGAATATGGCTCATACACCCCAGCCTCTAATTGCATCTTCCAGAGCAATTACACCAAATTCAAAAGAGCCATGAATACAGAAAATATAGCCCACTGTGAACCAATTACTCTTTAACTTCATTAAGCAAGTATATTTTAGTAATGGGTCGTTCAATGATGTTTGTCTTGGACTTCAAACGAACCACACGTACCAGACCTCTCTTATCAGGGAAGATTTCCAGGACTCTTCCAAGCATCCATGACCCACGTGGCGCTGTGGAGTCCACAACCATGACCAGGTCTCCAGGAACAAAATTCCTCTTCTCCTGGGTCCATTTTTGACGTTCCTTTAAAAGCGGTAAGTACTCGCGGATCCACCTCTTCCAAAAGAGATCCAAAATGTACTGGGTTTGTTTCCACCTTCTCCTTGCGTAAACATCCCTTTTGTTGAAAATCCTGGTGGGAGAACTGGTTTTCCTTTGAGGAGTAGCAGATGGTTTGGCGTCAATGCCTCAAGATCGTTGGGATCCTCTGACAGTCTTGTGATGGGGCGATCGTTAAGAATAGATTCAGCCTCACAGAGCACGGTATGGAACCCTTCAACCATGTTCTGCATCCTCAGGTAAGTAGCTGTGTCATAGCTGTTCTCGCTCGCATCAGCGAAGTGATGCAATTGGGTGCTGACAGTCGTCCCAAATCCTGCAGGCTTCACACATCTGTGGATCTTAAAATATGTCACCTACTCAAGATCGGTCAGCCATTTGTTCCACTTCTTCTAAAAGGCTGGAGGTATTGGATTGTCCCAATTATACTTCATCCTGCATAACTCCTGCAACAGATGCTTGGCCGGGAGTATTATAGGTGCCAGGAACCCTAAAGGATCATAGACAGAACTGATGATGGATAGCATGCCTCGCTTGGTTGCCGGCTTCTCCTTGACTTTCAGCTTGAATTTGAAAGCATCCATCTCGTCCACTGTAAACCCAAAGTTCTGTCCAGTGGCAGCTTATCCCTGTCCAGATCAAGCTCTTGCAGGTTCTTGGACTTGAGATCTTCTGGGAGGCTTTGAAGCACTTCTCGACTATTACTAATCCATTAGTAAACCCTCCTCTGCCGCAAATGGTTATAAGGTTCTTAACCATGGTGACTGCATCCTCTTCAGAGGGCAGGCTCTTCGGTAGGTCATCCATATAGAAGTTTCTGTTGACCGTTTCAATCACTTCTGTTGGAAAGTTAGCCTAATGGTCTTCAGCAGTTTTTCTAAGAGCAAGGCTTGGCTGAAACCGCTCCAAATAAATGGACAGTCATGCGATGCTCTACAAGATCTTGATCCAGGTTACCTTGAGGCCACCATGAGAATCTTGGGTAATCCTGGTGTTCCTCTGCCACCTTAACCTGGTGGAACATAGCCTTTATGTCCGCCATTACGGCCACTTGTTCCTGTCTGAATCGCATAAGAACTCCAACTAACGAGCTGGTGAGGTTCGGTCCTTGCTAGAGCTGACTGTTGAGCGATATCCATTTGTACTCTGCTCCACAGTCAAACACCACTCGTAATTTTCTTTTCCGTGGATGGTAAACGCCGTGGTGCAGAATATACCGCACCTTCCCCGTAGGCGTTTCCAACTGATGTTGTGGCACTTCTTCAGCATAGCCATTGCTAATAACATCAGCAAGAAAGTTGTTGTACTCTTTATGAAAGCTTGCGTCCTTTTGAAGTCTCCTTTTCAGACCACGAACACGTTGCATGGCAACACAAAGGTTGTTCGGCATCGAAACATCTTTCCCTTTGAAAGGCATTTGATACATGTAATGTCCATTTTTAAACTGAGTTTAACTTTTAACAGAGTCTTCCATTATCTCCACAAACTTCTTTTCTTCCCTTGACAATTCTTCCTGTTCTGCAGAAGCTTGCTCATTGAAGTCATAGTTGTACTGGCTGGTTAACAGTTCTTCAATTCTATCAATGGCAATTCTGTTGGCATAAACTAAAGGGTGGTCAATTCCACAGTCACTACTTCCCCGAAAAGGACCATTATTACCCTTCCCAGTAGGCTTCTGACCACGCAGGGTCCTTCACCTTCACGACTGTTAATCACCTCCCAAGGCTCCATTAACTTGGAGGTGTTTGTGCCAATTAATAAGTCAACCTCAGCATTTATAAGGGGAATCTTTACATCATCTAAAAAGGGCCATTTACTCAGCTCCCTTTCACTGATTATGTTGGCTGTGGAGACAGGTATCCCTTTCTGGGTACACACTTTAAAAAAGTGAATAGAAGCACTCACCAGAAACTCCTGAAATTTCCAGATTGTCAACAATGGAGCTTTCTACTGCGTTATTATGGCCCAAGGTGCGGATATGAATCTTGCATTTGCGTCCTTCCACATTCAACTTATCAATGAGCTGCCTGGTGCAGAAAGGTCCTGTACTCCCTGGGTCCAGAAAAGCATAGGTTTCAATAACCTTGTTTCCTTTTGAGCACTTCACCTTAACAGGCAAAATGGGAAGAATTCCATTGCAGTGACCAGCCCCTGTAAGACAACAAGCGGAGGATGTTGTACAGCTGTCGGAAGAATTCAACCGCTCAGTAACTTTCTGCTCACCATCCTTCTGATCCTGAATAACTCTTTCCATCTCTCCTATGTGCAAAACCCTGGGGTGCGTTTGGTTGCACTTGTTGCAAATGATCTCAATTTTTACTCAAGTGTCCTGTGCACAAGCAACTGAAACACAGACCTTTCTCCTTTAGATAGCCCAGTTTCTCCCTGTGTGTCTTTTTACCCAGTTTAAAACATTGTTCCAAAACATGATTACCAGCAGCACAATACAGACAGGAAGCAGAATCATTCTTGGTAAAGGATGTCACTTTTTTCTGAGCCTTTTCTTTGGTACTATCTGGTTTGCTGTTTCCTTCCTCAATGACCACCTGTGTTGCAAAGCTGTTTCTTCCCAACTGAGGTTTTACCTGTGACTAGTTTACTTTTGTACTTTTGTTACTCTAATAACAGGTAAATCATCCTGTATATCACCAAAGACTGGATCTGAAGTGATTCTGACCTGGCGCTCGACGAACTCCACAATGTCTGTGAATCATGCTCTTCGCCCAGTTTTCTCCAGTATCTCACATGCCCTTGCTCTCCACTTCTCTCTGAGTCTGTACAGAAGCTTTTGACACAGAATCTTTATGTTTGCTGGCATGTTAAGTTCCTCTAAATACCGAAGGTCCTCCATACCATTGAAACACTCACGGAGGAAGAGTCCATAAGCTTTGAGCGCGTTGGGGTCCTCAGCTTTGATACTTGGCCATCCTGTGACGTTCTCCACGTAGGCTTCTGTTATCTTAAACTCATTTCCAAAGTGTTCCTTGAGCAATTTTTTGGCAATAGCGAATCCTCTATCTGCAGTCATATGAAGGCAGCTGCGCACAATATCCCTTGGCTGCCCCCTAGTAATTGCTCAAGATAAACAGTCACCTTTACACCTGGTCTTTGCCTCCACACAGAGTTCAAACGCCTTCATAAATCTGTTGAACCTTAAAGGATCTCCATCATAAATTGGAATTTCTCGGCACGGCAGCATTTGTAAAGTTTGCATTTTAACAAGGAGAGCTGTTATGTCATTCTGTTGTTGCAGTAAATTATACGTAGATACCTGCTGTCTGATGTTGGCTTGGCAGGGGTTGATGTTGGTCTAGAGTGGATGGAAAGCTTTGAATTACAGTTGGCTTTGGCAAGATAGATGCTGGGTTGGCAAAAGGAGAAGCATTGCTTTGTAGTGGTGGAGATGCATGTCGCTGTGAGGGCAGAGGCACAAATACTGAGGCCTGTGGATTGAGAGAGGTGGGTGGGACCTTAGATCTAGCCCCTTTCCTGATATAGGAAGCCATTCCATCAGATTGCCTTGAATGGACGCTACTACCGACCTGTAGCACTGCTAACTTAGCAGAAGTGGCAGCTATCTCAGTGTCCATCTCAAGTTGCTTTTTCTTTCTCCTCAAGATGAGCTCCTGCTCCTCCAATGCATGTTTGTCCTTTAAGGCAGCAGCTCGAGCCAAGAGCGCGGCCTGTTCTGCCCTTACCCTGAGTCTGGCTGAAGAAGTGGAGGATCTACAACTGGAGGATCCACTACTTGAGCCACGGTGCCTTGACTGCACATTTGAAATACTGTCTTGAGGTTGAATCTGATCATCTTCCTCATCCATTCCACCAGCATTTCCTCTTCCATTGCTGGCATCAATCTCATTTCCATTTTCAACATCAACATTTTGAGTTTCAATTTAAACCGGCAAATCATCATGATCATCATTCACTTTAGTAACTGAACAAGCTTTAGTGTCATACAACCATTGATTTGTATCCACAAAAAACTCATTGAAACTCAACATTTTCGCTTGGTACCATATTTCATGGTTTTTTTTTTGTTTTGTTTTTTGCTTCATCAGCAGGCAATAAACCCAATAAAGATGTATGTACATGCTGTATTTCGCCACACAACTTATTGTAAGTGTTAAATTCATTTTCAACCTTACTGACATTTTCTTTATCACCCATCAATTTAGTAATAGTTTCTTTTGCATTTGACAATTTACTAAATTTATACTTTCTTTCCTTTTCTAAAGTGCTTATTTTTCCCAACAAAGCTTTGGGTGTTAATTTAACCACACGTTTTTCAGTCTCAGGGCCAAGCTGGCCTTTTTTCCTTTTCAGCCATAATGACAACACAAAGCGAATTGGCTTATTAATCAATAAGCTCGCAGAATAGTTTTATGTTGCGCAACAAATCGTCTAGAATTATTTTTAGACGGTTGCAAGTTACCACCAATGCATTGAATGTGTGCACACAAATTACCATGGCCATTCATAATATCAGCGCTGTTTACCACTTTACCCCAATCGAGCGTTGGCCGGCTTGAATGATGTCCCGATGTAAAGATGCTGATAATTCCATGACCCAGCTTGCTCCGGCACAGCTCCTTTCAGTAATCGGCAACTCCAAACATTTTCCCTCCTCACATCCATGGTTTCCAAACGAACATAGTAAAATCCACTTATGGCTGGTCCGGCCACGTCCAACTGAAGCAGTTTTCGACCTAAATGTACTAAGTCCTAAACAAAGTCTAGTACTGGTTGCTTTCGTGGATTAAGTTTAGACGTGTGCCGTGTGATCTTACACGTAAAATAATGACGGAGAGTTCAGTAATGTTACTATTATCTAGCAATTTATTTTCCTGCACATCATACGTCGGCAATATCTTAACTCATAATGTAACAAACAAACCGTATTATTTACCCCAAAGGTAAGACACTGGGCACAGTCAAAAACTGTTTGCTTCCCAATCAGCAACACCTGTGTCTGAGTTTTCTCCAAATTAAAAGACTTACCCGGGCTGACCCGAGATTAGCTGTGCCACAAAGCACATACAGCCCCCTAGTGGCACAGCACAAAATGACAAATACAAAATGAATATGGCTCATACTATGAATTAATTTCTCAAGATCTTTAAAAGAGAGAAACGGTTTTGCTTTTAACGAGCAGACGTAGCTGATAAAAACACGATTTTACCACAGAGTTAATTTGACTATCAAATTTTAAATGATCTAAAACAAAACCCAAATCTTTCACCCAGGGTCTCACACAGACAGACATCTCCCCCAGATTTAAGTTTACAGATTTTGATAGCTCAGATGGGCTAAAAATAATGATTTCGGTTTTCTTTTCATTAAATATAAAAAAAAAAAAAAAGAAGAAAGAAAGCCGTACTTTTACCTCCTCGCATGCTGTAAGAGACGTTAGGCTTAAAGAATCTCGTTTCTCAGGCAAATAAACCTGTGTGTCGTCTGCGTAGCAGTGAAATGACAGACCGTGTTTTTTTTTTTTTTTAATGGACCCAAGAGGAAGCATACATAAAGAAAATAATAATGGAGCTAAAGTCCTGCGGAACTCCATAGTGTAGGTGTACTGTACTCGAATAAAGTTCGCCCATCTTAACCCTTTGATGCACAACATGGGTCTAAATAGACCCGACTGAGTTTTTATTTTCTACATCTTTGCAAGAAATTAATTTCATCATTCAGTATTCCAGGTATTCCTCAATTAACTTGTTTTTGATCATCACAAATCCTTATTTTTATTTATCCTTTCTTACTTTTTGAATAAAAATAGTTTTTGTAGAGCAACCCTTCTAATGCTTGTTATTCCAGGTATTCATTAAATATCTTGTTTTTGATTTCCACAACTCATTATGTTTATGTTTCCTTTCTTACTTTATAAACAAACACAGTTTTTGTATTTCTACATCTTACATACATGGGTCTAAAATGACCCATATCTATTTGCTATGTTATTTCAGTGATGGCTGAGTGTTTCTTTGCTGAATCTTTAATTTAAAATATGTGTTTTTTTTAATCATTTCTTATTCCAGGTATTCATTAAATATCTTTTTTTTAATTTCCACAAATCATTATGTTAGGGTTTTTTATTTATTTATTTCTACATCAGTTTTAATTACATGGGTCAAAAATTATTATTAATCTTATTATTTTAACCACAGACATTTTTTTATATTGTAAAAGATAACAACATAATATCTCAATATTAGGCTATGGTTACCTTGACCTTGTAATCTTAGTGAGAAATTACTTGTGAGAAGGAAAAACATGTCCAAGACTAGCTGTTGACATATTCTAGCTAGCTAATGTTAACTACACTAAAAAAGATTGTTTTTTAAAGCTTATTTACATTTAGTAGTCCTAACAGTTCATAATCATTCATATGCTGAAATGATTCTTATACTGAAATCATTCAATGACTTAAATGATGCCCAGCTGCCAAAGACAGAAAAGTCAGCAGCTGGTGTTCCCAGAGCACAAGGCCTGTGTGCAAGGAGCACAAACATGTAGTTGTCATTTGTGAGGCATGTAAGCACTAAGATGGCAATTTGAGATGCCACTCTACCAGTGTGATTTTATTTTTTCTGTTTTCTTTTCTTTTATTTGATCACATTCACCACAATACACTACACCACAGTTCAATTTCAGTGTTATCAGTTATCTGTGATATGTGAATGCTATGCGAGACAAAGTGGCAAATAAACATTTCAAGTGTTAAATGTGTTGTCTAAATTACTTCTAAGATGATTAATTTAACTAAATGTTGTCTTTATTCTTTTGTTTTATTATGCTTGATAAGTACATTTGATATAGTAACACAAAACCTAGAAAAAAATAAAAAAAAATATTTTTGGTAATTGAAAAAAATTGTTTTTTTAATATTTATAAATCATGAAATTTATAGATGATGGAATATTAAATGCTTAAATAAATTGATCTCAAAAGATAAAAAGAAAAGAAAAGTCCAGCCATGCATTAAATAACATAGGAAATGAATACGGGTCTTTTTAGACCCATGTATGTAAAATTGATGTAGAAATACAAAAACTGTGTTTGTTTATAAAGTAAGAAAGGAAACATTAACACAATGATTTGTGGAAATCAAAAACAAGATATAATACCTGGAATAAAAAATGATAAAATACATATATTTTAAAGATTCAGCAAAGAAAACACTCAGCCATCACTAAAATAACATAGGAAATGAATACAGGTCTTTTTAGATGTGCATTAGTTGTTGTGCATGTTGTAGAAGGGATATCCATAGCTTGCGCATCAAAGGGTTAACTGAAAAACTCCTATTTGTTAAAAAATGATATTAACCATTTCAAAGCTGAATCTCCTATACCAACACAGTTCTTGAGACGGTCAATTAGGATAGTGTGATCAATAGTATCAAATGCTGTTGTTAAATCAAGATGAACAAGTACTGAAAAATCACCAGAGTCGCAAGTAATTAAGAAGAACTCTGACCAATGCAGTCTCTGTGGTGTGACATTTTCGAAAGCCAGACTGAAATATTTCAAATAATGAGTTCTCAGCTAAATAACTCTGTAACTGTAATAGAATAATTTTTTCAAGAAATTTAGAAACGAATGGCAAATTAGAAATTGGCCTAAAATTTGCCACAACAGATGGATCCAGGTTAGGTTTTTTAATCATTGGACGTATCACTGCATGCTTTAAGCAGTCAGGTATATTGCCAGATTCTAGACTGCGATTTATTATAATCATTCAGAAAATATGGAGCCATGTCTGTAATGAGTTGTTTGAATAAAAAAAGGTGGAAGACTATCCAGTGGTGAGCCAGAAGGCTTGAGCTGCTTTGCTATTTCTAACAATTCCGCCTCAGTAACTGAGTTAAACTCACAAAATGACACAACATCAGTTTCATTTATGAAATGGTTATTAGGATTAAGAGAAATTGTAGAGGACGTGCAAGTTATGTTCTGTCTGAGATCTCTTATTATGTTTTCAAAGAAGAATAGAAACTCGTCACATGACGGGGATGCAACCCCCAGAGAAAGTACAATCGATGGATTTAAAGTAACATTTATAATATTAAAACGTGTCTTTGGTCTGGAGCAGTTCTTTTTAATAATGTTTGATAGATGTCGACATTTGGCTTTCTATACTTTCTTCTGGTAGCTGCGCGGAGCATCCTTTAAAATCTCAAATGACACCTGAAGCCCGTCCTTTTTAGACTTTCATTTCGCTCTTCTGCAACAGCGTCTAAGGCAATGAATGGAATCATCAATCGAAGGTTCATAATGGGATTTTTGTCGCGGTGATCTTTAAAGTGCCACGGCATTCAAGGCATCAGAACAGGTGGAATTAAATCTGGAGAGAAGTACTTGCGCGCTGATCTCACAAGCAAATTCATCCAGTGATGGCATAACTTCATCAAAGATGGTTAAGAAAGATGATTTTGTGTGATTATTAATGCAACGATATGGAGCCTCACAAGGTAAGATTGTAGATGTCTTCGCATGACAGGGTACGTACAGTGAACATAATAGTCTTATGATTAGAGAACCCGTTTTCACAAATGTCTAAATCAGTGATAGAAACTCCATGCTGGAGCACTAAGTCAAGGGTGTGGCCACCTTTGTGTGTGGAAACATCGATCCCCATAGTAAAATCAAAAGCATTTAGTGGATGCATAAATTCCTTAGCCAAGCAATCATTCATGCAGCATACAGTACATGCACATTAAAATCACCCACGATAAGAAACGTATCATATTTTGGCGTCAGATTACCAAGGAATTCTGCAAAATCTGTTAAAAAGTTTGGGTTATATTTTGGTAGTCAGTAGATAACAGCAATCAGAAGTGGATCCGTAAGATACGTGGATCCGTAATCCGAAATTAATAATTTAATACAATGGACTTATTGTGCACATACATGTTTTCACATTGCATGTAATCACAGCTGTAATTTTATGTAATTACATTTGTAATTACACTGTTACCCCTTCCCTTAAACCTTAACCTACCCTTGAACCGACCCATGCCACAACACTGGGGTTCAATGGGGCATGTTCAAACCTGCTTTTAGCCGAGTGCACAGCCATGTGAGTGGTGTTATTAAGAGTTACCACGGTCAATCTGACTGCAGTAGATGTGAAAGATATTAATAAAAATGATGTTAATTCAGCCAGCTCACATAACTCTATTTGCTTCCTGTTTTCGGTCGAAGCCCACAGTAGTCGACTGTCGATCTCACGCGCGCGATCATCAGTGAATATCATCTCAAACCTCCTCTGTGTGTTCAACATCTGATTCGGATGAACTATCCATTTGAGCTGATATTCTCAGAACACCACACAGTGTTGGGTTTGAGATGATATTCACTGATGATCGCGGGCGTGAACTCGACAATCAACTACTGTGGGCTTCGACCGAAAACAGGAAGTAAATAGAGGTATGTGAGCTGGCTGAATTAACATCATTTTTATTCATATTATCTACTGCAGTCAGATTGACCGTGGTCACTCTTAATAACACCACTCACATGGCTGTGCACTCGTAATGACAAATCAAGGATGTTAAGAGGATAAAAGCAGGTTTAGAACATGCCCCATTGAAGAACATGCCCCATTGAAACCCAGTGTTGTGGTATGGGTCGGTTATGAATCCCCATACGAATCTGTGAAAACGACAAATAACACTTTACTATGCATGCCAGACAAATAGTTGGCGATGTCACTTTGTAAAGAAAGACACATTCTTTTACTATAGTATTACTTTGTCTTCTGGGTAAATGTCTTTATAAAGCCAGATCCATTCACTGTAATCCCAATTTTAGAATGCTGTCTTCTGATTATAAAGTCCCTTTTTATTTTCGTTAATAAATAAAAAGGAAATAAAGTCACCGTTTTCACAGATTAGTTTAGTTTTTTTTTTTTTTTTTTTTTTTTTAAGATTACACGGAGATGATAGGGGTGTTGTTTTCAAAAACTGCAATTTGGGTATGTTTACACAACGATATGCTTAAGACACAAAAGTTTTTTCCTTTGAGTGTCCCGCGTGCCACCATTGCCAAAACGATCCCAATGGGCTATATGCACGCATAAATTCCGCATTTGACGCAAGGATGCTCGTCCATTTCCGGTTGTGGAGATTAAAGCGGAGGAAAACCGAGGAAAACGGGATTATGGCAGAGTCTTCAAAATTTACTGTCCTCCAGTCTTTGAAATGAAACGTACATACGTTTAGATGTAATATTATATATAGTTATATTTATTTAATATAATTTTAAAAAGAAGCATAAACACAACAGATTTTTCGGGGTCTTCGGTGGGTGATTCGGGAATGCCGGAGAAGATTAGATTGTCTCTCATACTGCGTGACTGTATATCCAGGATGGTTTCTTGCATGGCTTTGTTCTCGGTGATGACGGAGGTAAGTTGAAAGTTTTGCAGTGAGTGTGTCCACGGAGCTTTTCAGTGATTTATTTTCTTCTGTGAGTGAATCGACTTGCTGTTGACTGTATTCCAGGCTGTGGCGGAGGTTTTGAAATTCTTTGTGCAGTACTTCGATTAGTGAAAGTCTAGAGTCCAGGTTTGATAAGCGCTCGTTGATTGATAGGAGAATGTCGGAACAGCAGTTTGTTTTGATCGGAGTGGATAATGGTGATGTTGGTGACGGCGGTGAATCGGTTGATGAGGGAGAGTCCGAAATGCGTGTTTTTTTGGCTTTGCGTGATCGGCCCATTGTAACGTTGCAGAGTCTGTTGAAGTGGTGGTCAATGTAATCCTCAAGTTGGTCCAGGTCCGAGTTGTAATCCAGGTTTTAAGTTAGGGTTAAAGCGGTTGATTTTGTAGTTGAAAAAGCGAGTGAGGAAAAAAAAAAAAGTTCGTTTGTTTTTCTAGCAGCGGCGCGCTGCCATGTTGAATTAGCACCCAACGCGCACACACACACTACGTCAATACGTCATCACGTCATATCCCCCCGTATATAGCCTATAATCTAACGGCAGATGGAGTAAAACCGTCCAGCATAAACACAACAAGGGGTGTCTGTTTTATCTGTTTTTGTGACTAACGTTTCTTTAGTATAACCATGGAGTATAAAATTCAATATAAATTCTCGGTATTGCATTGGATCGGCGGAAGTTATCAAGCATCCCTAATGCTTCACCGGAAATACCGCCGTGCATAGAGCCCATTCACACGGATCTGCGAAAACTAAAAACCCTTGTATTCTGCTGCCAGGCCATTAGATGGCGATGAAGCACTATAGACTGAATATGCAAATCGTGTGCGTGATCCTCTTCAGAGGTTTGCATTTTTGTTGTTTACACGGAGACCATTTTCAAAAACCATGAAACCCGTTTTCAAAAGTTTGCGTTTTCAGGCACCCAAAACGCAGTTGTCGTGTAAATGAACAGCCAAAACGCTTTACTCTGTTTTTAGTTGAATATGGTGTTGTGTAAACAGCCTCAGTCACACTATCATGTCAGTTAATGAAAAAGCCTACTTTTAATGTGCTGTAATATATTTAGATATGGCATCCTTTAAAGGGATAGTTCACTTTGAAATTAATTTTTGATATGTTTTAGCTTACCTCAAGGGCATCCAAGATGTAGGTGTGTCACAGAGCCATCTGCGTCAGCACCAGACACCATCACTCCACCCACTCGTTCTGGTTCCCCGGACTACTAATCATCCTCACCTGCCTTCATCACCTGTCTTCACTTCCCATTCCAATCACCTGCAATATAAAAGACTCACTCACTCAGTCCTTCACTGTCTGGTCTCGCCTTCACTACGACTACAGACGCCATACTCGCTGAGTATTCGACGCCATCACTTACCTGCTAAGAAGCCTTTTCTCCAGTCAGCTCCTGTTTCCAGTTCCTCTCCGGTCTCCTCGTTTCCAGCCATCTCTCCAACTCCATCCGACCCTGCTAAGAGATAAGAGACTCCTCATCAGACTGTTCCGCTTCCATTGAGTTATCTGCATCTTCTATACTCACCTGCCTGTGATCATTGACTGTCCATTTCAATAAACTCCGTTAATACTTACCCGTCTGTGTCCTTCTGGTTCGTGACAAGGTGTCTTTGTTTCCACAGTATTTTCAATTTTGAAATTTTTTGGTCAAACCGTTGTTGTCTATCAGTCATATAATGGAAGTTTATGGGGTTCACGCTGGGTCCTCCTCAAAGAGCATACACAGAAAAGTCCAAATTAAACATGATTTAATGACTCGTGAATGTAAGTACACATTGATGGCCTAAGACACGAAACGAGCGGTTTGTGTGAGAAAACGAACAGTATTTATATAGTTTTTAATCTCTTGTTAACAGCTACGTCGAACTGATCTGAATCAAATGTCCAACTGAACCGTGAACATTACGCCGGAAGTGATCTCTCTCGCGTCTACGTCACGCATTGTTTACACGGAGATTTCGGAAGTTTTACCTTTTCACTAATCATATTTAGATATATCTAAATCGTCTTCCATTGCGATTTCAATGGTTTGACCGAAAAATGTCAAAATTGAAAATACTGTGGAAACAAAGACACCTACATCTTGGATGCTCTTGAGGTAAGCTAAAACATATCAAAAATTAATTTCAAAGTGAACTATCCCTTTAACTGTTTCCACATTTTACAGTCAATTCCTGCCAACCACGGCTGCCATTTATTTATCAGGATTTTTTTGCAGTACCAAAAAAAAACAAACAAACAAACAAACAAACTGATATGTAAATATGTTCATCTGGAACACACCACTCCTTTTCATTCAATACTAGAGCAATAGAGCAGAGATTGTTCTGTAAGGAACATTTCTTTGTTTATTTACCTTCTTTGGCCTTATGTGGAACTATCGAGCATGTGCATGTGAGTTTAGAAACCTCAAACAGAGTATGTGAAGACAGAAGCTACACATAGACAGAAGGAGTAATCACTATCATGAAGCGGCTCTCTGAGGAACGGCATTGAAAGAGCGAGGGCTAATTTAACGGATTTGAGTAATAACCTAAAGGTGTTCAAAGGCACATTCTCAACAGTCTTCTCCTGAGGGACGGACAGCATGTATATGAGGATCACAGGAACCGATAAGCGTGATAAATTCACATTAGAGATGGGCCTCTTTGGTTTTGTATTCACTAATATCTCGCAATCACAAAGATGATGATTTGCCTTACTCACAATGTGTTCTGGCAAATAATTGAGAGAGATTAATAGAGTCACACATGTTCATTTCCTCAGCTTTCACTGTTGATGTTGGGCAATAATTTAGAGTTTGTTATCATTTATCAAATTTCAACATGTTATGATGGTGTTTAATGTTTGTGAATGACACTGAAGCTACTACATTAGTATTAACTTTCTTGTGGAAGAGGTGCTTATGATGAGCTTTGATTAGTTGACTCTCATTACTGTTTTTACTCTATTACTGCTGTGATTGTTGGCTGTCAGTGTATTACAATGGAACAAAACATATTAATACTTCAAAAGGTCAGTAATTTAAAGGGGTGATGAACTGAGAAATCAAAATTTCCTTGAACTTTTGACATCTAAGAGGTCATCATATTATAAGAATATCCTGTAAGTTTCAGAACTGAAAACGTCTTTGTTAGTCCAATAAAAGCTTCTATTGACACCAGCCTCAGGAAACGACTCGTTTTTCAAAGTGGGGAACTATGACGTCAAAGAGGATAAAACACCACCCCCGCAGAAGAAGATCAACGCCTACTTCAACACGGCTGGTTTAGCCCCACCCACCGATTCACGCATTACACGCATAGCTAAATAACATAGATTCCTACCTCGTGATGACAAACCGGATCAAGCTACCGAGCAATACAAAATATTGTGCAGTGCCTGGTTGTGGAAGAAGACAGTCGCTGCATAAGCTTCCTCTGGATTCCAATAGGACTGCATGGATAAACTTTATTTTTAACGACGCTCCACTCCAATTGATGATGGTAAAACATCGTCTGTCTGTTCGCTTCATTTCACTGAGGATTGTTTTGTAAACAAGTCTGGATTTGCAGACCGATTAATGACATAATTTTCATTTTTGGATAAACTAACCCTTTAATAACTTGACTGTGTTACTTTTCCCTGAAAGTTGCATGTTGTAAGAACTTCAGAACAGTAAGTAAACAAATAAATATTTTTTTCTGTTATTTACTAGATCTAAGTATGTAGCAAATAATTAATAGAATAATTAAAAAGAAAAACATCTCAATAAAGACACCATGCAGAGTTTTATTAAACTCTATAGTCTCTTTAATATATACTTTATATTCTTTCCAGCAAATACTCTTAGTTTCACTCTAGTGCAGAGCTCAGTTGAGTGCTGAACTGAAGTGATTGACATCTTCAGTCATTATAAAGGGAACGTCCTTTCATTATTTTCTTGCTTCCTGTAAATAGTTTATTCGGAATTTAAATAATTTGTCGTTGTTTTTCAATGTAAAGTTGACTGATTAGTCACTGTTTCGATCTCCTAATGCACTGAGCAGCACTTAACTAATTCAGAAATGGTTAACAATTTTTTATGTGTAGCTTATAAAGAATATGGCACTCACACACACACACACAAATAATTTTAATGTCAATAATATATTCCACAATGTGTTTCATACTGGACATAATGATTGTATTGGGCTGATTATTTCCCTTAAAGGCATAGTTCACATACAAATTAAAATGTCATCATTAATAGTACTCATCCTCAAGTTGTTCCAAACCTGTATGAGTTTTTCTTCTGTTTAACAGAAAATAAGATATTTTGAAGAATGTTGTAACCAGACAGTTGACGGTAGCCATTGACTTCCATTGTAGGAAAACAAATGAAAGTCCAGATCATTCGACTAGTTCTGAACCGTTACTTTGTTTTCAGATGGAGATGAGGTCCACACACAGGAACTAGTGTCATGCTCTTGATCAACGTTTTCTGCCATTGGCACAGAGTTAAATGCAAGTAATGGCATACGCTGCATGAGTGAGAGGTTCAGAGCTTGTATCTTGGCTCCCGGCTGCCTCACCTCTGTCCAAACTTTAATAACACCATCTGGCCTGCAGTGGGGCCTGTTCTTACCACCTGAACAGAGCATATTCAGTGGTCCACAAAGGCTCCTGGACTGTGACTGTTCAGTGGGTTTGGATCAGCGTCCTCTACGCTGCAGCAATTCTCTGATTAGATTACCTCACATATGACCCAGATGCCATGAGGGCTGATGAACCGCCACTGCCCCGGTTATAAAACATGCATGCTGACGGGACTAGGCTGGCGAGGGGAAGCTTGTCAAGGTCACCAGAGCTTTTTGGAAAGAACTGAATGCTGATTTTTTTTTATTTTTTATGGAAGGATAGAAGTCACTGCTGGTTTCCAAAGTAATGGAAACATTGTTTGTGCTAGTGCCACCATCTTTAGGTTTTGTTCATTCATGTGACACCATAATTTTGGCACAGGAGCATGGCCAGAGAACTGCCTCTGAGGTATTTGTGGTTCAAAAGTTACAGATTAATTAATTCCCTCTTTCCAAATAGCAGAGAATAACATGAAATGTGCCTCTCAAATGTAATTCTGCTATGAGTCACTGTTTACCAAAATGTTTCTCAGCATCTGTCTCCGAACTCAAAATGTAATTTCAGCAGGGAAATAAATTGTATCATGATTACAGCAGACATACAGGGCTAAAGAATACAGTGAAGGTGATAAGCAAATGCATTGAAAAAAAAAATATATATATATATTTGAAAATGTATTAGAAAAAGGAAGAAAAATAATACAAATGTACACTGCAAAAAAATCTGTTCAATTTAGGGGAAAAAGAAACTGGCAGCTATGTGGTTACCAGTTTTCCTGTTAAAAATACGGTAGCAACATACTTAGGTTTTACAGACTTTTAACCATATTTAATTTTACAGCAATAAAAATACAATTTCATTATCTGATATAATGTTAAAGGGGTCATGAACTGGTTTTTTAAATTTTATTATATTGTTGTCTGAGGTCAACTTATGATGTTCACTTGGTTTTTGCATTCAAAAACATCAAAATGAATAAGTAATAAGCTATTTTCTACCCTAGTTTTAAGCCTACCTGAAAAACGGTCGGTTTTTATGGGCGTCTCGCACTGAAGACTTGGAAGTAAACGCCCACTGCTGTGAGTGGATAACAGTTTTCCGTATTATAATGAGTTTCAACTCACCCGTCGATGCACTTGGGGGAAATTGTTTTGAAAACGTCCAAAGTTGTAAAATGGCAACTGGAATGATTCGACCCAGAGGAAGTGTTGCACAATTCCTGTCAGATCCAATATAGACGGCACAGCACCGTTCTTTACTCTTAATGACTCACCCTCATGTCGTCCCAAGCCCGTAAGACATCCGTTCATCTTCGGAACACAGTTTAAGATATTTTAGATTTAGTCTGAGAGCTTTCTGTCCCTCCATTGAAAATGTATGTATGGTATACTGTCCTTGTCCAGAAAGGAAATAAAGACATCATCAAAGTAGTCCATGTGACACCAGTGGGTTAGTTAGAATGTTTTGAAGCATCGAAAATGCATTTTGGTGCAAAAATAGCAAAAACTATGACATTATTCAGCGTTGTATTGTCATCTGGTTCTGTTGTCGAGCCGCGTTCAGTGATGCTGATAGCGTAAGACGTTGATGGCGTGTTATCAGTGCGCCAGAACTTCGTTTACAGTCTGAGGGAGACGTACGCTGTAAACAAAACAATCTTCTCAAACATGTCTAAGGATTTCGGCCCAGAGGAAGACTTGGGATTTTTTGCCCAAATTTATTTGAACCCGAATTCACAGATGCACCAGATAACCAACGAATTATCATCCTAGGGCGTCATCTAACTGACACTTTTGACCATGCGTCTAAATCCGACGCACATGGCAACCTTTAGCGTCAGTTAGATGACACGGGTAGGTTTAGGTCTGGGGTAGGGTTAGGGTTAGACCACTAGGACAGGGGTCGGGAACCTATGGCTCGCGAGCCATATATGGCTCTTTTCAGGATTTCATATGGCTCTCCCAATTTTCAAATGGTGACTGAAAAAGTCTCTCAAAAAGTAAAATATTAAGAGATAATTTGAGATGCACCATGCAACACTTATGATGCCCGTTTCTCAATTTGTGTGGCGTCATAAGGGGGGGTCGCACACCGGACGCGCACCGCGTCTCGGACAGAAGTATCGCACACCGGACGAGAAGTGCGCGCCGCGTCTAGGACGGGTATCGCAAACCGGACGCGCACTTTCTCAGTTTATGGCCGGCAATATTGTTATGTTTAAGGACATTATGGAATTAAGATAATGTACTATGTTATAATTGTACAGTACAATTAAATACAATCGTTGCTAAATACAAAAGTCTGCAGAACACTTTACCTCAGCAATTTTCATCAGCAATTTTCATTTAAGCAGCTGATTTCTGAAAATGAATGTAAAAGTAAATATAAATTGCAGCACACGGTGAAGTCAGTATGTACATTAACGACTGTTTGAGACAAATAAAAGTAAGTTTTATATAAAACTATGTAAATGGCGCTATGTGGCGAGGCAGGATTTTTGAACAAGGTCCTGAGCTGTTGCTGGGCGCCGCGGACAGAATGGGCCACCGGTCACCGGTGTACACTCCAGAGAATAAAGTGTTTGAATTTTATGAGGCGCTGCGCTTCTCGTCCAGTGTGCTAGAAACCAGCATGTCAGTGAACAAAATATCAGACATCCCAAGTCTCCCGGAAGTTTTGGGAGTCTCCCGCATATTGACAGCGTCTCCCTGATGGCGGAAAATTAGTTAAAATCTCCCGGAATCGAAAGCGAGATAGTCAATCAATGCTGCGCGCGTGCATATCGCGCGGCGGCGCGTGCATGGCAGAGAGTGTCACCTCGAGTGTCTTGCGCTCTCCCTCTCTGTCATGCACGCGCGTATATGTGCCTCGCGAAAGTTAGCGCCCCCCCCAACACACACACACACACAAACAAATAAAACAACTTTTTTTTTTGTGGGGAAAAAAAGTGTTGTTGTAACGTTATATAACTACCAGAACTGCTACCAGTGCAAGTCGTATATTACTACTGTTGTTATTATATATTACTGTTGCACATTTGTCTAATATATGAGTGTAAACTTTGCTCTGGCTTTGAGAAAAATTTCTCAATTTTGTTTTGTTTGTTTGGCTCTTCTTGGTAAAAAGGTTCCCGACCCCTGCACTAGGAGGTGCATGTCATATTGACGCTAAAGCAGGGGTTCTCAACTCCAGTCCTCGCGACCCACTGCTCTGCATATTGTGTATGTCTATTGTGTATGGTAGAGTCTATCCCAACGAGCTGAGGATCTGAATCAGGTGTGTTAAATAAGGGAGACATACACAATATGCAGAGCAGTGGGTAGCGAGGACTGGAGTTGAGAACCCCTGCCCTAAAGGGTGCCATGTGCGTCGGATGTTGACGCATGGTCAAAAGCGTCAGTTAGATGACGCCTTGGGATGAGAACAGGCTGAGATAACACATCAGCAGCGCCTTACGTCATCAGCATCACTGAACGTGGATTGACAACAGAACCGGAAGACAATACAATGCTAAATAAAGTCATAGTTTTTGTTATTTTTGGACCAAGATGTATTTTCGATGCTTCAAAACATTCTAACTAACCCACTGATGTCACATGGACATACTTTGATGTCTTAATTTCCTTTCTGGACAAGGACAGTATACCGTACATACATTTTTAATAGGGGACAGAAAGCTCTCGGACTAAAACTAAAATATCTTAAACTGTGTTTCGAAGATGAACAGAGGTCTTACGGGCTTGGGACGTCGTGAGGGTCATTAATGACAAAAGGGTGAACTAACTCTAACGCGAGATTATGTAAATCCGCACATGGGCGTATTCGTTATGCCATAGGCTTCACATGGGTGACAACAGAAAAGTTTCCCATTGCTATTGGTTTATTTTTTTACCACACATATTAGCATTATACATGATCACACGTCAGCAAAAGCGCCTGACATCCTTCAATACTTTCTATAATTACATGGCCAGTTTTCATCGGACATCTTCTGGACCGATCTCATTCATTTCCAGACACTTTACTAAAAACACTGATATGTTGTTTTCGTTGAATAATGCGCTAGATGTGGAGAGTTCGTCGAATAAACAGGACAACGCCCCATGTGATTAGCAAATGTCAGGATGTAAACAATAGAAGTAATATGGATATTTTTAACAGTTTGCATGTTTTTGGACAATTTTTTTCCCATGGACATCATATACTGGACTCTTCACATGGTAAAAAGACCGATGTCATCATTATTGTGCCAAGCATTACATTTACACAACATAAAAAGGTAAGCCCCCCCACCCCCCTTCATAGTTGTATCACGTTGTTAAAGTTGATACAGAATAACAAAAAACGGCAGCAAAGTTATCTTGATTGTATAATGCTTATATCGAAATGAATATACAATGTCGTAGCTTTCCAACAATGTATTGGTTAACCTTATAACTTGAAAAATAGATATTGTAAACACGCGATCAATGTAAACAATACAAGTTGGGATCACTGGTGATCCCGTGCCAGGCAAGGGGTTAAAATAGAAATGAAACTTATATTAAGTTCAGTCAAGACGCTTAAAACAGTATGTTTAACTAGTCTGGGTTTCCCCATGCTGCCTTCCCGCAGCGCTATTTTATTCACGCTGAAAGACAGTATGGATACCATGGTCCAGATTTTCGTCTCATTTCAGGAACCAATCACAGAACAGGGAGCGAGCAGCAAGACGATGACGACATCTATGTGACACACCGAAGCAGTTTTTTTATTTCTATGGATTCAACATGGCAGCAGACGTGAAGCTACCTATTGATGCAGCCTTAGATAATGCTCTAAGTAGTTTAGAATACAAGTTTAAATTGAAAAAAAGAGTAGCTTTTGGCGTTAAACTTCGCAAGACCCCAGTCGTTATTGTTGTCTCGCCATTAATCGCCCTAATGGAGGATCAGGTACAGGAGGCGGTCAACCTTAGAATATCTGCCGCTCAAATGTGTCCCGAGACAGAAAATGCGATAAAGAATTATCGATACCAACTTCTGTTCAGCAGTCCAGAGGCCTGGATGAGCGCAAAGTGGCAAGACATGTTAGCCACAGAGTAGTGGCAACCTGCTAGGCATCGTCGTCGACTAAGTCCATTTAACTTATTAATGGTAAGTGGTATTTATTAATATCATATTGTCATTATGGCTGTAGACTTCCTACTGTGGTTGTCACAGTGCCACTAAGTTGTGTTGCTTTTCAATATCAATATACAGCTACCGCTTTAGTAGCATAACTTTCAGCTGTGCACATGTACCCGATTAAAGTTGTTGACACTTTAGTCATTAAATTTAATTGTACATTTTTTTAAATTTGTGAAGTACAAGCGCAAACAATTTCCAAAGCAAATAACAACTTCAACATATATTGTAAACTGTACTTAATACTTGTGTTTTTCTAATTGAAACGATTGGCAATGAGCTACGTTCAGGCGCATTTGATAGACATTCTTAGCACCCACTAACGGCGCCGGGCATTCGTAAACCACACGTCAAATCAACCCGGTCTCATCCCAAGACGTCATATAACTGACGTTTTGGGACGTCTTTTGACCATACGTCAATATTCGCCTTTTTAGGGCCCCCTTAAACGTCGGTAGATGAGGTTATGGGATCCTAACTCTACCCCATACCTAAACCTAACCCTAAACCTAACCCGTCACCTAACTGACGTTAAAGGTAAAGCGTCAGTTGTATGACGGCCTGGGATCGCCATCTACCGACGTTTAAGGGGGCCCTAAAAAGGCGGATATTGACTTATGGTCAAAATACGTCCCAAAACGTCAGTTATATGACTTTTTGGGATGAGACTGTGTTAGTCAAATACATGTGGTTCCCAGACCCAAGTCTCAACGAGAGTTGGGTCTGGCGTTAGCCAGGCTAATGTTTAACTAAAAACATCAACTATTTTTACTATTGATATTGTGCTACTGAAATGTAATTAACTAAATAAAACGATTCTAGAGATGGAGGCCCTCAGGTGCCCTGGGCAGAAAATATAGTCAGTACTCACAGAGACCAGCGTTTCCCTCCCTTTGAGCTTGGTGAAGA
The DNA here is from genome assembly GCF_988280905.1 of Pimephales promelas. Taxonomy (NCBI): domain Eukaryota; kingdom Metazoa; phylum Chordata; class Actinopteri; order Cypriniformes; family Leuciscidae; genus Pimephales; species Pimephales promelas. The sequence goes on along the minus strand of NC_142775.1, from coordinate 13,277,181 downwards.
TCCAGCCTGGCATTTGTTTTGCACATTATCTGAAGCCGTGCCCGTCCTTGATGAAACCAAACATCATCTCACCCTCCCAACAGATCTCTACACTCAAGGGTTCTGCTTCCTCCTCCATTCCGCTTGTAATTACTCACCCAATGGACAAATAGACGGTTCCATTATCCGAGTCATTATCATTCGTTTAGGCCAGCAGCATCAGGCAATTTCATGCCCCAGCATTTGTCAGCTTTGTGCTCTCATAGAGATGCAAGGGTTGCGAAAGAAAAATCTCATTTTTCCTCATTGCTAATTATCCTCTACGCACTGTCCTCTACTTCTTAAATTCTGCTTAGTACATTTCCCAGGCTGTTAACAATAAATGCTGAAAAATATATAGCCTAAAAAGGCACTCGACAGAAAATCTCTTTTGTCTTTCTAAGACGTACTCAATGCATTTTCATTAAAATTTCCATTGCAATAAAGAAGTGAACTTGAAAGGTATAATATAAAAGCTGTTCCACTAACCAATTTAATTCTCCAACTCAAATGAGACAACAGAATTCACCAACACGGCACGCCAACACTCCGTTATGACTCAAAGCCACCCACAGCATGGTCAATAAATAAATAACAACTAAATGCTTAAGCCACGAGGCTTGTTACACTGTTTAACCGTACTATCTTAGAGACCATGTGCCAACCAATTTAATTGTTAAAACATATCACCATGTAGAAAATAAACCCATTACTGCCTAATAAACTATATTGACTATACATCTCCACAACATCAGACTGGCTTTGGATAAATTTTAATTTTACTGGCTTTACATAAACAATGGAAAAAAATACCCACTATGGTAGTCAAACATACAAGTGAAGGTTTGAATGCTTAGCAAAACCCCATTAGCCCCTGATTATGTAACTCCATCTGGATGAACAAAAACGTTTTTGTAAGTAAAATGTTTTGGAATCAACATATCTACAATATTCATATAGCTGTACAATTACATTTTAGTGTGGGGGTAAGAAAAATATATCAAAGTAATGTTAACTTCTGCATATTCCTATATAATACTGTACATATTTTTTCTCACAATTGTGATTTTCTCTAAATAATTCATTCACACAAAATATCTCCTTTAGTCTTCTAATTTTATTCTCCAAAAATATAGGTTAATCCACAATAACTGTGCCATAAATGTGGTATAACACGTTTATTCAATAGAGAAATCATTTTGAATAGGCCATGACTATTACACATTTAAAGTGACAATTACTTATTCACTTCAAAGCACCTACAATGGGTCAAAACAATTTCACAGCAACACGTTAATCATCATCATGACTATTTTTAAGAAAACGATACTATAAATGCACATTACTTTTATCATGCAAGATGCCATAAACAATAGAATTCATTCTTTGCATATACATTATTTTCTCCAGTGTTGTCTGACTCTCTAAATCCTTACTCTAATTCCGCCAGCAGAGGCTGTTCATATAGAGAGGCCGTCAGACTGAGTGCCGAGGCAGAATTCTCTTTTTGAAGAAAGATAAAAGAATAGAGAGCATCCCAAGCACTCAGGCTAATTGTATTTGACCAACATGTCCATCCTTGCCAACCATGTTCTCCTCTGAGGTTCAACACGGTTAGACAGAACAAAGAGCTGGATTCACAGGTTTGTGAAAAAAGAGGGACTTCAGTAGCAAAGACAGGCGTTCGGCTTTGATCCCACATGAGGCCAATGCGGACAATCCCCCATCCTTTTGTCTTTGGCAGCGTTCAAAAAATGAGTTAACGATATCAGCACTCGTGCAAAAGTTGCCGGAAGATGGTAGTACATTGCTTTTTAATTACATAACAAGGAAAACAAAGTGAGTTTGTGTAAAACATGACTTCACCTTCCTATTTATCGAGTGGTCGTTTTGTCCAATAGAATAAAACCATTTCTACACTTAATAATATTTGTTTCTCAAAATAAAGACTTGATATTTTTACCGTTAGCATATGTTTCATAATTGCTTCACTGTTTAGACGGCAGGCCAGTATTGTGGTTACAAAAAGTGACTGCAAAGTAGTTCACTTTTAAAAAAAAACTTTAAACGATTCCAGACGATGAATAAGGGTCTCATCAAGCGAAACGATCGCTCATTTTTAAAAAAACAAAAAACAACAACAACAAAAAACAAAGTTTAAGTTTTATAAGCTCAAATGTTTGCCTTGCTCTGTTCTGTGATTCGCGTTCGTGACTCTCCTGTTCGAACTCGTTCATCAAAATGAACAAATCTTTTTTCGTGTCATTTGGTTCATTCCACGAACGAAATTAATGAATTGACTCGGGAAAAGATTCGTTCATTTTGATGAACGAGTTCGAACAGGAGAGTCACAAACACGCATCACAGAACAGAGCAAGACGACCATTTGAGCTTATAAAACTTAAACTTTATGATTATTTTTTTTAAAATGAGCGATCGTTTCGCTTGATAAGACCCTTATTCATCGTCTGGAATCATTTAAAGCCCTTTGAACAGTTTGCAGTTTGCACTGAAACTCTCTTTTGGACCTTGAACCACTTGGTTACCAGTAAAGTGCATTATATGGAGAAAAATCCTGGAATGTTTTCATCAAAAACCTTAATTTCTTTTCGACTGAAGAAAGAAAGACATGGACATCTTGGATGTAAATTATCAGCAAAAGTTTTTTTTTTTTTTTTTAGTGAACTCCTGTAAGCAAAATACACATGCAAAACTACCATTTCTTTTCTTCTATCTTCTGTTTATTTGCCTCCTGTCGTGAGATTTACGGCTAATTGAACTCTCAGCAATCACAACAGCAAAAGGTTGTATTTTAAACCGGTGCAGTAAAAACAGCACTAACTATAATTTAGTAAAACATCACATAATGGCCTAATTCACCTCATTAGAAAAAAGGGTTCTATATATGTAGCATAGGGTTCTTTACTCAACTCCAAAGGACATTTTATGCTAAAAATGAAAAAGAACCAAATAGCTTACCACAGCTACGCAGACGACACACAGCTCTACTTAGCCCTATCGCCTAACGACTACAGCCCCATTGACTCCCTGTGCCAATGCATTGATGAAGTAAACGGTTGGATGTGTCAACTTTCTGCAGTTAAACAAAGACAAAACTGAAGTTATTGCGTTTGGAAACAAAGATGAAGTTCTCAAGGTGAATGCATACCTCGACACTAGGGGTCTAACAACTAAAAATCAAGTCAGGAATCTTGATGTGTCTCTAGAGTCAGACCTTAGTTTCAATAGTCATGTCAAAGCAATAACTAAATCAGCATACTATCATCTGAAAAATATTTCAAGAATTAGATGCTTTGTTTCCAGTCAAGACTTAGAGAAACTTGTGCATGCTTTCATCACCAGCAGGGTGGATTACTGTAATGGCCTCCTCACTGGCCTTCCTAAAAAGACCATAAGACAGTTGCAGCTCATACAGAACGCTGCTGCCAGGATTCTGAGCGGGACCAGAAAATGTGAACACATCACACCAGTCCTCAGGTCTTTACACTGGCTGCCAGTTACATTTAGGATTGATTTTAAAGTATTATTACTGGTATGTAAATCATTTAATGGGTTAGGACCTCAACATATTGCAGATATGCTCACTGAATATAAACCCAACAGATCGCTCAGATCATTAGGATCACATCAGCTAGAAATACCAAGGGTTCACTCTAAGCATGGAGAGTCTGCTTTTAGCTATTATGCCAGCTGCAGCTGGAACCAGCTTCCAGAAGAGATCAGGCGTGCTCCTACAGTAGTCACATTCAAATCAAGACTCAAAACACATCTGTTTAGCTGTGCATTTACTGAATGAGCACTGTGCCACTGTTCGTCCGACTGTTACTGCACTTCATTTTATTCTAAATTGTTTTAATTTACTGTATTTTATTTTTATCATAATTTTTATTTTTCATTATTTCTTATTTTTTATTCTAAACTGTTTTAATTATTCTGATTTCTTTTTTGGATTTATTTAATTTCTTCTATGTAAAGCACTTTGAATTGCCATTGTGTATGAAATGTGCTATATAAATAAACTTGCCTTGCCTAAAAAAAAGGTTCAATAATGACAAGAAAGAACACTTTTGGCAAAACGGTTCTTTAAAGGCTATTATTAGAATATATTACATTATTCTGCAACATTTTGTAGTTGTTATTGAAGTATTGTTTATTAAACTGTTTTAGTAACTTAATATCACATTTTAATCATGCAGACTTTTGGAGGATAAAAACTGAAATGGCACTCTTCGTGTGATATTGATTAATTACATTTTTTAACCACCATATCTTGAATTTTGTGATCATTTACATGCATTGCATTTAAGGGGTTCCAAATACGTAGCGTTTTAGAACTAGCTTTTTAACTGTCTATGTAGTGATGTGCATATCATTATCTTGATAGCCACACATTTCAAAACAAATTGTCATGTTTGCTGAGAAGAACACATGTAATTTACTATTTAGCTGTGAATAGACATGGACATAATTTATATATGTGTGGTCTGCAGTGCTGTGGAAGCTGTGAAACTATTCAAGCTAATGACATAGAGATTTTCAACTTCAATATATCCAGAAAAGCAGTTGCTACGCTACGCTACTACACTACTATCCATTATTAACTACACTTAAGCTATAAAGTGTGTTATGTCTTAAGTTCTGGTAATCATGAAGACAAGAAACTTGTAACTTCTTCAAGGTTTATTCAAACCCACAAGCAAGGCAACAGTGCCACACGGTCACATAATTAGACAGCAGGTGCAACACCCTCCTTTCTTACTCTACACCTTTTATAGGTAACATCATGTGAACTACAGCGCCATCTCCTGTCAAGTACATAAACACAACAAAGTGAAATATTTTAAATATATAACTATCGAACTATATAGTTTGTACTTTTAATCAGATCCATAGTAGGCACAAAAACAAGTTTTTTTCATGACTGAATAAATGAATGTTTGAATTAATTAATCAAAATACAACAAAAAACTAAAATAGCCTACTAAATATAAATAACTAAAATAAGACACACTAGGCTAAATGTTAAATAATGATGATAAATAATGATAAATAAATAATATATCAGGGTTATTTTAGTATTGTTATATTTATATTTTGAATTAAAATTTTCTTTTTTTAATTTTAATTCAGTTAAAGGTTTAGTAAATATTTATTGTCATCAATTGTTTTTTTTCTACATAGTTTATATTAATTCATTTCAGTTTTAGTTTTTAAGGTAAAAATGAAAATGGTAAATGTTGCCTTTTTGTATATTTTATTTTATATTATTTCAGATTTATTTTAAATGTTTTTTTTTTCTTTCTTTTAGTTCAAGTTAAAAATGAAAATCGTAAATGTTGCCTTGGTAACTGGCTAAATAAGTGTTTTGTGTGTATATATATATATATATATATATATATATATATATATATATATATATATATATATATATATTATTTTTTTTTTTTCAGATAGGTTTATTTTTAAATGTTTTTTTCTTTTTTTTTCTTTGACATTTAGTTGTTTTGGTCAATTGGATCAGCAGAGACATACCGGTCTACACCTGGTGTTTTAATCTGTCTCTTTTGTTCACTTTCAACCATTTCTGTCCTGATTTGTTTAATGTGAGGGTCTAAGAAAGGGTAAATGTATTATCAGGTCAACAAAGTTTAAATCTTGTCTGGTTATCGTGCTTCCGTATTAGAGAGTAGACTTTTGTGTCTTTTGTGGCTGTTTGACAGGTGACCATGTGTGCGTCTACACTTTGAAACCAATCGTGTCGAATGCGTCTTCAACTACCTCTGGAAGTGGTCAAAAGTGGACAAGCTCAAATGTTTAAATTTAATTTTTTGGGTGAACCATCCCTTTAAATTAAACAACACCAATGCACAGGTAAGCCGTGCAGATTAAAATTAACATTGGAATCACAGCGGTCCGAAGCCATAACTGAACATCTATCACAGCTCAATTTAGCCCATTCTCCTCATCTCTGACAGCTTATATTCTGAGTGTAATATCCTCATGTTGATGCAGTTAAGCTTTGCCTATATTTATTAATGCATGAATCACATGAATCTCTCAGCTTCCATGTCTAGATGCAGAGTAACAATGTGGGGAATTATGCTACAGACTGGTACACAAACAGTGGGCACTGCAAGCTTGGCAGAATATTCTCTGGAGGAAGAGAGATAGATCAGTGTGTGAACAAACTTCAGCTGAGTCAGTGTAAACAAACACAAATTACAAGAGCATGAGCCATGGTGACACAGCCTTCATTTCTAACATAAGACAAGAAATGCAAGGGTAAACAAAAAACACTGAGTAAATGGGTTTACGATTTTCTGATTCCAACATTGTTCTTTCTTTAGTTGTTTTTAGCTGCTAGAAAAAAAGAAAAAAAAACCCACGGCAAAGAACACTTCCCACATTCACACAGTTAACGGTGTATTTTTCAGTTTTTCTTTACCTAATTTTGAGCAACATAACATGACAAGCCAAATTGTTGTAATGCTCGCTAGGCCCGCTGAAGGACACTATGCCCGACTTGAAGCTGCTCAAGCTTAAAAGGCTTGTTCGGCGGCGAAAAGAATCAGCAATAGCCAGAAATGTGTAGTAGACCTGCTATAATGGCGAATTTCAGGACTAATATAGGCTGAGGCCTTTGACAGACTCTGTAATGACGTAGCGTGGTTTCATGCGCCCGCGCCATTGGATGTGCAGTTGCTGTAGCACAGCCTATGAGCCAGCCAGGTGCTCTGGTGCTCTATGTATAGCTATGCAACACTTTGTTCCCTAACTCAGGGAACTGTGGTTATGTGAGTAACCAAGTAGTTTTCAAGTCTGGTCATTTAGAGCTTGCTTAGACTGCAAACCTGCAGATTTGACAGCTTTGTTGATTATAATCAGAGCATTCTACCATAGGTTTGTTGCAATGCTTGATCATGGTCAATAATTTATTAAATTAATTTGAAAAAAATAAAACAGTTTTTGATGCTGCTAGGAGAACCGACGTTAGAGGGATAGTACACCCACAAATGAAAATTTGCCGTTAATTTACCCATCCTCAAGCCATCCAAAATCTAAAACAGTAAATAAGAATAAAACATGGTCCTTGGTGTTCCCTTTCAAAAGCTACAATTGATCCTGCGCTGCTTAGCGCATTGGGAACGTCTTTAATCGCTGTGATGTCCAGTGAATATAGTGTGTAAACATGTCGATAGAATCGACCTGGAGGTAATATAGCCTCGGTCAGTGATGTCATCAGCGTGCACCCGTGACACAAGGCTATAAATAGATGAGGCACCGGTGCATCATCAACATCTTTTTTCTTCAGATCACTCTTTGCATGTGTGTGTCAAACTCTCTCTCTCATTATCTTCTGTAGAGAATCGAGGCGAATCAAACACAACTTTATCAAATTAATCTCTCATGGGATTAATTCACAGGGCTTCAACACTCCAAAAGTTCTGGAGCCCACATCCCAGAGTCACGGAACGGCGCCGAGGGTTTGCTTTGGGGGGACAATAAACCCCCCCTCTGAAGACTTTTATGGTCCTGCAGATAGCAACAGAATGCCACAGGAAGAAAAGTGTCAATATGTTAATGTTTACTAAGACAAATCGGCTCCAAAATGGTGGAACGAGAGGCTCACAACCAAGACCCCTTTGATCCCCTGACAGAGATGTTCCACAGAACACATCTCCTCGTCCCCCTTACGAGTTGAACTCGCAGTAACCTTGCGGTTGAGATCGGAGATCTCACACATAAAATCATATAAACTCACCACAGAACAATTCTTGGACCTATAACCAATCATAATTGTTGTTGTTCCTACACTTCATGTGTTATTATGCTTAGATCACATAATAACCATGTAATTGTTGTTAACCATTAACTCTTGTAATTGTTATACAACCATTAGAAGTGTGAATGCCTCGTTTGCTCTTAAACAAACCGTATTATCGTAATTCAAAAGATGGCTTGATTGAAATCTGCGTAAAAGGTTTTGTTTTATGATTATAATTATCATAAGGTTAAAACGATGGTCTTTTGTCTCTGCTAAGTGCTGGAGACCAGCTCACAGACCATGCATAAATTATGATAAAGCAAGAAGTAGATCCACCTCCTGAGATCATGCCATTACCCATTGGCCTGAAGTTTCTTGGAGGTTGGACTAGAGTTTAAGTTAAAGATCCGAACAAAGGACCTCATGTTCAGAAGATTTTTGCAGATTTTTGTGATTTTTGTTAGTGTTTGTAACTGTTAAGTTCGTGCCTCTCTCTAAAACCAGCAAGAGAGTGTTCTGTTCGTGCTTATCTCTGAAACAAAGAACATGATCGCATGCTTCTACATCGACTAGACCAAATTCGACCCGCAGACGAATAACCCATCAAGATCAGGGTTACAATTCAGCTCAGTCAAGCCATCCGACTCGTCTTACTTTCATTTCTTTCCTTTATTTTCTTTTTCGTAAAAGTCTCGTTTCAAAGTTAAGTTTGCAACGCGCAGTGGCGGTTCTACTTTGAATTACACCCAGGGCGAGACCCCCTTCGAGCGCCCCTCCCCCTACTTATCTCTTAAATAATTTTGAACAGCTATCATATTAACAACTATCCAAACTGTTATAGACCTAAAATAGCTTTTCTAGCCCTATGTCACTCTTAAAATGTCAGAGAAAAGGACAAAATCAGAGATTATTTAGAAAATAGAAAATTGTACTTTGCATATTATAGGCTACTATAAAAACACATAAAGTTGATCATTATGTAAATTATTTTCATTTCATGAATATAGTGACCAACATGATCACAGAATCTTGTTCAAAAAGCCTAATACACAATGAAATCAATTCACCAAGTTAATAACATTAAAGATTTGTTTTTAAGGAGTGTCTTTTATCTTACCTACTAAACTTAAAAAAAAGGTTAACACAAAAGATTTAAAAAATATATAAACCTCATATTTCAGCATTCAATCATCTCTATAAAAAGAATGAGTCAATAAAGATACACTCACCGGCCACTTTATTAGGTACCCCATGTTAGTAACGGGTTGGACCCCCTTTTGCCTTCAGAACTGCCTCAATTCTTCGTGGCATAGATTCAACAAGGTGCTAGAAGCATTCCTCAGGGAGTTTGGTCCATATTGACATGATGGCATCACACAGTTGCCGCAGATTTGTCGGCTGCACATCCATGATGCGAATCTCCCGTTCCACCACATCCCAAAGATGCTTTATTGGATTGAGATCTGGTGACTGTGGAGGCCATTTGAGTACAGCGAACTCATTGTCATGTTCAAGAAACCAGTCTGAGATGATTCCAGCTTTATGACATGGCGCATTATCCTGCTGAAAGTAGCCATCAGAAGTTGGGTACATTGTGGTCATAAAGGGATGGACATGGTCAGCAACAATACTCAGGTAGGCTGTGGCGTTGCAACGATGCTCAATTGGTACCAAGGGGCCCAAAGAGTGCCAAGAAAATATTCCCCACACCATGACACCACCACCACCAGCCTGAACTGTTGATACAAGGCAGGATGGATCCATGCTTTCATGTTGTAGACGCCAAATTCTGACCCTACCATCCGAATGTCGCAGCAGAAATCGAGACTCATCAGACCAGGCAACGTTTTTCCAATCTTCTATTGTCCAATTTCGATGAGCTTGTGCAAATTGTAGCCTCAGTTTCCTGTTCTTAGCTGAAAGGAGTGGCACCCGGTGTGGTCTTCTGCTGCTGTAGCCCATCTGCCTCAAAGTTCGACGTACTGTGCGTTCAGAGATGCTCTTCTGCCCACCTTGGTTGTAACGGGTGGTTATTTGAGTCACTGTTGCCCTTCTATCAGCTCGAACCAGTCTGGCCATTCTCTTCTGACCTCTGGCATCAACAAGGCATTTCCGCCCACAGAACTGCCGCTCACTGGATGTTTTTTCTTTTTCGGACCATTCTCTGTAAACCCTAGAGATGGTTGTGCGTGAAAATCCCAGTAGATTAGCAGTTTCTGAAATACTCAGACCAGCCCTTCTGGCACCAACAATCATTCCACGTTCAAAGTCACTCAAATTACCTTTCTTCCCCATACTGATGCTCGGTTTGAACTGCAGGAGATTGTCTTGACCATGTCTACATGCCTAAATGCACCGAGATGCCGCCATGTGATTGGCTGCTTAGAAATTAAGTGTTAACGAGCAGTTGGACAGGTGTACCTAATAAAGTGGCCGGTGAGTGTATATTCCTGACATTTATAATGCACAGTAGCTGATCTTTTAATAGTAAAATTCGGTCCGATTTTCCCATGGCTGTCGTTGCTATACAATCATGCACTCGCGCTCTCCACAATGGCAAAGAAGTTTTAGTAGCTAATGTATTTCCACCACAGAAAAACGCTTGCTGAAGCTCTGCTAAAAGAGTTATTTACGGAGAAGAGAAAAAAAACCAAGTGTTTGGGTGCACGTGCACTCCCATACTGAAAAGATTATGAGCGCGCCTCCCGCGAGCGCGTAATGAGCGCGCTTCCCGTGCGCCTAATCGCCTATTTGAAATAACGACCTCAAGCGCGCAAAAGACGCGATTCGCGAACTAATCAAGAGACCCCTTGATATCGCTTCTGTGCACGGCACCTTCTCCGCAAGCAGGGGCGCCATTGCCAATAATTGAATTGAAATGATAAAAAATAGAAAACCTTCGCGGGACAGAGGATTTTTTTTAACTGCTCGTGCCGCCCCCCATGTGACATGAAGAGATGCCGCCCCGGGCGACTGCCCGGTTCGCCCGTGCCTAGAACCGCTACTGGCAACGCGCTTCGAACTGGAAAAGACTCTCATTCGCTTGCTAATCACACGTGACCAGCGGCGAAACTTCCATCCCTGCACTTCAAAGACAACAAACCACGCAACGGACCCGGCCGGGAAACCCCCCTTCGACGCGACGCAGACAAAGGGAATTCCCTCAGCCACTACAAAGCGCAAGTACTCCAGGCTCTAACTGAACTGGTGCTTTAATGTTAATTGAATAACCTCTCTAAGAAATGAAGGTTCAAATTAATGCTTGGTGGTCCCTTCAGGTTATGACTTACGTGCATATAGAAAGTTGAAACTTTCTCTCACTCTTTCCAACTCACTCTTTCCCTTTCGCGACTGTATGAATGTGTGTGTGCGTGATTATGTTTAGTTGTGTTAGACCTTAGTTGTGTTTAGAATAGCTAATAAAGTCTTCCATATATTTGAAAAGATAAATATTGTGTCGTGTTTGCACATTTAATGTCTTGTACTGTTCGATCTAAAGTTACCTTGCTAAGACATAGTGTTTCACTATAGATTTGGTTATAATTACGGCCCGTTCAAATGAATTCTAAGCGAGTCATTTGCTCGGTTCAGTGATTCGGTTCCATAGATTCATTGCAAATCAATGAATCATTTCCCTTTGAGCTAAATTGGCCTTCGGCCCCTTAAATACATTTTATGTATATTATTAAATGTTGCATTTGCTACACTTCTCTGATATTTGTTAGGAGTTAGTTTTGAACTGGCAGTGTGCAGAAAATTCTCATTCTCTACCTTTTTCTCTGGAAGTCTGTTAAAAGAGTTTAAAAGCAAAAAAAAGAGTAGAAATGAGTCAAAGAAGTAAGTGTTGCGTTCCTCCAAGCTCCCGTCCCATGTCTGAGCTGGATACACATGAATATTGTGTGTTTGGGGTAAGAGCACGCGGTTCTGGCTTTAGAGAAAGGCGAGTGCAGGCATTGTGAAATGTTCATGGTAAAAATGTTGCGCTCTGGTCTGAACTATTTCCACATTACCACTGTGGGGGTCTCACATGGATCTGTGTGATGAACAAAAGACGGGTCCATCCCTTTCTCTTGTTGCATCACCACATCCACATGCTCCCTCACTGGATCCCGAAGCGCATTTCGGTCCTTCTTCGGCAATCGCGGGGGACGATGATTTATCTCTTGGGTCTGAAGACTATGAGCGGCCATCTTCTGAGCATTCCTCTCGCAAAAATAAATCTGTCGAGGAACTGCTCGAAGTAGTCACTCGCGTGGATCAACAGACCCTGGAACAGTTTAAGCTAGGGGATAGGTTTATGTCTGGTGGCAGGGGGAAGGAACCAAAACATCAGTCTCTCACCTTTTTTGAGGACCTCCATGAAGAGCTGTCTAAATCATGGAGTAAACCATATACTTCCCATATCTTTCTGTCCTTGACGTCGACTTTTTCGACTATCGTGGGTGCAAAGGCACGGGGGTATGTGGAGATGCCACTGGTAGAAGAGATGCTCTCGAGCTATCTCTCGCCTGCTTCGGCATCTTCCATTAAGAGACCACAAAACCATGTACTGGCTCCATTACAACTCCAGGGCATTCACATTTTTAATTAAATTGATGATTGGCTAACACTAACACAATCGCAAGAGAGCGCTTCAACACAGAGACGTCGTGTTCAACTAATTTCTCTAGGGTTGAGACTCAACACCAAGAAAAGTGTTCTTTCTCCTGCTCAGAGAATGAGTTATCTCGGGGTCATTTGGGATTCGATCACAATGTGGGCACAACTGTCTCCCGCTCGAATCAGAGCCATTCGACACATTATGAGCCAAGTCACGGTAGGCCAAGATCACACTGTTCATTAGTACCAAAAGATGTTGGGTTACATGGCTTCAGCATCCACGATGATTCCTTTGGGGCTGTTGCACATGAGACTATTTCAGTTGTGGCTAAATTTCATCCAAGGGCCAATCCTCAAAGACAAATAAAAGTGACGCGCCATGGGCTTCGTACACTATCTCTGTGGCTCAGATCCCGGTTTCTCGCTTTGGGTCCCACTCTAGGGGCGCCGTGTCGCCGCAGATTGTTAACAACAGACCGCCTCCCTGACGGGCTGGGGAGCAGTCTTAAATGGTTGTCCAGTTCAAGGGGAATGGGAGGGTCATCAGCTCGAGTGGCACATCAACTGCCTTCGAGTTGATGGCTGTATTTCTGGCCCTGAAATACTTTCGCCTATTCTATTTTCTTTCAGTTAAGAGGCTGTCATGTCCTAGTGCGGGTGGACAACACAGTGGCAGTCTCTTATATAAATCACCAGGGAGGTCTGCGCTCATGCAATTTGAACAGAATAGCAGCAGATTTTTCTCTGGGCCCAGGAGAAGTTCCTGTCAATCAGGGCAGTATACTCTTACTGATTGCACCTCGAAGGCCAAACAGAGTATGGTTTTCAGAGATGCTGTCTCTCCTCAAAGGATTTCAGAGAGGAGAGACCTTCTGTCTCAGGCTCAGGGCACGATATTTCACCCCAGGCCCAACTTGTGGAACCTGCATGCTTGGCCCCTGATAGGTACCAACTAAGGGACACAGGGCTTTCAACTGATGTTATTGAGACCATTTTTAGTGCTAGGGCCTACTCCACAAGAAAGAGTTATGCCAATAAATGGGGCGTTTTTGAAAGGTGGTGCAGAGCATATAATGCAGATCCGGTCGACTGCCAGATTGCTTTGGTTCTGAATTTTCTGCAAGAAAAGTTGTCAGCAGGCATATGCCCCACCACACTCAGAATTTATGTGGCCACTCTTTTGACTTGCCATGCCTTGGTGGATGGGGTGCCACTCGGGAGGCATCCTCTGCTTGCTCGCTTCATTCGTGTGGCCAAGAGATTGAGGCCTTCTGTAAGAACAAAGATCCCTTCATGGGACTTAGCTATAGTCTTAGAGGGTCTGGTTGAGACCCCCTTCGAACCTCTAGAGTCAGCGTCTGACAAACTTCTGACCCTAAAGATGTTTTTTCTTATTACTGTAACCTCTCTAAAGAGAATTGGGGATATGCAGGCTCTGTCAATATCGCCAACCTGCTTAGACTTTGCCACAGGAATGGTGAAAGTGATTTTGCATCATTATCCTGATTACCTACCTAAGGTACCATTCTCGGCTGTACATCCGGTCACTCTAGAGGCCTCCTGTCCTCCACCGTTCACAACGTCGGAGCAGGAGAAATATCACAGACTGTGTCCAGTCCGTGCTCTTCAGGCTTATGCCCACGCTCTAGCCAGTGGCGTAAGTCAGAACAGCTGTTCATTTGTTATGTGGGAAGCAACAGGGGTGCTGCAGCGAATAAACAGACCATGTCATATTGGGTCAGGGATGCAATTGCTCTTGCCTATGGGGCGCGCGGCCAAGTTTCGCCAATGGGTCTAAGGGCTCACTCCACCAGAGGGGTTGCCTCCTCTGCTGCTTTGGCATGGGGTGCCCCCTTACAACATGTTTGTGATGCGGCAGGCTGGTCCTCTCCACACACATTCATAAGATTTTATAGTTTGGAAGTTCATGCCAGTCCTGGCTCTCATGTCCTTGAGTCAACTTCACAAGCTAATGTCTAGGGCCTTCTTGTGTTCTTGTGAGCCCACCTGCACAACCGTTGGGGTCCAGACACCTTCAAGCATGGCGGCATGGGTATTCTTGTTCCCAATGCGCTAAGCAGCGCAGCATTGATTGTAGATTTTGAAAGGGAACGTTCTGGGTTACTTGACTGTAAGCCTGTTCCCTGAATAAGCGGAACAAGTTGCTGAGCTGCCTTGCCACGCTGATAATGTCATAGGACAGATCTTCAGAAAAAATAATCCTGATGATGCACCAGTGGCTTATTTATAACCTCACGTCGCAGGTGCGTGCCAATGACATCACTGACCGAGGCTATATTACCTCCGGGTCAATTCTATCGACGTGTTTACACACTATATTCACAGCTGGTCACGATTAAAGACATTCCCAATGCGCTAAGAGCCCAGCATCTCGTTGCAGTTTTCAGGGAACAGGGTTACAGTCAAGTAACCCGGAACGATTCATATGATCACTGATGGCTACAGTCACTTTGGGAGTCAAATAAAAACAAACAAACAAAAAACACATACAGGCATGTAAAAATTAATACCAGTGGCCCCTGACAATACATTGAGGTTTTAGGGAGCAAAATGATCGGCTTGAGCAAGAAACTGTACATTATTTACAACATTATTACCTGTAATCCACAGTAGAGGTCGACCGATTATCAGCCTGGCAGATTATCGGCGCCAATTTTAAGCATTTTTATGGTTATCGGTATCGGCCATTTTCAAATCCGATTTGCCGATAAAATAATTTTATTTTGAAATGCGCTATTTTTGGCTCTAACGCAGCCAGCCACCTCTGTCGGAACTCACCACTCTGTAGACTAGACTTATGTCCCCGCACATCTGATTTGTTGGGAGTCACGAGTCTGGCCAATCAGCGTGGCAAGCTAAAGGCACTGAAAGTTTTGCACTCTCACACCGAGAGCACTCGCTGACTGGACTGGAGCTGCTTTACTGATCACGCATCAGTTGTCTCTCAAAGTTAAGGCAGCAGCAGATTTTGCTGAAGAAGCATTGCAATACACTGAAGTTGCAAAATACCTCAATATAATACAGCCCTGTGATTTCCGCGATGCAGTAAACAGACGGAATCGCGGACTCCAGTCATAAAAACAGAATTTACTGTATAAAGCGGAATATCACGGAATTTGTCAACTTTTTGATGAATTAATAAAAAGCAGGTCAGTACAAACCAAACCGCAAAAAGACTATTAAATATTAATCGTGCGTGTCTCTAAATGAATGGCGCTGACGCGTGATTTCATTTACCGCACACACATAACACACACTGGAGCACGCGTGACGCTTGCGCTGTTTTCAGCCTCATTCGGATCATTATATGAGGACACGATTGCATAAACAACATCTCCAGAGTAGCTCGCTTAGTCACTTCATGAGCTTTTTAATGCTTCAACTGAGAAAAGTTATCATCACATCATAGACAATCGGAAACTCAAAGATCTCCACGGCTACCCGTCAAAATAAAAGTTCGGTTTTTCAAAAGGCCCTAAAAATGTAATTTTTGTTAAACTGTAAATAAATTGAATAAGTTTAATGATTTTAATTCATTAGAAATGCTTTTTGATTACTAAAATTTTATTTAAACATTAAAATAGACTTAAATAGTCTTTAAGTTTTACAAAATGTTTACAGAATGCTGCTGGTTGCTCCCTGCACTTTGTTATTATTATTATTAATAACAGTTCTCATATTCAAAGATACGTTTAAAATCATTTAAAGAAATTTGTCAAAACTTAATTTTGACATTAATTTACAGTTTTACACCAGACATAGGCTAATATATATATATATATATATATATATATATATATATATATATATATATATCGGTTCAAAATATCGGTTATCGGTAATAATGATAATATTAATATTTGATAATGATAATATTAATAATAATATTTGATCTATAATAATCGGTATCGGCCCTGAAAATCACACATCGGTCGACCCCTAATCCACAGCCTCTGCAAACTGTTAGTCAGTTTGTTTGATTTTATGTATATCTGTCAAAGGCTTGAACATGGTTCATTCAACGTTATGAATATGACATAGGTAGTCATTATACAAGAACTGAATAGTTAAACAAATATTTCAAATGCAGACACAATCATAAACCGGTATGGTACATAATTTTCTTTCTGACTTCATCCATTAAACTTTTTTATTGTTGACATCCAAGAAAGGCAGTTCAACAGATGTTTCGGAAAAGTCACCCTCAACTTCGCAGTCTAACTAAATAACACTCTTGTGAAATCTAGCCGTAAGTTATACAAAATGTTCAAAATCTGTTTCTGTATGTCTAGCCCTCTGAAGCAGAATAAGAATTTAGCAGTAAGCATCTGTGTGGGAAGCATCCACTCTGCTCGCAACCCTTCCAACAGATGTCAAAGTCAGAGCTGTTTGAATAGATAAACATATGTTGAGAGTTGGAAACACATGCATGCTGTTCTCATTTACATAACAAGATGAATTAGAAGTACAAAGGCTTTACCAGTAAGCTGAGGCATCTTAGGCTGACATTTTTTTTTTCTGCACAATTCCTCAGTTTCGTCTAGGAAAAGTCAACATATGAATTCCATCACTCATTGATTCAATTCAATGCATTTTACTTAACCTTTAAAAGTGTCCTTTCCATCATTTTTCTGTCAGCAAGATGCAGGCAGACGATGAAGCAACAGAAGTTAATGATTATGATGATTCAAAACACAGTATTTAATAAAAAATACAAAAAGTAATCCATAGACGGCTTAGAACAAACACAATAATACTGATGCTAACATAAACATGACCGGGCAAATGTACACTGAAAAGGCTGCAACTTAAATACAAAGCAAATGAGGGCAATAATGGCAAACACCTGATAAATCGCTTTCAAAGAGCTTTGAGTGCAGAGAAACGTGCAATGAGTGCAGAGAAAAGTGCAAATAAATGCAATGAATTATTATTATAAATTAATCTCCATGACAACTAAAGAGTAGCGGGAAACTGAACAAAGGAACACATGAGACTGAAAAAAACAAATGAAAAGTCAATTGAAATGAAACTAACTATATAGAACTGTGACAATTATCCACAAGTTTCCGAGGGGCGCTCCTGTAAAAAATAAAGTGGGTGAAACTCCCGGTGAGGCAGCGGAAGTAGCATTCCAATGGTATTTTGTATGTTAGTTAGCGAAGAGGCTAGCTGTTTTTCGGAGAATTATTTTACTATTTAAAGACGCAAATCTTTATGAGAGATGTCGTTATGGAGCTTAGGGACAACATGTGCTGTTCACGGTTGTATGTATAACCGGACTAAACTAATTCAGTGGCTTAAACGTGATTGTTTTGAACATAAGCTTAAAACGAAATCAGAGTGATCCTGCCAACGACTGTAGTTTCCTAACCTCCCAAAAGATGACGAATCTTCCTGTGTACATTTGTTTTAATTCTTAATATTCTACAAACTCTCTCAGCATGTGACTGGCTGTTCGCTACTGATGTTGCACCTAAACTCAGGATCAAAGCCTGTGTTGACAGAATACCAAATCAGTTAATGTGTTCAAGTAGCACATTCATTTATAATTTTGAATAAACTACAAAGCACAATGACTAAGTGTGTATTTTTTATTTTAATTGTTTGTCAGCTCACACAACTGTCTGTCACCATGCCTTGATGAGTATTGATTATTAATAATGTTTTATAACACTCCCAATCAACTACTGCGGAAGGTAAAGTTACTGCTATTTCACCCTTTTGAATTTCGTTGAGGTTGTGTTCCCACATCGTTAGCTAGTTTGGATCGCTATAACTTGAATGACTGTCAACTGTTGAATGAACGACTGCCAAGCATGTCAAGTCGCGCTTTGTTTACTTCAAACCGGAAGTCGCGCCCACTTTTGACGCAAGGCCTCATGGGGCGTAGGAAACTTGTGAATAAAACTTTAGATAATCTATAATTGCATATTATTTTTATTTTAATGTTTTCTGAAGGATAGTATGACTCTGAAGACTAGAAAATTCATACTTTTCCATCACAGGAATATATTACATTTTATAATATATTCAAACAGAAAACAATTATAAATTGTAATCATATTTTACTATATTACAATTTTAACTGTATTTTATATCAAATAAATTTATTTTATATCAAATAAATGTATTAAAAAACAATTAACTTTTTCAGTGCCATGTAATTGTCATCATCATTATTATTGATATAGTGTGTGTTGCCTCAAGCATCGACTATTTGCATTCATTGATTAATTTTTTTTTTTTATTATTATTTCTTTTACAAAAATCCAGCCAAGGCACTGTAAATTCTTTGTTTTCTTGCATAATGTGCACATTTGAGTTCTTCTCAACAGTGGCTCTATGATGTTAAAATTCAGTGTCATTCAACTCAGGACAACTGTTGGAGACAAGCACATACTGTAAACCTTTAGCACAATATTGTTTTGTTTGAAATTGTTGTGATTTCGGAGTCAAAATCAACAGAGGCATAACATAAAAAAAACATATATATATATATATATATATATATATACATATTATATTTGTTATTCCTAATTCCACGGTCCAAAGAGAAAGTTATTTATATATATATATATATATATATATATATATATATATATATTTGTTTTTGTTTTTTTTTTTGGGGGGGGGGGCTTATTATGTATTATAAATTTTAATCTTATTATATGCAGAGCTTTTGTGCATCTCATTTTGAATCATAAATCAGTGCTTTTGACGTGGATCACTGTTAGAGTCTCTGCAGTTTCATCACCTTGTAATCCCCTCTCTACTTTGTAAGCACAGCACTGACTAGCTGGTGAAAAGAATGCAAAGACAATAGCGAAAGCTCTTTGATGGTTCATTTTTGTAATGGAGATGAAAGAATCCTTTCTTGAAAGGCGATGTTATGATGTGCCCCTGTGTGTCCTTGTTTCCGCAGTGGCTGCTGTAGGCAAAAAGCACTGACACACACTGACACACACGCACACACACACACACACACACACACACACACACGGCTAACAAGTGTAAAATCACAAGTCATCTATGGAAAATCGATAATTATATACATGAATTATAAATAAGTCTCTGTGTCATTAAATTTCCCATCTATGTACATAAGCCTTTTGTTTTAAAATGTGTGCTAACAAAGTACTGTATAGGCATAAACTTTGTCATAGAGTCTATAGGATGTGTAAAATAAGGGGATAATATACCCCCTTTTGGAATTTTTTTTATACTTTTTTCTGAAAATACATTATAAAATAATAGGCAGAATGTCCAAGCTGCCCTTTTCCATACCACAAAGTGGATAGTGATTTATTCTCCAAAAAGACAAAAAGCACCATAGAATTAGTCCATATGATTCATGTACCATATACTTTGATATGACTGATATATATAAAAAAAAACTGTGAGGAACAGAAAGAAAAAAAAAATGCTATTTGGTTGTGTTAAATAACAAAAAAGGCTGAGCTTAACGTTGCTAATACCAAACATTATTGGTTCCCATGTCATGTTATTGATGAAGAAGATAGAGCGGAGTAAATTATGACAATATTAATTATTGGCAAAATGTATTATTTTATTCAATATGTTACGAGTGACTGACAAGATGATTTATGTCTGTAACTGAACATTAACGCAGCACAGTATTGTGTTGGTCTCTCACGGTGTCTCCACTGTACATGAGGGTTCACATTGATAATTTACTGATCTTAGTGATCCACACATACTTGTTAAGCCTACGGTCTTTTCTAAAAGTCTTTGCTAATTTGCATTAGGGAAAAAATGGCTGCAAAGCTCATATAGATTCATAACTCAGGGCATTTATGAGGTACACAGATCAGATCTGCAGGAGATGAAAGTAGACAATGCTGATTCAGCAGTTTCTGAATGCCAAGTTATGCAGAAGAAATGTCTCGGTTACGTATGTAACCCTCGTTCCCTGAGTAGGGAACGGAGACGTTATGTTGGATGACGGAGAATGGGGGTTTCGCATAGAAAGCCATTCCTCTTCGAGTATTAAAAAACGAGGCGATGGCATGAAAATGCCTTGTGTCTGCAGAATTTGCATAGCGTATCTCCGCCCCACCCGGTGGGTATAAAAGCAGGAAGCAGACGCAACTGCAGTATGTCTTCGCTGAGGAGCCGAGACTGAACTCAGGCATCTACCCAGCGGTACAGCAGAAGAGGCAGGGAGACGTAACGTCTCCGTTCCCTACTCAGGGAACGAGGGTTACATACGTAACCGAGACGTTCCCTTTCATAGTCACTCCGAGTTACGTCGGATGATGGAGAATGGGGGTCCCCCGTGTAATCACGCCACCTTCACAGCTGTCTTCCAGTGCCCTGCGCAAGTCTGAACCCCTGTCGCACTTAGCTTACGGAAGAGGAGTCCAACTTGACACAGGAATACCATAGTACACTGGGGAGCATATCCCAGGGGAATATGGCGCAGTATGCCTACCCGTAGGGAGGACTTAAGGATACACATATGGCCCAAGGGGGCTACATATGGAGGAACACTGGAGACACCAACCCGTAGGGTGGCTAGAACCTTAACTCCAGGAGTGGCAAGGTGGCTTGCCGAGGGAAGACACATGCTCAGAGAGGCTTACAGTGGAGAATACACATGTGGAGGTTACAGCAGGAACCATGCACACGGAGGCAGGGTGCCGACGTCCAGGCAACAGACACTGGCGCCAGCATCAACGGTGCTGGAGGACCCAGGGCTTCAACGGAAGGCTCAGCTGAGGAAAGTACCGCACTTATCCAGTCCGTGGAGTGGAATGGCGAGCAAGCGAAGACACCTGAGCGGGTCCAGTACTGGCCGGGTGAGTGAGTACAAGAGAGGACACAGGCTCCACTCGGAGGTTATAGAATCTCGCGAATGTGTTAGGTTTCGCCCAGCCTGCAGCTCTGCAGATGTCTGCTAGCGAGGTGCCATGCGCTAGAGCCCAAGATGAAGCCACACTCCGGGTGGAGTGGGCCGTCACACCAAGGGGGCACGGTCGACCTTGCTGCTGGTAAGCCAAAGCGATGGTGTCCACTATCCAGTGAGACAGCTGCTGCTTTGAGAGAGCCCTTCCCTTCTGGCTCTTGCCATAACAGACAAAGAGCTGGTCTGAGGTCCTGAAACACCACGTCCTGTCTACGTAAGCATGGAGTGCACGTACTGGACAGAGCAGTGCCAAGGCTGGGTCTGCCTCCTTCAGGGGCAGCGCTTTCAGGTTTACCACCTGGTCCCGAAAGGGAGTGGTAGGAACCTTGGGCACATATCCAGGCCGGGGTCTCAGGATCACGTGAGAGTAGGCGGGCCTGAATTCCAGGCACGCTTCGTCAACGGAGAATGCGTGCAGGTCCCCTACCCTCTTGATGGAGGCCAGTGCAACCAGGAGCCCTGTCTTCATCGACAGGAACTTAATCTCAACTGATTGTGGAGGCTCGAAGGGAGGCCTCTGCAGGGCACTTAAAACCACTGAGAGTTCCCAAGAGGGTACGAGAGGAGGGCGAGGAGGATTCAGTCTCCTCGCTCCCCTCAGGAACCTGATGATCAGGTCATGCTTCCCCAACGACTTACCTTCGACTGCTTCATGGAATGCGGCAATTGCAGCCACATAGACTTTTAGGGTGGAGAGAGACGGCCTTCGCTCCAACCCTTCTTGCAGGAAGGAAAACACGACACTGATCGAGCATCTCCGGGGGTCTTCTCGGCGAGAAGAGCACCAGTTGACGAAGAGGTTCCACTTCAACGCATAGACGTGCCTAGTGGAGGACGCTCTAGCGGAAGTGATGGTAGCCGCCACTGCAGGTGGCAGGGTACTCAACCCTGCCTCGTCCTATCCAGGAGCCACACGTGCAGTCTCCACAGATCGGGACGAGGGTGCCACAGGGTGCCCCGTCTCTGAGAGAGGAGGTTCTTCCTCAGGAATTGGCCAAGGAGGTGCTGTCGCGAGGAGTACGAGTTCGGAGAACCAGGACTTGGTGGGCCAATAAGGGGCTACCAACAAGACCTGCTCCTTGTCCTCTTTGATCTTGCACAGAGTCCGTGCAAGAAGGCTCACTGGGGGAAACGCATATTTGCGTAGATGAGTCGGGGGAAGCGAACAGATCTATCTGTGCCTCCACGAACTGGTCCCATATCAGCTTGACCGACTGGGGATGGAGTCGCCATTCGCCAGAGATCGGCCGGATCCGTGACATCTCGTCGGCTGCCAGGTTCCGCTCTCCTGGAATGTAAATAGCACAAAGGGACCTCAGGTGCTTCTGACTCCATAATAGGAGGTGGTGTGCGAGTTGCGACATCCGTCGTGAGCGTAGACCACCCTGACGGTTGATGTACGCAACTGTTGCAGTATTGTCTGAACGGACAAGTACGTGTTGACCCCTGAGCAGTGCTCGAAAGCAGTGCAGGGCCAGTCGTACTGCCAGCAACTCGAGGCAATTGATGTGCATGAGGCGCTGGGGTCCTGTCCAGGACCCTGTGGCTGCATGACCATTACACATGGCTCCCCAACCCGTGGCAGAGGCATCTGTGGAGACAACAACATGCCTGGAAACTCGCTGAAGAGGGACACCGGCCCTTAAGAAGCTAAAGTTCGTCCACGGGAAGAAGGTCTGACGGCAGGTCGGAGTCACTGGAACACTGAGCGTACCGCGATGCCATGCTCACCTCGGGACTCGATCGCGAAGCCACAGCTGAAGTGCTCTCATATGAAGCAGTCCGAGCGGCGTCGCCGCGGCTGCGGATGCCATATGCCCTAGGAGCCTCTGAAAAAGTTTCAGTTGGACCGCGCTCTTGCCCTCGAACTGTCGAAGACAAGTTAGCAGTGAGTGCGCTCGCTCGTGAGCTGCGCGGACATGGCGACCGAGTCTATCTCCATGCCGAGAAAAGAGATCCTCTGCACGGGGCAGAGTTTGCTCTTCTCCCGATTGACCTGAAGGCCCAGACGGGTTAGGTGCCGAAGCGCAAGGTCTCTGTGTTCGCAAACCTGCTCTCGAGAGTGTGCTAGGATAAGCCAATCGTCGAGGTAGTTCAGGATGCGAACCCTGTGTTCGCGAAGGGGAACAAGGGCTACCTCGACGATCTTCGTAAAGACGCGAGGGGACAGAACTAAGCCGAATGGGAGAACCGTGTACTGATATGCCTGTCCATCGAAAGCAAACCGAAGAAACGGTCTGTGTCGAGGTAAGATGGAGACATGAAAGTACGCGTCCTTCAGGTCTATCGCTGCTAACCAATCCTGAGGCCGAACGCACTCGAAAATGCATCTGGCCGTGAGCATTTTGAACGGCAGTCGGTGAAGAGTGCGGTTCAAAACGCGAAGATCCAGGATCGGTCGTAACCCACCGGTCTTCTTGGGGACAATGAAGTAGGGGCTGTAAAACCCTGACCTCATCTTGGCTGGAGGGACAGTCTCGATTTCACCCTTCGCCAACAGGGTGGCAATCTCCGCTCTCATAAATGGGGTATTGCCACCGACCACAGTAAAGCGAACTCCCCGGAAACGGGAGGAGGCCGTGCGAACTGAATCGCACAGCCGAGCCTGATCGTTCGGGCGACCCAGCGAGATAGGCCGAGGAGCTCTAACCAAGCTTCCAGGAACCGATCGAGCGGGGTCATACGAACCACAGGCGTCCCCCTGGAGGGGCAGCGGTGCGGAGAGACCAGCAGACGTGGGGGAGTTACCCCCCGCGGGTGCGCAGTCAAGCTCCGCTCCCCAACAGAGGAGAACAGGGAAGGACCAGCTTTTCACGGGGGTCTGCTCTGCCGGGGGTCTGGCGATAGATGGGGAAGGGAGCGGCGTGGTCCGGGGATGACACACGCTCCCTTCCGCTCTCTCAGAGACAGAAGAATGAGTGCGGCGACGCATGGAGACGTTGTGCACACTCACTCTGCTCTGTGTGCTCAGTGATAGTGTCAAGTCTTTCTTTAACCAACTCAGGGTGCTGCCCACCTGTGGGTGAGCAGCGGGGAGCGGAGAACAAAAGATTCTCCCCCTGCCATCCACCGGGGGACGGATGGGGCCTGCTACCACCTCCTGGAAAGGACTTGATGCCATCACTGAGCAGCCCGTCTCAGGAACGCCGCTTTGCCTGGCGTTTAGCGGGGCCTGAGGGGGCTGTGGCGCCTTCCAGCGGCCTCCTCCACGACGTGGCCAGGGTGGAGGCAGCAGCTGGCCGTCGGGGCAGGATGTGTTTAATGGCCTCAGTCTGCTTCTGGGCGGTCGAGAACTGCTGGGCAAAGTCCTCGACAGCACTGCCGAAAAGGCCAGCCTGGGAGAGGGGAGCATCGAGCAGACGAGTCCGCTCGGCGTCCCGCACGTCTGCCAGGTTGAGCCAGAGGTGGCGCTCCTGGACCACATTAGTGGCCATCACCTGACGCAGGGAGCGTGCAGCCACTTTAGTCGCCTGGAGAGCGAGGTCAGTGGCCGCACGCAGTTCATTGAACGCCCCTGAATTAGTCCCGCCCTCGTGCATGTCCCTGAGCAGCTTTGCTTGAAAAACCTGCAAGGTGCTCATTGCATCCAGGGTAGCGGCCGCCTGTCCTGCAGCTCTTCCACTCCAGCCCGATGCTCACGGCGCCCCGAGACAGCATGGCTGTCTTCTTGGGATCAAACACGGGCAACGCCGGCGCTCCCGAGGGAGGCAACTTCACCCTCACTTCCCGAGGAGTCTAGCCCACCTTGTGATGCTGCGATCGACATCGCATCCTCCTCTGGAGCACCGAATGAAACAGA
This sequence comes from Pimephales promelas, assembly GCF_988280905.1. Lineage (NCBI taxonomy): Eukaryota > Metazoa > Chordata > Actinopteri > Cypriniformes > Leuciscidae > Pimephales > Pimephales promelas. Next base: position 13,252,029 of record NC_142775.1, on the reverse strand, counting down.
CGGCACCTGCGAAGAGGCGCTCAACTGAATCACTGCAGCACTCGTGGATTGCTATTACTTCGGGTCCCGGGTCTGTTTAACATTGTGTGTAATACCAACGCATGCTCATCCTTTAGCGTCATATAGGACACGCTGTATGACAAAACGGCAAAATACTACTCACATGGCACCCATCGTTAACGTTAATATAACACGCGCTGAGAACGGGCTGGTAATACACGTGCGATCGGAGTGCAATCTCAAGAGCGTGTCATGTTTCTATGGCAACCAGAGCAGAGCTTCCGCCAAAGCGTGCTTTGCATTTTCTCCAATGTTTATAATAATATAAATGAACCTTCTTGTTTAATCTTAAAGTTTTGGTGGTCAGATTCAGACTCAATGAAGAGATTTGATCAAGCAACAAGCAATCGTTATTATAGTTCAAAAGGGCAAACAGTTAAAGTTATTATGTGAGTTAACTCGAGTCAGAATGTACATGTGCAAGGCTGCATTTTTCATCCATCACCGTGAACAAGTGGACTTTTAAAGCTGAAATAATGAGTGGATTAAGCTTGGAAAAACGAGAGAAATAACATGGACAAGGAAGTGAGACGACGACTACTAAAATTAGGTAAGACAAAAAGTTTTATTTTTCGCAACTCGTGTGAAATTATATGTGAAAATCGGGTCTAGTCGGGTTTGTGTCTTCCTGCCGGGTTCGGGTCCAGTTTTCAAATAATAGACGGGTCCAGGTCGGGTCCGGGCAGTACATTTATGGCATTTCTCGGGTCTGCACGGGTCCGGGTCCAACTTTTGAAATGAACGACGGGTCCGGGTCGGTTCAGTGTAGCACAATACAGGTCTCTTCCGGGTCGGGCATGAATTTTTGGACCCGTGAAGACCTCTACTCTCAGTGTCAGATCATTGAGTCTAGATCTCAGCGTTGCGATGGTCATGCTCCCACAAAGAGAACATGACTCATCCACGCTGCTCTTGCTTGCTCTAAGCCCAGACACACAAAACAGCGCTCGTGCCCATCAGAGGAAGACAGAAATCGACCGCACCCAGAAGAACACGGGCGAACCATCTTTAAAAAGACGTGCCACGTACAGCTCTTTCAATAGAGAGGAGGAAATTCACTCTTCAGCGCTGAGGCGACCAGGGAGAAGCGCAAAGTCTGGCAGACCACTGCACAGATCGCAGGCAATGCAGAATCTCGCTGGGTACAGCCGTCACACCAACACTGGAGAGGACGCTCGTCTCGAAGAGTTGAAGTCAGTACAATGGCTTGTGGAGTGAAGATGTCTCTTGGATACGAAGCGAAAACATACTGCGGTTGCGTCTGCTTCCTCCTTTTATACCCACCAGGTGGGGCGGAGATACGCTATGCAAATTCCGCAGACCCAAGGCATTTTCATGCCATTGGCTCGTTTTTTAATACTCAAAGAGGATTGGCTTTCTATGTGAAACCCCCATTCTCCGTCATCCGACGTAACTTGGAGTGACTACGAAAGGGAATAAGCGGTGAAGAGTTACTCAACTTTCTTTTCAGAAGCACAGTCAGGTGGTAAATATATATATATATATATATATATATATATATATATACCCACTGACACCACACTTCATTCATTGTGCAACATGAGGGTATGTGGAATTTGTTTTTAAATGGCTCTGCAGCTGTAAAAATAGGCTGATAGAGAAGCTAAAATGTTGGTACAGGAATGCATTCCTTTTGCTTTTTCAGAGTTCTGGACACTGGCTCAGTTTCTCTTTTAATAATTTATTCATCTGACCCAGTGGCGGTATCATGGTTAGAATCCAAGAGGAGAGATCAGAGGCAGGGATATGGTTCCCACTCCGGTTAGAAAGAATTTGGAATGATCTGATGTCACCTCGTAGCTTCAGCCAACCTATTTACCCATGAAATACATGTGTGCTGAGGTGTGTCAAAGGTGGATTGCTTTTGAGCAGCCACTTAACACACCAGTGGATATGGTGAAGAGCGTCAGGCCAGCTGGAATGAAGTGAGCAGAATCTACAATGTCAACACCAGACTCGTGTACACAAGGGTGGATACGTTTGGATCACAATGTTCTGGCATCTGGACTGCTTCCAAACAGAAACATCTGTAGCTAAACTTGATCATTGTCTCTTGCTTCATATTATCTTTCTACATATTTGTTGAGACAAACATAAGGTATACCTTGGCTTGAACGCAAATTACTTTGGACAAAAATGTCTGTTAAACGTAAAGATGAAAATAATGTTATGATTTACTGATTGTAACTCCAAACTAGGGGTTGAACAACTTTTTAAAGATTTTTTGAAGTCGACTGTTATGACATCAAAGTCGAGTCAACGTCGACTAGTCGCTCATGTCATTCATAAAAACACAAGAGATGTGACTGATTTGCAACATGCCACAATTTGCAATTAATTAACAGAAAATTATACAGATGCTGACAGCTCAAATTTGGGACCGTTTACACCTGGACACTTCATTCGTTTTTAATGATCTGATTTATCAAAACGATTCCATTTAGACCTGGTCACATAAATATGTTTTCGCAAAACGGATATAAATCCGATCTTCAAACAACGCGCTAAATGCAGATTTAACGGAGTTCACATCCCCGAAAGCAACCGTAGGCTAATGAGCTGCATTTTATTGATCATCAGCTAATTTCAAAATCATCAAAGACCGCAATAAGAGAGACAGCACTGGTAAGATCATTTTGTTTCTTTACTTTTAACGAAGATGATTGTGAGTTAATTGTCCACTTTGATTTACGATAGTTTGCATGTTGGCTTTATGAATAGATGCTCAACTGTGGTGTGTGTTGCCATAGCTTCATCATACAATGAATATAACATAGCATAGGCTATAACACTCTCACGTTTTGTTTTTTTTTTAGTATTTTTGGAGAAGTCCAATTTACATATATGGTTTCAACAACCAGATGCATTTACACGTGTCCAGTTTCGTATGTAAAGCGGCCCAGACCTCCTCATGAAGTGGTTTGAGCGATCTGATTTAAATCCCTCTAGAATGCGTTTCGGAGGACATTTAGCTTAGGCCTACACCTGGTCTTTTCACGATCGGATAGCAATCAGATCACAGAAACACATGAAGTGGCCAAATGTAGCTAAACAGCCCGCTGTTTACATCATCATTTAGGATGAAAAAGAAAGAAAGAAAAAAAAAAGCTATAAATTCACATCTGCACATTAGTGATGGATCCAACAACATAATATTCTAAATAATTGGGGGTGAATTAGAGATGCATATGTTTAAATAAATATATGAAAAAAATAATGTTTGAATGATTTTAAAAGAGTCTGCTCTCATTTCCCGGTAAAACAGTGAGCGTGAATCATGCTTTTACTTTAGTTTTCAACAGTATAGTGCTAAATTATTAAACTATTTCCATAAACACTTTGTGTAGCCTACCAATGCTGCTTTCTTGCTGCAATGACCCTCTGGGCTCTTCATCTGCTAGCGCAATCATATAGTGTCATGACCAACGCAACTAGTCAACGTCAAGCTTAAAGCGTCATGGCATAGCATTAAGGTCGACTAATTGACTAGTCGGTTCAACCCTTACTCCAAACCTGTGTGCTTAGATATTTAAAGCCTAAAGGATTTTGAATACAAATTCTAAAATAACAAAACTACTTTATTATTATTATTATTATTATTATTTATCTCTGAAAATTAAATATTGTAACATTGTAGCGTAAAACAATTTCAGTCCCTCTGGCAAAAATCACTGCCTTTACAAAATGTAATTTACTTGTGAAGTTTTAAATGTATAGAATTGTGGCTTTTAGACATTCATTATTACAGTGAGAACAAATTTTATAAAAGTAATTTAATGTGGGATTGGATTACTCTGGTCCCATTATCAAAATGTCAAATCTTTTGAACAATTAAAAATGTGAAGTGATCACTCACCTTGAAGAAAATTGAATTGTTTGGCCCGATTCGACATGTTGAATTTGACACTTTGAATCGTCGTCGGGCCGTCTGGGAAAGATAGAACTCTGATTGGCTGTTCAGCTTAGTGAAAGAGTCAGTGCACAAGAATAAAAGCAAAACAGCAAGCAAAGAAGTCAAAACGGTAAAGATAGAAGGCTGTTCTTATGTTACGTCATCTTGAGTGTTCCTTATGGTGAATATTCAGTATTAACATGAGCGGAGTGGAACACTCTAAAAAATGCTGGGTTGTTTTAACTAAATTTTGGGTTAAATATGGACAAACCCAAACGTTGGATTAAATATGCAATTTAAAAATGTAACCCACTGGCTAGGTTTGTCCATATTTGACCCAAATTTGGGTTAAAATAACCCAATATATTTTTTAGAGTGAATAAAGAAAGTGTTAAGCAGGATTGATTATCAAAACGATAAGCACGCGCTACTTTGTTTACGTCATTTGTATCTGCAGCCGGCAGCGTCGGTTTTACTTTTTGAATGACGAATATAGACTAATATATCAGCAGAAATAGACAGTTGGCTCATTACACGCAGGCGCAGAATGCACATTATAGCTGATAGTCGCCTGTAGTTCTCTCGTTGTGTTCAAGTGCAGCTTTTTACCCCGACGAGAGCGGACGAGAGGCGACAACACAGTCGGCGTTCATCAGCGCTAGTTCGTCAGCGTCGGCTTGGTGTGTTCCGGGCTTAACACGCCTTTCTTGAAAAGGGGTAAGGATACTTAATGCATCAAATAATAAGACTAAGTGTGATTCTTGCATGTCTCGTCCATTTGAATTAAACTGTCCTGATACAATACGTGGAGGCTCCTGTTGCTCTTTGCTGATGTGGTCTTGATGAGAGAGAACCAGTGGTAGTCAGAGGAACTTTGGTGGATGGAAAGATAAGGCCGCAGCCTGGCACAAGCTTGGGAGTCCTTGTGGGACTTCTAGTTCAGCCTCATCTTCACGTTAGGACTTCTCAAGAAGGACCAAGAGCTAGAGGCTAAGAGGACCAGAGAGGACAAGCGAAGAGCTAAGAGGACAAGCGAGGACAAGAGAGCGCGACAGAGGGAAGGGCTGGTGTGGATGGCGCTCATTGCATGTGCACGCTGGAGGGGTGGTAGCCAATGAATTGTAATACTAATATGTTGTTGGTAACAACATATCACGTACACTGGAGGGAGACCGGATGACACCATGGAGATGACAACGTTGGCGTTGGAGATACAACCATGTAGCCGGAGAGCCAATAAAACGGAAAGATGTCAATGACCTAGGAGGCTGCAACGGAGCCACAGCGACGACCCCCCGAGGTGGAAAAAATTTGACCTGAGATTGACCAAAGATTGACCTGGAGCAACCAAGTGTGGAAGCAGAGCCTGAAGGAGGGTGGAGCTAGCCAAAGCTGAAGGGATGGAGGCCAGAGAGCAGTGGATCCAGGTGGAGTCGGTGGTCCGAAGGAGCCCAGCAAGGCCAAATGGCCGATGGTCCCTGCTGGAGTCAAGACAGGAAGAAGCACAGGCAATGGGTCGAGGTGGAACAGAGCGTTCTGAGGCTGGAGGCGGAGCCACCTTACGGGTTCCTCACGCCCAGGAAGAGGTAGCTCCCAGCAGTCCCGAGGTGATGCCACTCCACTGAGAGGAGGCTGAGGTGGTACCGAGGGTCAGATGGGAGACAGCGATGATTGAGTGGCAGGAGTGGCTGAGGAGGAGAATGGAGAATAGAGCAAAAAACAACACGAAACAAAGCCTTCATAATGACAGTCTGAAGAGGTGGTGGAAGAGGGAGTTTGAATGGGGTTAGCAGGACTGAAGACTATAATAAACATTCTGGCAACACTTCCACAAAGATGATTAGTGTAGCCGGCTCGCACACCTGGTCAACCTCTAAAGTCTCCGAGGTGATGTCTACTCTGCCGCTCCTGTTGGCACTGACTCAAACATCGCGGCAGAAGCGGACTCGTCTGTGATGGGTTTGTGCTGCAGCTCCTCACAGTGAGATAGTATCTGGCTGGGCAATGAATTGGTAGTGGGGCTAAAATCGTCATCAGCTAGTCAGATGGTCAGCGTTGATCCACAAGACACCATCACCCACTTCACATAGTTAGTGAAGCTCCCCCGAGGGTGCTCCCCAGAGAACTACTCATTGGTGGCGAAATGAGTAGAAATGAGCAGAGGCAGTCATCCGGGAAGTTTGATAGATGTGCGAGAAAGAGGAAATCCTCAAATTGTTCCTTGAGGGAGTGATTCCCTTGTATAAGGCATATTAACAAAAAAAGGATTGTCGATGGTGAAAAAAGGAACAAAAATCTCAAAAAACACAAGATGAAAAGAACATACAATATACAGAATGCTCCCTCGTAAATTACTTCTGGGTTGGGTCTTCCCTCATAACACTGTTGTAAACGCACACAAATACGATGATGAGGCTAAATAGGTAGGTTTTAATAAAAAATTAGTCCATAATGAGTCCAGACAATGGGTTATGGGAAGTGTAGTTCATGATGGAAAGGCAGTACAGGAGACTGAAGGAGTGTCTGGACAGCTAGCGGGTGTAACAATATGTATATATCCTATCCCTCATAATTATTATAGTATAGGGAACAGCATACAGGTTTGAAATAGAACCAGGGTGAGTAAATAATGACAGAATATTCATTTTTTTTGTGTGTGTATTTCATCCAGCTGGACTATCTTGGTCAGCTAGCTTGACATAACGGCATAAAAGATGGCCTTTTGAACAGGTTAATCTGCTAATCACTCACTTTAACATCAGAGTTATACCAGATCCCTATTGTGAGATTGTGAACAGAAGCTTCTCATCAGCAAATGTCAACATGCCACGGTAATGATGGAGAAATCCAAAGTAAGATTCTGAGTTTAAGTGAATTCGCTGTGGGAGAGGTCAAGGGTTAACCATTCTCCTGTCAGGCTATTACTCTGATGATGGTGTGCTGTCGTAAATGAGTTCCAGGCAGAAGGCGTGAGCACCCCATCGGGGGTGAAAGGTCAAGTGACTGGTGCTGATTCAGTCAGTCACAGTCTGTCCAGAGACTCTTTTCCTGCCCCTCATAATCATTTGTTTATGTTTTATTCATTCATTCGCAACTCTGGAAATACTGATAGGCTCAGCTTAGGGGCTGTTTCAATTTTTCATAAGTTCCTTGATAGGTACAATATCTGTTCTGTATGGAAAACGCAGTATATCTGCTTTTATGGTTGTTCACAGCGACTGAAGAATATGGTGAACAGCACTTCTTCATACTCTGATATAAACAGCTTTAGAGAGGCCTGCACAAATGAAAAATGCAGCCAGAAAGTTTTAGATATGAGCAAATGAATATTTCAAAACGTATATTTTTTTAGTTTTGTTTTGCATTTCTTTGTTACATGTACAAGCAAACGACCATCATAAAAAATCTTGACAAGACAGAGACGTAGCTTGTTGTATATTATATTTTCTCCTACGTGATGAGAAAGTTTTCTTTTGTTATTTTATAACACTTCAATTTAAAGCAAACCAAATCTTGAACTCTCATATTGATTTTGCAGTCCAAAGCAAAAGTAAGCTTAAATTTTTCTTCCAATGTTTTTAAAATGACTGGATGATTTACAAAAGTTAGTGTGCTCATTTGTATGGACTATTATTGAGATTAGATTATTTTTTTCTGATCCTGCTAATAAAATGCAGGCTTTTCTTGAATCATTTGGGCTTTTAAACTTGTGTACGGCAAATGTTTTAGCATATCTCTCAAATTTCTGAGAACGAATCAAAAGAGGTACTTCTTTCTTATAATTGTAATAAAAGGGTAAAAAACAACAAAAAACACAGTCCTGATACTCAAGGCTGCACAACATGCTGCTTTTCATGAATCATGTTTAGTGATTTTCAAAGCTGAAAATGTTGTTTGTTAGATAATGACTTTATTTGTCTCACAAGTGAGAAAGGAGATTGACAGTAGTTTATGGAAAACTGCATGAGTTAGTTGTGTACGAGGTTTGGAACTTATGAAAGAATAAGGTACTACTTAGTTTCATAAAGTCTGTCAATGAGCTATCAGAGCTAGAATGAGTCTCAGTGGCCCAGGGCCTCTCATCACACTCACTTTATTTAGCTTTCAAATTCAATTTACCAGTAATACATATGATTGTTCCACCAATTCTCTGCAGACAAATGTTGCATTACTGGTTGTCACATAAGGCTCACTGTCTTTTTCTGAATATATACATCTAAACACACACACATACTTATATATCCTTCTAGTATCTAATGTAATAGGAGCATAACGCTCATTCAAAAGGGATACATTCTCTCTCAGATTTGAGGGCACTTCTAGTTATCTTCTAGGAAACTTCTAGCTAATTATATTGAGCGCAAAGAGTTCTCCTCCATTATTCCATCTGTTAGGTCTTCCAGGGGAGATCTATTTACTTCCCCTACAGATATAGATAAAAAATGTAAAGAATTCTACATAGATCTGTATACTTCAGCGTCGTCATCAACTGATGAGGATATTAGTAGTTTCCTGGAACCGCTAGATCTCCCTAGGCTTTCAAATGACCAGAAGCAACTTCTGGATTCAGATATAACTTTGGAGGAAGTGATCGAGGTGATCAGAGCATTGCCCACGGGGAGAGCTCCGGGTCCGGATGGTTTTCCCGCTGAATTCTTTAGAGAAAATGTCAAAGAACTTGCTCCATTAATGTTAGAAGTCTTTATGTGTGTAATGCTACGTTCACACCGGACGCGAATGATTTCAATGTTAAGTCAATGCAAAGACGCTTTACACGCGTGAAAAATTTCCTGCGGCGCGAATGAGGCGTGGAGCGCGGCGCGGAAGACACGAATACGCCTCATTCGCGCATCAAGTTCGCGCGAATGGCGCGAATTGAGCGTCTGGCGCGTTACGCGCGAATGATTCAGTTAGTGCCATTTGTGCATTCACGCGTTTGACGCGAATTCGCGTCTGCCGCCCGAGTTGAAAAATCTGAACTTTGGCGTGAATTCGCGCCGCGTTAACCAATCAGGAGCCTAGCTGCTTGCTCACGTGGTGAAGTGTCTGGATGCTTCAATAAATTATTTTCTTAATATGACTAAATACATGTTGGGATTATGCACAACAAAGCAAATGTTTTATCACTTAAAACATTATTTCTATATACGAGACATGTTCCCAGATAGCAAACTGACATTGAATCAACGTGGAAATATGACATCGAAACAACGTTGATCTGACATAGTTTTGCTCATCGAATTAACGTTGAACCAACGTCAGACGCGTCATTCTTTCAAAACTAACGGAAAATCAACTTGAAATCAACGCGTTGTTTCAACGTTATGAAAGCAAACCAATTTTCGATTTTCATTTAGCTTTGAAGAATGCCGCGTCTGACGTTGGTTCAACGTTAATTCGATGAGCAAATCAACGTTGTTTCAATGTCATGAGAGACGTCGTTTCCACGTTGATTCAATGTCAGTTTGCTCTCTGGGTTCATTTTGTATTGAATGTTATTCATTCCATATCTAGAAATAGTATTATGTTGTAAAGACAATCAACATATGTGCATAAATTCGTGTCTGGACGTGAGAGAGAGAGAAAAATCACAGGACAGGTTAATAACTTTTGAAGGCTGGCTCTATTTATCATCAAAACAAAAATAAATGACAGCTAGATTAGATGGATGAGGGCGAGGGTGATCCTCGCTGCGATGCGGGACAACAGGTCATCAAACTGGGCGCGTGACAGGCGGAAGTACCGCTGACAGCGGCCGTCATCCAGCGCAGCTTCTGAAGCGAGCAAATGGTAAAACTAGACAAACGGTTCGGTTCCGAAGGGTCGGGTGGACACAAATATACGCGACGATGATCCCCACGCCGCTGTTCTGCTCTCCAGAGTAAATACAGAGCGGTAACTCTCTTGATGAATGCTCGGTCGACATAAAAACAATGGCCGCCAACGGATTTCGATTCTGACGCGCGTCACGCACGTAAATTTCGCTTCAAACTTTTGTTTTTACGCGCGCCAGTTTCGCTCTTGACACGCGAATTAACACAAAGTGGTCAAGCGTCAAACTAGACGCGTCAGGCGCGAATTTGACGCGCGATTCGCGTCCGGTGTGAACGTAGCATAACAGACACTTTTGAAGTGTCTGCATTTCAAAAAACGTCTTATAATCAGTTTGATGAAGTGATTCTATACTATAAGAAATGGTTCAGATACTTAACCTATTTGGAAAACGGACAGTAATCATTGAGTTAAAACCATGCTCACACCTGAAAGTGAACTTACGAGGGTATATGTATGTATGCTATTATTTTCTTTTTTCTCAACATGGTTTGCCGGAAGTTGTCTTAACTGCACTTAACTCGCACACCTGATCAAAACAAATATGTGTGGCATCGTGCCTGTTGTTTGGTTTCCGGTCTAGCTTGATCCACTTGCGCTTTGGTCGACGAAGCAACAAAACGTCCTTGCACGGGGCAAGCCATTGAAATCAATGTGTTTCATAGCACAGCGCGACACATGCTGCATCCAGTTGCAAAAACGTGAAAAAACTACAACGTTTGCTAAGACCAAAAAGACCATTTATCTCGCGGGAAAAAAAAAAAACGCCGTTAAAATGGGTTTGCGTTAACGCCGTTAATAACACGTTTAACTGACAGCCCTAATAACCATACATGAAATTATTTAGTATATTAGTTGCCCCATTAGTTGTTGTTGTTTTTAAAACTTTTTAGTATTTATAACTATACATGAAAAACATGATCATACTTTTCAGATGGCTGACATTTCTGCATTTAAAATCCTTTTTTTATTGATTGCATGTAATATTCTAGTTTTCTGAGATTTTGAATTTGGGGTTTTCATAAGCTATAAGCCATAATCATCAAAATTATAACTTTTGCACAGTATTCCATCAGTAGTAATATATGTAGTTTATGGTGTTACAATAACAAACATGAGGTCCAAGTACCTAAATGCAGCTGAATAGCACCCTTGCAAAGTAGATGGTCAGTTATGCAAATTGGTATTTTCGTAAACATTGTGACAGTTGTGACAATGAAGGCAGATTAATGTCTGCAAACTATCTTTCTACAAACAACAGGTTCGCCTTTTCATCCATAACATTCTGTCAAAAGAAAAGCAATTTTATGTTCAATTATTTATTTATTTTTTAAAGTTGTAATAACCATATTGGTTTCAGAGTTCTATTTGTACCTAAATCTAAATCTGTTTCATAACTAAAAAAACGTAAATATCTCAAATGAGGAATCTCTCAATGAAAAATATGTTGGGGGAGGGTGGGAAAATATATATTATCTTGATATAATTCTTGTTTGATTGTTAAATGTGACTGCATTAACGTGGAGTTTGGAAATAAAATTGTTTATCTATAGTTTATGTTTGTTTTATATTCATATTGTTCATTTCCAGTTCTATACCTGAATACTAAAATGTCTTATAATGTTTGTAAAAATGTTTATTCATATTATTTCTGAATGTAATAATAAAATGTGACTAATACACGGATGCAACATCCAGTATTTGTGCAATTTTGACCCATTGGGATTTGTCACTACATATATGTACTTAACATCTCACATCCAGTTGTGTCAAAACAGGAAAAGAAAAAACAAACACCCAAATTGAGATATTTTGCCCTTTTGCACTAAATGATCAAGACCACTCACTTACATGTTATCACTGTGAAGCTGCTTTGATACAATCTGTATTGTGAAAAGCGCTATATAAATAAATGTGACTTGACTTGACTTGACTTGACCACTCAGTGTTAAATCTATTGCAGTACTGCAGATCAAGACAGCAACTCCCTAACTGTGGCTTTGTGCAAGAAAGTGGAACAACATGTAAAATAAATGACAACACACAACACTGGTCAAGTTAGGCCTGAAACATTTAGGAGCAGCTCAAAGCAACACTATGATAATATCATAGAGATCCAAACAGGGTCTCTAAATACAAGTCAGATTTAATAAGCAAGGGGCATTTGAAGTGTTTTTATTTTTCCCTCCAGCGATTACTCAGGAAACAGTCTGTGAGTGAGGCTGGTCTTCAGTAATTCCTCATTTCAGAGTACAAACAAACTATCAACAGTAATGTTTATTTACAAGCTTCACTGAATCACTAAAGCTTTGTAAAATCCTTTGTGGTTAATTATAACTGAGCTATGTGTTTCAGAGTGAAGCCACAATATCCTCTCCTTTAAAATCAGTTTATTGTTTATCTGAGGAAAATGCAAAAATCCATAACTTAAAAGTAACCAGGAAAACACCAGGATCCATGTCATTTAATGCATCCGTAATGAGTCCAATTCCAAAAATGCCTAGGAAAGAAAAATCCCAGCACAGTTTAGTTAGCCAGTTCTCCTAAACAGAAATTAAATAAAATGGATTACATCAAATAGTAGATAATTATTATTAAATCTCCTGCATCTTAGATTTTCTTACTGATTTGCCAAGACTCCACACTCTAAATGACCATACTCTAATCACAAGTCAAAGATCTCAATTTGAACTCAAACATTAGATGAACAAATGATCCGATCTATGCTATCTACATTCCTTTATTCTCAGAAGGCAAGCACTGGTACTTGGGCGGAGTGATTAGCGCAACACCTGAAAAGCACCTTTGTTACTTCCGTCAACAAAACTAACGTGACTAGCTAGCAAGTAGCGAACGTGATCTCAGGTGCTGCGAGTAAATCACTCTGCAGAAGAAGTATCGCCTGCTGAGAATATAGATCCAAGTCTGTATACGGTTTGAAGAGGTTTTGGTTTCTTAAAGGTGCCCTATAATGTGAAATTGAATTTATGTTGGCATAGTTAAATAACAAGAGTTCAGTACATGGACATGGCATACAGTGAGTCTCAAACATCATTGTTTTCTCCTTCTTACTTAAATCTTGCTTTTGAAAAACAACCCTGAAAAACAGGCGAATCTCCACATAATAAACTCTGACGTAAAAGTCGGGATCATTAATATGTATGATCCATAATATTTGCATATGCCAGCCCATGTTCAGTGACAGACGAGACCAGCCGAAGCATGGCCGTTGATCAGTGTTTGGATGTACACATGAATACAAAATATTTTTAGTTCCTTCATCCGAGCCTCTGAAGAAACAATGGGTTAATTTTATTTTCTCTGGATATTTCCAAACATTTCACCGACGACTGTTTCCTCAACTTCCCAAGAGCTGGCCTCGGACCGAGCTGATTTGTTATTGTTGTTCAAGTTCAGACAGGTAAAGTTAACGTATTAACGTTAACGCTTTCACTCAAAATCGTTCAATACTGTTTATGCATCAGTAAGTCAAGCCAGGGACTTCACATCGTTTCTTTTAGTAGGATGAAAAAATAATAATAATTGTGAATAAATTGTATACAGAAAGCGATCAATATCTTTCCACACAGCGCGAGTTTATCTGGACACTTGCCAAACTCGTTATGAATTCAATGACGCACGTTACAATGCACAACGAAGCTCTTTCTATATTTACATGATCGTGTCTGCATTAGTGAAAGCAGAGAAGGCAGAAATTGCGTTGCAATGATAAGATCTTCATCCTCGCGATCGACAGGCTGTCTGTCCTCTGCTTGCTCAATACTCAACACAGCAACATTTTATGTGATGGGAATAGATCTAAATACTTCAAAAACATCTCACGATTCATTAATCTCGATAGCTGTAATAGAAAAAAAACTATAATAGCTGGAGTAAAATTATTCGAAACAGTTTCACATGTAATACTTAGCTATTTTATATGCAAGCATGTCAGCCAATCACAGCAGAGGCCGGTTACACACAGCAGACACGCCCCTTCAAACAGAGTGTTCAAATCAGAGGCTAAAATCAGGCTAGGAAAAATGCCTTTTTTTTCTAAATTATGACTATTTTTGATCTAAAAAAAAACATACTAACATTATAAGGGCAACCCAGGAAACATTATACAATAATAATAATAATAAAAAAAACCATTTTAGGGCACCTTTAAGATAAAAAACAAAACTGGAGAACTATTTCACTGCTTGTCAAATGTAACATGCTTTATCCTCCAATAAAAGATTTATAATAAAAGAAGATGGCTGTGTCTCGGGAAAATGTTGGCTTTATTTTGTCACATACTGGGAGCAGTAGGCTAAATGGAGCTGTTTACCTCCAGTATTTGTGCTAAGCTAGGCTAGCGGTGGGTGAGTTATGGCAACGCATGAAGATGAGAAGGGTATGTATTGTCCTAAACAAGCTAAAGTAGGCATGTTTCATAACAACCATGGACACTTTCCATTGTTCTTTCGCATGGGCCGACACTTTCGCATTGGGGTTACAGTGCAAAAGGATTCTTTAGATTATTCAAATGTTCTTCATATACTATTAAAAAAAAATATTATTTTAAGAACTGATCTTTGGGGAACCAAAAATGGTTCTACAAAGGCATCCTTTTGGAAAAAGTAAATATTTGTCACTGATCTTCTCAAATTGATTAATTTAACCTAATACATGAAAAACTACATTACTACAAAAAAAAACTCATAAGCCACAAAAGACCAACATCTGAGCAGAAAAAAAGAGAAAACTTTGGGAACTGTAGTAGACTCAATAAGCTATTGATAAGGATTCTGTCATCAAGCATTCATGTTGGACTCTATTAGTTGAAAATGACTTCCAATCCCCAATAAAGGCTGCTGTCCCACGCAGGTGCATCTACATAAAACACATGCCCATCAAGCATTCTTCACAGGGCGCTACCAAGGGATGTTAAATATTCATTGATTGCTATAAAGGCTTTGAACAAAGATATGCCTCACTTTGAAAGGTAATATTGAAAACAAATAATAAAACTGAAAATTCATTGTAGGCACTTCTTTTTCAGATTCCATTTTCATTCTCCCCAGCGTTACGGAGATGAAACAGGGGTCCCTGAGCTATTCGTTAGTGCAGTCGCACAGAACATGCTCCCTAATAATGAGCAGGCAGCAGCAGCATCAGTGTACTGGCAAAGGTTAATTAAAATGCAAGAGAATAAAATCAGAGCTGGCTGTCTCCCACGAGGCAGAGCAATAGAGGACAAAGATGGATCTTGTTGCACCCAACATAAACTATCTCTAAATAATGTGTGACAAAGTCTTGATGACCAAAACAATGACCATTGGTTTAGGGAAGGGGTTTTCAAACTCTGGTCAAGGGGGCAATGCCAGAGGGTCTGTGGAAAAGTTTAGAGAATAGTGTATTTAAAAAAAAATAAAAATAAAAATTGTAAACTACTTAATAAACAAATACCTATCTGATTAAAATGATAAATTAAAATAAATACATGTTAATCTTAAGTAAATAACTTAAAGGTCCTATATGTAACTTTTCTTCTAAAATGAATCCTTTTTTTATTGCAAGTGTGTGAAGGGGTTATAATCACACATTACAATGATCCACTTGTCAGCTTTTGCTATTTCTACCCTATCTCACGACCAATTCGTACGAATGATTCAAAAGTGGCTAATTCGTACTAATTCATACGACCTCACTCGTACAAATTTGTACGATTTGTCTAAACCCACGTGACGGTTATGTTTAGGGGCGGGGTCAGGGGTAGGTCATTCGTACGAATTCATACGAATTTGCTAATTCGTAAAATATGTACGAATTAGCTAAATCGTACTAATTCGTACGAGTGAGGTCGTACAAATTGTTACGAATTAGCCACCTCGTAAAATTCGTACGAATTCCCGTGAGATCGGGTTGGCTATTTCCACTGAAGGCACGAAAACATGGATCAACATTGGCAGAGCGTCTGAATTATGGAGAGACCTTGAGGGTTGAGGGTTCTGGCAGTGGCAAGTGGGAGTTGTTTGAAAGTCATCTTTCTCCATGACCACATGGCTAGTTTGGACAAGGCCTGGGGCCCTGAGGCCTATTGAGGCCACGCCGAGCACCCAGGAGAAGTGAGGAAGTCAGAAGTGTGGGTGATTGGAGTCGTTGTTGGTTGGAGTCCTGGTTTCAAACTCCTGAGATTGTCCTCGGTACTTTGAGAGTCGTCTCTCTCCTCCATGAGTCCGTATCTGGTTGTAAGCAGGGCCTGCTGGGCCCTCGGGGCCCCCATGGAAGGGGTTCCCCAGTATCACAAGAAACGGTGTCTGCGGCTAGATGAAAAACTACTAAGAGGCAGAGGTGGAAAGAGTACTGAAAATTTGTACTCAAGTACAAGTAGTTCCTAAAATAATACTCGATTACAAGCAAAAGTACTGGTGTTAAAAATGTACTTAAGTAAAAGTACAAAGTACCCCTCTCAAAAACTACTCAAGTACTAATTACTAATTACTTTTAGCCTGTGATATTTATTTACTTTTATGGAAACCAAGTTATAAAAATGGTCTAATATGATTATTATTATTATTAATGAATTATAATGCAAAATAAATAAGCTTATTGGGTTATTTTATGTATAAACTTCTTTTTTTCTCTTTTTTTTTACAATAAAGATTTCCAAAAGTACCCTACTAATATTTCAAAAGTTATCAGCATTTAGCACTGACACAAATGTACCATCTAGACAGACTGTCAATCAGTGCAGTTACACTGCTATGTCAGTGGGTCATGGCCGGCAAGATACTGTTGTTATGAAAGAGTCATTATTAAACTCTTCATTCTAAGCTTAAAACACGGATTTAATATTAATAAAACAATGTGTTGACAATGACATACAATATGACTTTTTAATCTAAGTTTACAATGTTAAATCTTTATTATGGTAGGCTATATGTGCTTGTCACCTGAGTAACGCTGAAGCTCATGTTTCAAGTGATGTTTTTAGTCAAATTATCGTGAGGTCTTCCCAACTTTAAAAACAAAAACAACTGAACTATCACATATCACTGCAGAAACAAATTTTTTATATATAAAAAAAAAACACTGTCTTCTTTCCTTCCTCTGTATAAGAACAACTCCTCCATGTGGGGTCATGGGCACTCGTCATCTGGTATTTCTTCTGAATTTTCAATGAATTCAGTGTCTCGAATGTCCATGTCCATTACGGCAAAGTTCTTTGATAACACTAAAATACAAACTGAAGGACGTGTGAGGATGAATATAGCTCTCCAGAAACCGGGCTTTTTTCCCTCTCCAAATACAAGGGTTTTTATTGGCCTGCCCACGATCAGTTATTTCCATTGGATACCCAAATGCTGGTCAAGGATTTGAATAATTGTTGAATTCAAATTGTACAAGTACTTTGTAATTAATGGGATTTTTAAAGTAGTGAAGTACAATTACTTAACTTAATTTGTAGTCAAGTACAAGGAAAATTACAGACTAAAAAATTTACTCATAAAAGTACAAGTACACGAAAAAACTACTTAATTACAGTAATCTGAGTAGTTGGAATTCGTTACTTCCACCTCTGCTAAGAGGGAGGTCACATGGACTGCCCCTAAGGGTTGGCTGACCATTAAGAAAGATGATATATATATATATATATATATATATATTAACAAAGTAAAAACAGGTAATACATACCAGTACAGTAGTACAGGCAGCAAAAAGTGGAAAAAAACAATGCAATGTAATCAACACATTTAAATACATTTTTCCACAGTATCAATTGTCTCTTTGAACTTGCAAATATAACTACCTTTTAAATTTTGGTACAGGGGTTCCTTGCAAGAGGATAATCATATCATATAATCATAGGTCTTTGGCTTCTAAAATATTGTAAACCCCTGGTTAAGGGAGAACTATGATCCTCACTGCTTAAGGATGGTCATGGATGTGAGAGCAGCACAATTGCGGTTGATATATACGAGAAGTTAATATTGAGTAACTTACATATTAGTCAGTACTGTTACTTTGCAGACTGCATACTGTAAATTTGTCTGGTTTTCCAGACAAAGTTAGGTCCAAACTATGCCAAAGCAGTCCTCTCCAAGCAACACACAGTAGTGGCATATTGTACCCGATGAGTCAGTGTAGTGAGCAAATCGGTTGAATTAATGATTCAATGACTCACTCCCCTAAAAAAAAATCACCCCCTATACCCTTATTCACCATTCCCTACATTATTCCACTAATACGATCCATTTGAAGGAGTGAATGAAAACGAGTGAGCGAATTCGGACACCGAGTGCACTGGAAGGGCTGCCGCTTTTTAGCATAGTTTGTGCTTACCATTTAATAATCATTTGACACTTAGCAAACTGGCAGCTCCAGTAGTATTCAAATTAATTAATCCATCAGTAATACCATTGATCAGCTCAACCAAACGTGGATATTTTTCCACTAAGAAACAAACAGTTATTATGTTTTGATTGATACTATTACTGTGAAGCTGCTTTGATGCAATCTACATTGTGAAAATGTATATTCGGTTTGGAAAATGGATGGATGGATGGATGATTCACCTGTGGGCACCATCTTCTGGATGGTGGACGCAGGAATTCATTCGACCTCACCCTCACATTGCATTGTGGGTATTGATTGCAGTTGAGTGCACATCAGTTGTACACTCGTTATTGCAATGCATTATAGGATAGAATGAGTGCACTCGATAACATCCACTATGGTTTCGGACACCACTATAAATGGCAGTCCCCTCAAATAGTGTCCTATTTAAGTATTTCTGGGGCGATTTCAGACACAGCCAACATCACTTGTTTAGTCCAAATCAGACTTTCCTTCAGGGGTTGGATTGGTTGATTGATTGATCTATTGAATGGTTGATTGATTGAGTGATTCTTCACACTTTTACAAAAAAGACTATATAAATTGTAGCACATACGATAGTATTTACATTTGGGTGCAGATGGATCTGCATTTAAAACTGTGTATGGTCTTTGAAAAACATATTGACAATAAATAGATGCATATCACACAAATGACAATCTGGGGGAGATAAGAATTTATAGTTGTCCATATCCTGAGACAGAAAGATATATATTTATATTAGTAATGCCCAGGCACATAGAATCTAAACCCTCAGAAAGCTCATGGAGGTTACCGCATATTCTTTTATCAGTGTTTCTATTTTTTCCCAATAATTCTGCACTTTTTACCTAAAAATCAGCAGAGAAAATGTGAGAAAACTCTTCAGATTCTGTCTGGGCCTGTGGTACATCACCTTTACCTTCATCATCAACACTGGAGGTTGGCAATATATGAAATGAAGACACTCTAATAGTAGATACTCTCTGGCAAACAAGACTAATATCAGGCATGTTTCCTGCCAGACACACAGCGGTGTGTCGATGAAAGGCCCATCAGTTGATGTACTGTAAGCAGATATGTGTGATAACCCTTGGGTCTGTATGGTGACTGATGACAGGACACAGCAGAGCATAAATATGCAACTAAACGTCAGGGTGGTGAAGCAGCCATAAATCTGTGAGGAGGAAAGTCTGGTATATCCTCACAGAAGAGCTGAATAATATTTCCACAGTGTGATAGCTGTGGCTGTCCAATACATTATGCAGTCAACACAAGAGGTCCCTGAACCATTTAATCACTAGGAATAAGCAGACCATTGTTAAGTGCACACAATGACAGGTCTCAGTCTATAAATAGTCTGGGAATGCATCTTTGATCATGCTTGGAGTGTCTCACTGTCATAGTCCATACATGCATAGACACTACATGACCAAATGTATGTGGATGCCAGACCAGAGTATGTAAGCAGGGCAGAGTGGTAGCAGAGTTACTTAGAGATCAGTTGGGCATATTTTTTATCAGCAGTCCTCTACCCACGAGGGTAGGAGGAACAGCAAGAAACTCTACAAAGCTCAATTTACAGGTAATACAAACAAACAATATACCAAACCACCAGGCCGAGTCTGCCGGCGGAAGGACCACTTAATGGCTTTTCCAAAAGCACAATCCAACTCACCCACACACACACACGTCACCGTGCACCAAATCACACACACAGGCACTTCAAAAGTGTCACCTACTGCAACACCACCGCTATCACCATACAAGAGAAGGTCCTTCCGTCTGGCCACCTCAGTTCCACAAGAGAATATTCCTCACATATAATTCCCTCTGGCTACTGTTTACAGCAATCATCAAGACCGCCGATTAACTGAGGGGTGAACAGACACTCACTCTGAACTCATAACGTGCACCGCCGGAAAAGTGCTGATTGACAACTGAGACGTGAGTGAATGACGCACGCGGGGAGGCGGAGTAAAGACGCGACGCATCTCCGGACACAGCCAACCCGCATTAAATAGATGATACTATCCCCTGATAGGATGCCACAACTGTCAATCACTTAACTAATAATGTCACACTGGCATGCAAATTATCACACGTTAAATTTTAGACCCTGATTATAAGATGACCCCATTTTGGAGCGCCAACAACGAAGAATGCCAAATATGTGCAAAACGAGTGTTTCCCCCAGGACTGATAAATGCAGTGGAGTCAAACAACTCTGATTAAGCAGCCAAGAAATATGGTGTGTCAGAGTGTAATGTTAGAAGATGGTGAACCCCAAAAGACCGCACTCCTAAATGTGGCCGCTTTGAAGGTCAAGGTCACGGTCAAAGTTTTTTTCTATAACACTTTTTAACAACACGAATGTTGACTAAAGTGCTTCACAGATACATCAGAAGTACACATACAGTAGAGCATATATATATATATAAAAATATATCAAACCACGTATAGACCTAATAAATAGAATCTTTATAATAAGTACAAATTTTAAACCTAGTGACCTCACAAGAACTGCAGCCTTGTAGTATTTCATAGATGCAAGAAGTATTTTTAAGTGAATTTTTCAATTTAATAAACTTGACAAAAAAGGTAGGTTTTAATTGATGCTTTAAAAACATTTAAAGTAGGAGAATCTCTGATTGATAAAGGTAGGGTATTCCAAAGTTTTGGAGCATAGACTGAAAAGGACCTATCAACTTTTGTTTTCAAACGTGATTTCAGGATATTTAACAATAGCAGAGGTGACGACCTAATTAATCCTCAAGAAACAGAATCTCTACCAGAGTCTAATGGTAAATAGAGTTAGGTATCATCTGCATAGATGTGATAAGAGATCTTATGATGCTCAAAGATCAAACACAATGGAAGCATGTAAAGAGAGAACAGAACTGGACCCAGGATCGAACCCTGTGGCACCCCGCAGGTAATTGGTACTGAGGAAGAGGACAATTCTCAGATTTCTAAAGATAAACTCCAATTAAAAAGATAAGACTCAAACCACTATAAGGCAGTTTCATAGATGCCAACCTTATTAGTCTTTTTAACAAAATGCACTGGTCAATGGTGTCAAATGCTGTGCTGAAATCCAACAAAACAAGGACTGCACAGTTTACAGAGTCAATTGATACCAATTGTCACTCTTAGTAGGGCAGATTCAGTACTGTGCTTAGCTTTGAAAGCAGATTGAAAAGGATCTGAGGCGTGATTTAAAATTAAGTAGTGTAAGTTGATTTAACACCAATTTTTTACAGGACTTTAAGTAAAAAGGGTAATTTTGAAATCGGCCTGTAGTTATGGAGTTCGAGAATCAAGGCTTGGTTTTTTTTAGCAAAGGGTGGACAATATAATATGTTTTAAACAGGATGGAACAATACTGCTTGCCATAGATGCTTTTATAATGGAAAACAGACACATCCAATAACTCATTTAAAAGGAGAACATAAGTAGTATCCAGAAACCAAGTGGTTAATTACATTTTCGAAATCACAGCCAGCAGATCAGTGTGAGATATAGTCTGAAAAGCAGATAGACAACAAAAAAATCCGTAAATTATAGCAACTTTTGGATGAAGATGATGAAATCAGTGACCTAATAACAATTATCTTATCTATAAAGAAGTTACAACTTCTCACCCAGTGTTGTGGCTAATTTCGACCCCCTGCCAAATTGTTACCCCCCTCGTCAAGTCATTACCTGATTGCCAAATCCAACCCTGCCCCTAATTCTAACCCCTCTCCCACAACTACCAATGCTAGGGGGGGTAATAATTTGCCAAGACCCAAAACTCGGCACAACACCGGCGGCCCGCCGGCCCAAAGTTACAAGTGTGGTTTTTCCGCTCACAGGCACCAGGGGAGTACGAGACGGCCATAAATGACCCGTAAAATGTCATTCCCGTAAAATGTCATTTAGCCATTCCAATAACTCCGAAGCTGTTCAGTTAAGCTTAAAGGGTTAGTTCACCCAAAAATGAAAATTCTGTCAGTATTTACTCACCCTCATGTTGTTCCAACCCCGTAAGACCTTCGTTCATCTTCGGAAAACGAATTAAGATATTTAAGATATTAAAATCGCTCCTGCATACAGTCCATAGGCTTCTTGAGGGACTGGCTCTTGCCGTCCCCGAAAAGTCATAAAAGACATCGTTAATAGTCCAAGTGACTACAGGGGCTCAATCTTAAGTTTATCAAACGACGAGAACACTTTTGTGCGCAAAAAAACAACAAAAATAACGACTTTATTTCAACTATTCGTTTATTTCTCCCTCTGCGCGAGTCAGCTAACTAGTTTAATAGCGTAAGCTTCTGTTATTGTACGTCACACGCATCACACACACATGACCAGCGTCGACCAATAGTGAGCCTACGTGTGACGTAGCTCTACGCAATCACACTACGTTAACGGACTATAGGCTTATGGAGAAGGAAGTGAATAGTTGAAATAAAGTCGTTATTTTTGTTGTTTTTTTGCGCACAAAAGTGTTCTCGTCGTTTGATAAACTTAAGATTGAGCCCCTGTAGTCACTTGGACTATTTTAACGATGTCTTCAATTACTTTTCGAGGACAGCAAGAGCCAGTCCCTCAAGAAGCCTATGGACTGTATGCAGGAGCGATTTTAATATCCTAAATATCTTAATTTGTGTTCCGAAGATGAACGAAGGTCTTACGGGGTTGGAACAACATGAGGGTGAGTAAATACTGACAGAATTTTCATTTTTGGGTGAACTAACCCTTTAACAAACTGCATAGTTCCCCTTTAATAGATTATCACACCGCTTGCCCTTCGACTTCAGGGAGAAACTGCTCTCATTTCAGCGCTATGTGATCAGCCTAACCGTACGTTCACATTGCCGCCGTCTTGAGCGTCAAAGAAGCTCTGGCCGCCCTGTCAAGGACGCTTGTCAAAAAGCATGGGAAAGCTTTTTGACGCTTTGAAATCTCTGACGTTGCAGGGAGAATAGAAGTGTCACAACATGAAATGTAATAAACAGAAAGAAAAAAAACAAGCAATACATTGAAGAATCCTTTTTTAATGACCGCATTTTTATAACAGTTTTGGTCACATTTGGTCGGGAAAAAATAGCTATTATTATTATTATTTGCGGTCAAATCGGCGTCACCATGAGCAAATTAATTGCATTCCCGCTTTAAAACGAGCGTTCGTAAATATTTCAAATATAAATTGCGCTCATGCGGTCCCTATAAGCAAACAACGCCATGTCATAAATGATACCAAACCAGCAGGAATCACAGCAACGGCGATGATTAGCTTCTCTTTCATTTTCTCGGAACTAATGTTTTGGTAGGAACGAAAGTTTACATTGTGTGTTTCTCCGGAATCAGACAGCGTGAAGTACGTCTATATTCCAATTGGTTGCTGGCGTTTGCCGCTGCTTGCCAGCTCATTACCATAAAGTTGAGCTTTTTTCAACTTTCTGACTTTCTGATCAAAACGCTCAAAACGCCCAAAACGTGACGCCGAGGAATTTGACGCTCCTTGCAGCTTAGAGAGGCCGGCTTCCATTGAAAATGAATGACTTCCGGGCCACTTTGGAAGCTCAAGTCGGCGGTGGTGTGAATGTACAGTAAGGAAAAAAAAACATTCAGATCCCCTGGATCAGATTGGTAATGCAGATTTAATACCTGTGTTTTGGACATGCCAACATCTGTCACTGTATATAAGAAAGTGAACTTATATTTTTATATAATAATAAAAAAATTTAAATATTGTCTAATATTTAATATTTAAAGAGGCTACATGCGTTTTCCTGAAATTTAAACTCGTGACTGACACCTGTGGCTGAAAAACAAAACTGCTCTTCCTTTCTGCTCGCTCTCGCAGCGCGCGCTCGTACGTCCACACTTCACAAGTCATCTGCTGCAAGAAGGTCAACATTATGTTTACAGAGGTAAGAACAGTCAGGTAAGAACTACTTGCTGACTAGCGGTGGTGGCAGAGTGATCTGAAAGGTTTAACATAAACACGCTTGATGTCACATCCGCAAACAGCGCGGGAAAAGTCCGACCCGACAGAAAATAGGAAAAATAGGATACAGGCTTATAGGTGCACCCACTGTGAGCGAACAAGATGTCAGTATGCTCATCAGGAGATGTTTGAGTCATAAATGGTACAATAAAAAGGCTATTATGTTTATTTTGGGGGAAAAAAAAGCTGCATATAGCCTCTTTAACACCCTCAATATTTAATTAGGGGCTGTCTAATATGCAGAGTAGTCTTTTATTTGGAACATTACTGTTCTTTCAATGTCAAATACTTTGTCAATGTCTGTGACAGCTCTAAAAATACAATATATATATATATATATATATATATATATATATATTGTATGGACCCCACTTCAATCCACTTGAAATTCTGCTGTTAAACTGCCTGAATTAAAGCTTTGATGATATTCAGTTAAACATATTAAAATAACATGTTCAGTCACATAAGTGGGGTGTCCAGGCGTCCACATACTTTTGTCAATGTGGTGTAATCACATTAGAGGTCTCCAAAATGTAAGGTCTACATGCAGACGTTGCAGTCTAAAGCTCCTGTGCCCCCTGTGGAAATAGTGTTTCTTGTCACATAGACCATATAAATTCAATATCATTTATATGAGCTTTTGTTTATGGTTCCTCAGAGACTTTCTCATTTCAAAGGCCTGCCAGAACAGTTTGATAGCTGTTTATATGGAGCTTGGTGAGAGGAGAGGCGGGAAGAAGAAAAAGAGAGAGAGGTGAATCCGTCCAACTGTGGCAGTGGTCACAGAGTGACACGGTGACAGACAGCAGAGAAAAGAGAGGAAGATTGGAATCCTTTAAAGGGTCGAGGAAATGAGAGCGTAACTTTGCTCTGTCAATCACCTAGTCTGGCCTGTAATAAGCAGCGCCCAGGTTTCTCCTCCAAACCAGCAACACGCCATCTCTTTGCTCTGACCAGGAAGTTACTATGACCTGAATTTCAATTTACTCCTAGTCTCCTGAGGCAAAGCAGCACATATGACAGTCTACTCAGTCTACTCACATATGAATTTATAGTGGGCGCTTTTAATAATACAGACATTAACGGAGGGGATCTTTTACAATTTGGGAAGGAAATTATGTAGAAAATGTAAGTCAAATTAGAAATGTTCTGTTGGTGCTTCAGAAAAAAGCTATGGCGAAGTTATGATCAGGTGGAATTGGTCTGGTTGGCACCTCCTCAGGGACTTTGGCTGCTGCTGATGGAGATTTTACTGAGCTGTCACCTTTCACAACCCCTTCAAAATATTTTCCAAGAACTTAGCCACTGAATTTATGGATGACAGCATCAAAAGAGCCAGTGGTACATACAAGCCCAGAATGCTAATTAATAGAGTATAAAATGAACTCCAAAAAAACGAGCAGGATCCTGATATGGGGTTTATTAGTAAAAAATTACCAAACAAATAAATACTTAAATATAAGTTGAAATTGTGTGTGTGTGTTCATGTTTATATTACATTTTGTGGACCAAATGTGGAATGAGGAAACAAAACAGCATATAAATCATACTAAGTAATGTTTTTTGAAAATGTAAAAATGCAGATTGTTTCCTGTGATGGGTAGGTTTAGGGATAGGGGCAGGGCAAGGGGATAGTCAGAAAAAAAGGTACAAAAGCTGTCACTGGGGCGGTACCTTTTCAAAAAGGTACACTTTTGTACCTAAAGGGTGCATATTGGTACCATAATTGTACAAATATGTACCATGAAGGTACCAATATGCACCCTTTAGGTACAAAAGTGTACCATGAAGGTACCGCCCCAGTGACAGCTTTCATACCTTTTTTTCTAAGAGTGAATATACAGTTTGTACAGTATAAAAACCATTACGCCTATGAAGAGTCCCCACTAAGATGTGTGCGCCTGTTTGTTTTGTGTGTGTGTGTGTGATCCTGATATTTTCTACAATATGGGCAAATGTCCCCACAATTATAATACCAGTATATTTTGACCTTGTGGGGACATTTTTCGGTCCCCATGAGGAAACAAGCTTATAAATCATACATAATGATCTTTTTTTTTGAAAATCTAAAGTAGTAGAACGTTTTCTCTGATGCATTGGTTTAGGTGTAGGGGGGTGGAAAATACAGTTTGTACTGTATAAAAACCTGTGTGTGTGTGTGTGACATGTTTGTGTTTTGCAACAACAACAAAATTAAACTGCAGAAAGGAAACTTGTGACATATGCCGCAATGGAAAAGTCAGACAGTATTTCAGATAGTAGTGTAATAAAAGTATTAAGTGTGATATATTAAAGACAATGAGATATGAATTACATTACATTACAGATACTGAAGACCCCTGAGGGCATTTTCACTACAATCGAAAAATTTGTAAACAAGAATGCAAGTCTGCACTGTTTTACGACGAAAGACATTAAAGTAGCGCCGGTATTAGTTATCGGGTCTGATACACAATACAGTTTTGCCAAGTACTGTATGATGACGAGAATTAGGAAACATCTGACCGTTGGGTCATTGTAGTAATTGATCAATCAGAATCAAGTATTCCAGACAGGCGTGTAATAATGTTTGATAAAAGGCGCATTGAGGCTAAAAGTTCACAGTAATGGATGTTCAATATAAACAAACATCAGTAGTCTATATTAATAGACATACACACTTGTGTGTGCAGTGGGAGCAGAGTGCAAATTAGAATCAACTAAGTGTAAGAACATTGCTGACAGAATCAATAATATCATTCTAATAAATTATAGAATTAGAGCAATCTTATTGATTCTCTATGTCTGATGCACATTGCTTCATTATGGTTGATTTGTAGGTGATTTCTGCTTCTCCAAGAGCACCCGAAAGCATTGTAATTTTCTCAGGATGATATATGCGCCAAATCTTTTGAATCTGATATGATTCTCTCTGCCAGGGCTGCTTATCTCAACAGATCAGATCAGGTAATTAAGCGACATCATGCAAATAGCCGATAATGATGGCTGGCGTGATAAGAAGGCTTACGACGACATTCAGAAATCAAATAGGGGATCTTGAAATTTACATTAGCATTTTATTTAAACAGTTTGTTTTGAATGTCTTAACGTTGTGATCTCACCGAAAGATTAAAAAAATAAAAATAAAATAGAGCTGTCTATTACCAGTGGTTGTGCAAGTGGGAACCGGATCTCTGGGGCCTATTGCCTGTTGAATGAATAAACCTGTATTTAGGGCAGTATATCTCTTTCTGGACAGATAAATATGGAGATGCAACATCATTTAGTAGGGTAATCTCATTAGCTTTTGTGTGCGTGTATATATATATATATATATATATATATATATATATATATATATATATATATAGTATGTGAAGTGTAGTACATGTACTAAAATGTGCTGACAGCATGTAAAACATAAAACATTTTACAGCTAGAGGAAAATCTCTTATTTTTTTTTTCTTTTCCTCTGCAGACTAGCTGGAAACAGAAATTCTAAATCAAATCCAATGTAAACAAACTAAGAAAATGTCAAAAAAAAAATCTTTAAAACACTAAAATTTAATTTAAAAACCAACACAAGATAAGACTTGTATCGTATCAATGAATGTGTGTATAACTTACTGCTCTTAAAAAAATATAATATTTAAAAATAATTTTAAAACAAGAAGTGTTTTTTTTGTGGTTTTTTTGCCATTCAAACTATCATATCGGTATTCTTAGTTGTCTGTAACTTGTCATTTATTAGTTTAGATTACATTAGAAATCATTATTAATTACACATTTACACCATTCCACCATTCCACCATTACACATCACAAGCAGCACAAACAACTAAATATGGGGTGAGAATTGTTGCATTATTCCAAATAAGATTATGATCCACAAATAAATGTAAAGAGATTCAGAAAAATATATAAAATTCACAAATGAATAGATTAAAATCCACAAATAAATGTAAAGAGTTTCACAAAAAAAAAAAAAAAAAAAATATATATATATATATATATATAAAACTAAATACAATGAGATTTACAAAAAAAAGTATTTACAAATGTTTTTTTTTTTTTTTTTTAACTATGGGCGCTTCATTCAAATTGAGCTGTTTGTGTGGTTAAAACATGAGATTAGAACCAATAATCGAACCAGCCTTCCTAATTATTTTATAATTAATCCTATTTTTTTGGGCACTATATAAAAAATACTTACGATATAGTGAAATATAGTCGAAAATACAAGGGAAACACAGATTGTGTTCTGTAATTTCATTTTATAATGTAGACATGCTTCAGAAACAAACAGATAGTCCTAATGTCATCACAATCACTCCTGTTTGGTTGAGAGAAACACACACACGATTTTACAAATACACAATACTTTCTCACACTGACTCTGACATGTCACTGATGAGCCAAAATATCATGACCAGTAACATGGTTAAGCGAATATCATTAATCACAGCCACACATTAAAGGGTTAGTTCACCCAAAAATGAAAATTAAGTCATTAATTACTCACCCCCATGCTGTACCAACCCCGTAAGACCTTCGTTCGTCTTCGGAACACAAATGAAGATATTTTTGATTAAATTTGAGAGCTGTATAACTACCACATTGGCTCCTAAGGGACTGCCTCTTGACGGCCCAGAAAGTCAATGAAGAAAATGTTTAAATATCCCAAGTGACTACCGTGGCTCAACTATATGTTTATCAAGCGACGCGAATACTTTTTGTGCGAAAAAACAAACAAAAATAACGAGTTTATTCGACTATTTCTTTTCTTCCTTGTAGGCCAGAACGAGACTTCCTTATAGATTTCCACGACGCATGTGCGAGATTTGCGATCTGCTCACACCAGCTTACACTACTTCAGATCGCAATTCCTGGCATGCGTCGTGGAAATCTATAAGGAAGTCTCGTTCTGGCCTACAAGGAAGAAAAGAAATAGTCGAATAAACTCGTTATTTTTGTTTGTTTTTTCGCACAAAAAGTATTCGCGTCGCTTGATAAACATATAGTTGAGCCACGGTAGTCACTTGGGATATTTAAACATTTTCTTCATTGACTTTTTGGGCCGTCAAGAGGCAGTCCCTTAGGAGCCAATGTGGTAGTTATACAGCTCTCAAATTTAATCAAAAATATCTTCATTTGTGTTCCGAAGACGAACGAAGGTCTTACGGGGTTGGTACAGCATGGGGGTGAGTAATTAATGACTTAATTTTCATTTTTGGGTGAACTAACCCTTTAAGGTCTGGATTAGATAGTAAGCAAACAATCAGTTCTCAAAATCAACATGTTGGATGCAGGAGAAATTGGCAGATATAAAGACCTGAGTGACTTTGATAAGGGCCAAATTGTTATGGTAAGGCGACTGGGTCAGAGTATCACAGAAATGGCAAGGCATGTGGGTTGATCCCTGACAGCAGTGGTGAGACTATACCAATAGTGGTCCGAAAGCACAAACCGGCGACAGGGAGTTGGGTGTTCAAGGCTCATCGATGCACAAGGACCACGAAAGCTATATCCAGTCTGGTCCGAGCCAACAGAAAGTCTGCTGTGGCACAAATCACAAATTTGTAATGATGGTTAAGGGAAGGAATGTGTCAGTCTGCTGCCTATGGGGCTGGGTAGTTGCAGACCAATCAGAGTGCCTATGATGACCACTGTCCACCTGTCCAGCGTCCCACTGGACCTTGGAGCAATGGAAGAAGGAATCTGATCCGATGAGTCCCTTTTTTTTCACATGACGTGGTTGGCCGTGTACATATGACAATGGTGTTCCCTGGTGGAAGTGTCCTCTTTCAGCAGGATAAGGCCCCTAGCTACACTGCACACCTTGTTCAGTAATAGTGTTCAGTTCAAAGTGTTTGTTTCCAAATTCCCCAGATCTCAATCCAAATGAGCATCTGTGGGATGTGTTGGACCAACTTTGATTCACGGCAGCTCCACCTCACAATCTACAGGAGTTGAGGGATCTGCTGCCAACGTCTTGGTGCCAAACACCACAGGACACTTCCAGGGGTCGAGTAGAGTCCATTTCTCAGTGGTCAGTGCTGTTTTAGCAGCTTGGGGAGGAACAAAAACATGGTAGGTAGGAGGTCATAATGTTCTGACTCATCTGTGTATGTGCTTTTTGAAGAAGCACCAGAGAAAATGGTTGTCATTGAAGATTTTTATTTGTGAAAATGGGACTTCGTTGACTATTTTCTTTGATGGGTCTAGAGAGAATTTAAAGAGGTTTTAAATGAGAAAAATCTTTAATTATTTAAATAAAGTCCTCTCTCTCTGAAATCCTGTAAGCCTGGAGGTGTTTTAGTTCCTGTGCTCATTTGATATGACTTGCCTCTTTACACAATATATTTTACCTGCAGTTTTGCTGTTGTGTCTCTACAGTCTCTGTTTGCTCACATGTTTATTCATGTGACAGTCCATTATATTCTCTGACTATTTTACCGTGTTATATAAGCCATCAATGGGATTTCATTCCACTTTCTTCTGAATGGCAGAAGTTCAGCTCAAACACATAAATATAGCTGGGTTAGCATTCTGATTATGGATTAGCATTCTGATGTTTCGATTTATTGATTTTATTTGTTGTCGCATGTTTTTTGCATTAGTGGTTAACACACACTTGTTACATGGAGCAGGTACAAAGATTTTCCTTCTTGAAAGAAAAACTCAGATCTTGTGAGGTTTTGTACAAAAGATACAACTTTTTCAGAAAGTAACCAGTGCCATCCATCTTCCTATTCAGTCAGATCTCTGTATCAAATCAAGGCCATTAAATATTCTGAAGTTAAGGCTTCAGTTTTACATTAAGGGCTGAGCGATATGGCCTAAAAAAAAAAATCCCAGATTTTTTTTCACAAAAAAATCCAATTTATGATGTAAATCGATTTTTTTCTGTCCCTACTTAAAATCATTCTGCAGATGACAAAGAAATTGTTCAAAACAAGTTTGAACTTTATTTTGTTTTGATATTCCCTTCTGTGATATTATCTGGATTAAAGTGCAAGCCAAAAAGAAGAGGGCAGGCTGTCATTGTAAATAGTGTAAATGTAATATAACATAAATGGGTGGATTGGGATTGTAAAAAAACAAAAAGAAACAAAAACAACTTGCATCACAATAAGTTTATTGTGATTGTCAAATTATTTGGTAACTGAACATAATTTTATTAGGTTTATTAACCATAAATACAATGTTGGTACAAAGACTGTATGCTACTGTTTTTATTATTGCTTAACACAAATTTCACAATTTCAAAGATTTGATTCTGATATTGATTCAATATCAATTCCTTTGGATAAATATTAGGAACAGTATACGTTAATGTGTTATGTTAACTGTTCTCCAAAAATAAATCACCTAATGCTGTAAACATACAGAGAGACCTGTCAGCTGTATTATTAAAGGTCAAAACTATAAACATAATGCGTTTTTTATAATAACAAACAACGTTATAATATTTTAATGATATACGTCAAATATAATAAATGTGTAATATAGTTATCATATTTAGCTAAATGCTTCTCTCTATAGCAATTATTTTAACTCCAACTAACGTGTGTGCTATATGGGTCATTAAAAGGCATTGCTGAGTCTGAGCCTGAGGTAAATGTAACATTACGTGACACATGTTGTTCTCCAACTTCTCTGGCTGTTTTATGGACATCTTTCCGCGGTTGAAAAACACTGATCGATCGGTTTTATTTCGGTAAGTTAGCAGTAAAGCGTAACATATGATCGGTTCACGTGTCGCTTGAACTGCAGATCTGTTAGTGATCTTTCACATTTACAAGCGCCAAAATGGTGTTTATTGTTTGAATTTTGTAATAAAATTGACAGAATCTGAGAGCTGAGAATCTGTCTCATATCCAGTCCCGGTTCTAGAACCAAATTACTGAGGGTGCTTTTGAAAATAGTGAGGGTGCTCAAATGTTAAACAATATTCGATATCCATGATCGAGTAGCCTATGTCCCTGTATGAGTTTTTGTCCTTTACATATCATTTTTATAGTTAAGAAATGTTACACACAGTGCTTTTTCCCCAAATAACAGCAGTATGCAAATGTGTGAAGTATTGAAACTAATTTTATTCTGCAGTTAAATAAACAAGTTAATATAAGTAACGTACATTTTAGACATTAGTTTCTGACGACAATGAATCAGTCCTTTTAAACGAAACAGATGATTTAAAGACTAAATGCTGGTCACTCGATGTCGATCCCCACCAGATTTCGTCATTAGTAATTTGTACCCACCACTTTTGGAAATGTTGAGGAACAGATGTATCTACTACAGATAAAACATCTCCAGTTAACTAGCAGAGCATTCATTTAGTTCGCTCTTAATTAAGAGATCTAGCTACTGGTTAAATTTGATGTTTTTGAAATCAAGCTGAGGACTATTTGCCACTGCTGTCAGTTTCATGGATACAGTTCTCGTGTGTCTCGCGCAATCTTCACTCGGAAGCGCACTGCGCGCACTTCAATCTACCGCGGCCGTTGCAGAGACTCTCTAATTCATTCCGATTTATATAGACATTTATTGGATATCTAAAGGCTATCAGCCCCGTCACTAACGAATTTCCTGAGCGGGACGCACACACGCAAACAAAGTGGGCGATTAAAGAGACAGCTTCACCTGCGTATTACGATCGCGAAATAAATTCTGATGAGTTTGTGTAACCTATTATTTTGTATGAGTGTGAAATCCGTGTTTCTTTTGTCGGCAAAATCTCGTTTACATGTGTGCTAATAAAAAATTAATCTGAGGGGGGTACCATTTTTGTTTGAGGGTGCTTAGCACCCTCAAGCACCCCCGTAGAACCGGGCCTGCTCATATCAATAGCAACCTGCTCTGTCTGTTGGTGTCAGTGTCCTCTTGCTCTTTGCTTCGCGATGTTTCTCTGCATGAGAAAATGGATGTGTGCGTGAGAGAGTGTAAAAAGTGACGATTGCGTCTCTCACAGTGAATTTGTGAGAGTTGGCGGCCCTGCAGATTCAGCTTGTAAATGTTTTCGGCGGGTGTGCTTCTGCTGCCGCGGTCTTGTTCATTTGCCATGTTGTTGGCGTATCTCTATCATAGCAAGCGCTGAGCGCGGTCTGAACTACGGGAGTCCAGATGGCCGCGTCGGTGGTTGTTAAAGAGAAAACCGATTTTCATTCAAAAAAATCTTCGCAAATCGGCGCAAACTACAAATTCGAGTTAATCGATACAATCGATTTATCGCCCAGCCCTAACTGTACACAAAACCTTTATGAGAGGATGTTAAATGAAAGAGCTGAGATGAGATGAAGAGACATGGGAAAGATAGTGGAGCTACATTATACAAGTTATAGTACTATTTGTTCTCTGGTGAAATACATTGTGTTCAAATTTTACTCTAAGAAGTTATTAACTCTAACCAAAACAATCAAGTTTACAACCCACCCATTTTTAATGGTTAATGGAAACATAAATCCGGCTATCAATGCCTTACATACATTGCAAGGTCTGAGCTTTTATAAGCACTAAGTTTCAGTACGAACCAAATGGACCAATTATCTGCACAACATGACTGAAGCCTGGTTTGTGCAAATCACTTTTTAGGTGCTTAATATAAAATACATGCAATTATGTTATTAACCAACTTTGCATGTGGATGATACCACAAAAGACCATTTTAAAACAAAAAACAAATAAACAAGCAAATAAATACCTAAAACGGCTCACTTTGTACCCGCCCAATATTTTTATATATATTTAAATATATATCAAATATAAAATACTTATTTTATATATATATATATATATATGAAATTGTATTAGTTCATACCAATTCACCAAAACATAAAATAGTGGTTTCCTTGGTTGTATTTGTTTTACAACATTATGTGGTGGTGTAACGGTGATAGTGCAGTTGAAGCAAGGATAAGGTGCTGGATCCAAGTGCAGCACATACTTTATTTAACAGACTCCAAAACTTAAAAAGACTACAAACGACTAGACTCGGGACTCAGGAACAACCAACACCAACCATTTAACATTAAACAAGAACTCACAAAGACGAGGCTGAAACACAGGGCTTAAATAATCAGGGACAAACGAGCAAGGCAAGGTAACAAGGGGGCGTGATAAATAAGAAACACCTGGGATAATTAATAGACAGGGAACCACTGATAACGAAATGAAAAGACACAAAATCACATTATGACAGGTGGAAATTACACTTAATATACATATATATATATATATATATATATATATATATATATGAAGAGTTCAGATGCAAAAGCCTCTAAATGCCATTTGAAATTTTCTTCTTTAATGATGATTTTTGTTCAAGTTCAGTAATTTCACTTAAATAACAATTAATAGGTAATTACCATTGCCATTTAAGTGAAATCACTGAACTTAAATATACAAGCTTGACATAAATCATCATTAAAGAAGAAAATTTCAAATGGCATTTAGAGGCTTTTGCATCTGAACTCTTCATATATATATATATATATATATATATATATATATATATATATATATATATATTTATTTTATTTTTTTGCAATAAAACAGCCAACTCTTTTGTGTTGCTAAGACTAATTTTAGCTAGCATGTTATTGTTTGCAAATGCTAATTATTAAATAATATTTTAACATTTTTTTAATATAATCTGACCAAACTGAACCTTCACTGGAATTGACAAAACATCCTGTTCAAATGAGATTTAATTTTATTTCATATTGTTTACTACACACATCATGACTCACATTTCTCAAGCTTTTTACTGACACTGTTGTCTACTTGGTAAACAAGTGGTGCAGAAGTCTTGGTTGCAATGGAAAGGAAACAACCCACAGCTGTAATTTGGGTAACAACTTAAAAAAAAAAAGGTTTGCTGGACTTTGTTAAGAATCATTTTAATCAATTTATCATAGTTTAACTTTTTTTTTTTTTTTACCAATGACAATTTTGGTCTGAAATGAGGGTAAAATATAAGAACATTGAAAACTAGCAAAATACATTACGAAGATAATGTACAAAAGGAAAATAAAAAACAACCTCTGGGACACGAATGTACCTGAATTTGAACTCGCTTATTATGAAGACACAAATTAAATATTTAGAGCCTCTTGGTGGATTCTCTATTTTTATTTACTCTGAGATTAAATGGTATTGAAGGCTTTCATGTTTTGTTCTTAGACAAGCTAAACCACACAACACAATATGAAACGTCCCTTTGTTTGTTGGAAATTTGCGTCTGCTACGGTAGTTTTATTTGTGATGCTATATGAGTTTTTCGATGGTACTGAACAACGGTAGAACTTTGATGGATTGTTTTGAAAAAGTTGCCCAGAATGGCTCGAGGCTCAATTTAATTCTCCTTTCTCAAAAGCATGGCAGTAACTTTTCACATTTCAAGTTTGTGAATTATTGATACGTCCTTTCAGACCTCTCCATCAATCCTCCTGTTAGCTGTAAGTGATTACCTCGAACCAACCAGTAACCAACTTCAAAAGCTGCCTCAGAAAGTTGCACGACTGGGAATTCAGTCGAGAGCTTTAATGTGAGACTAATGTGTCAAATAAGAAATGTAACCCCATAGCTCAGTTTCTTGCTGGCTTTGTATTAAAGAACACTGATAACTCATGCACTGAGAATAATACACAATCAGATGTATGTCATTATTTAAAAACTAATTAGTGACAAAACACAAAACTATAATTTTAAAATCACTGATGTAAAAAATGATTGAATTGCGGTTCTGATAAGTGCACATCAGGGCACATAAAAGTGATATTGTGCTCTTGGGGATTCAATCTGGCCACATCCTGATTTCATTTTTCCCACGCTCTCCTCTTTTTTATATAACTGTCCTGACCATTAAAGGCAAAAAATAATAAAAAGTTAAGTCTTTTAGTGGACATATATGTTCCTCTTATTTTATCTTATCAATTGATAAGCAATTTGATTTGAAACATACAGTATGTATTCCATATAACTTAATTTATTATATCCTCCATCTACACTCTTCTTAAGATATTTCAGCCCATTCTCACCCCCATTTGGACATGCTTCAATATCTGACGCTTTAGGTGCCCTTTAGCGTCAGTTAGATGACGCCCTAGGATCGCATGTACCCTACCCCCACCCCACACCTAAACCTAACCGCGTCCTCTAACAGACGCTTTCCTTTAGCGTCAGTTAGATGACGCCGTAGGATCGCGTCATGTAAGTGACGCTAAAGGGCGCCTAAAACGTCAAATATTGAAGCATGGTCAAAGGTGACGCCTTGGGGTGAGAATGCGTTGGATATTTGGTGCGTTGGTCATTTTTTTTCGTGCAGAAAAAAACAAACAAACACTAATTAAAGTATAAAATTAGAGGAGATATCTGTTCAAATTCGCATTTTATTTCTTTCTTTAAAGCAGGGGTATCCACAGGGGTCCTCTCTTTCATCTCTAATGAATTCAGTCTGGTACTTAGCTTAAGCAGTAAGCAATGAAAAAAAACATTTCAAACTCTCTCACCATTAGTAGTAATAGTCAAGTTTATAATCTTGTGCAAAATGTTAAGGTACAGATTTGTCGAACGACAGTAGCTCTTAACTGGGTTTGATTTAGGACTTTACATCGGACATCAAAGTGGCAACCAAACACATAACTAAAATGGCATTTTGTACAAAATAATAATAATATTAATCAACCCGCTCATTGGAAATGTGTCCCTCTGTCAACATCTGTACATGAAGAGTTCAGATGCAAAAGCCTCTGAATGCCATTTGAAATTTTCTTCTAGAATGATCATTTTTATCAAGCTTGTATATTTAAGTTCAGTGATTTCACTTAAATGGCAATGATAATTACCTATTAATTGTTATTTAAGTGAAATTACTGAACTTAAATATACAAGTTTGATAAAAATCATCATTAAAGAAGAAAATTTCAAATGGCATTTAGAGGCTTTTGCATCTGAACTCTTCACATGTACATTACAGTACAGTACTTACACGTACTTACAGTGTACTTACTGGCTAATATAAGGTAAGTACATGGGTTAGGGTAGGTTTAGGGGTAGGTTCAGGGTTACCCGGTTATTATATTATATACCCGGTAGTTATTACCCAGTAATTGTAATTACTATAATAAGTACATAGCACATGGGTAACAGGACTGTAAAGGAAAACATTAGCGTTTCCTGAATCTACCACTGGAAGCAGTAAAACATCAACAACTGTTACAGTTGATTACAGAGGCAGATTATTGATTAATAACGACTTATTCATGCAATTCCTTGCACAATAATGTTATGACCTCAAAACAAATTTATCATATAGTGCATACTTTTTTTGGTCTCTCTTTTTTTTTTTTTTACTTTTTTTTCATAGTGCAATACTTTTTCATAGTCTAATTTACTATTAAACTAATACATTTTGATGTTTACTTTTTCAGAGAAAATGGAACACGCTATTTGAATCAGCCATGAAACGTGATACAACCAATGTCATTTTGCGAAAACACCCTCAGGTTAAAAACATTCCACGACACTGACTGTTTAAAGTCGTAACGAATCGAAAGTTCTGTTCGTTTTGTCTTCCCCTGTTGCCACATATCTGAGTGAAACGGCTTTTGGAATGAGGAAAAAATGTTCCCTCCTTCAGGAAAGATTTGATCGTAGGAAGTTGGGCATTGATAAAGATGGAGGTAGATATGAATGCCTGTTCGTAGTCAGTTGTGGAGGACATTTAGTTCCACCCTCTACTGAGACCAGTGTTGGGAGTAACGCATTACAAAAGTAATACATTACAGTAACATATTACTTTTTGCTGTAACGCAGTAGTGTAAGGCATTACTAATCAATTTTCAGTAATATTTTACTCGTTACATGTTCAGTGAGGCTTGTATTACAGTTGTATTACAGTGTATTGTCTGCTTTTACTTCTTAAAGGCAACAGACTATGTGAAAGTTTTAAAGCAGTCTTTTAGTGCCAGTTCAGAGCGGTCGCGTCTGTAACATTGTTTTTTCCTCATAAATGCGAACACGAAAACTAAAATAAAATGAATATTTTAAGTTCTATGGAGACTGGAGAGCCAACCCTTCCTCATCTGATTTGCGCAGTGTAATTAACAGAATTACAAAAAATATATTTTGCCTCCTATTTTTTTGTCATGCATGAATGTGTGTCTTTTCCCTAATATTAAAAATAAAACATAGACTGATATTTGTCTAATGTCTGGAGTCCTTTAAGGAAGTAGCCTATATACGTTTTAATACATGAATTTTCTGAGAATTTTTATTTCAAGTTTTGACTGCAAATGTCATCATGTCCATAATGCTGGACTTCCCCAATTTTAAATAATTTATCCTCAACTAGTTTTGTGGTGTAGGTCTACGTATTTTATAATGTTAACTTCAAATAATACTAATAGCCTAATTTAAAGATAAGGCAGCATTGGATATGGACGGTAAGGAGAATAACGCTGGAGTTGGAAGAGGTGTGTCGCGATTCTGTAGGTTCGTGGATGTGGCGAATCGCGATTTCGGTTTCATATTGCATATCGTTACAGCCCAAAAGTTAAGTTCTACTTAGCTATTTTGGTGAAAGTAACTCAAAAGTAATACATGAGTAATGTAACGCATTACAATTCTGGGACAGTAATATTGTAGGGTAATGAATTACTTTTAAATAACAGTAACAAGTAATACCTAATGTATTACAGTTTGGAAGTAACTTGCACAACACTGACTGAGACACATCATGAAGAGAACAGATCGGTCGTAGTGAGGGGGAGGGGAGGCTAACACTAACCCTGTAAGACCCTTGGTTGTAAAATTACAACATCACATTTAGCTCTTCAAAAAACACATCTGCAAATACGTTTTTGTTTTTTTTAAGACCACATTTACATAGTTAATGGGTCCTAATGTTTAGTTTTGCAATGCCATTTGATAGTAAATGTGTATATAGGTCTTGTCATAATGTCATGAACTCTTGCAACCTGAAAACTTTACTGGAAGCGCATCTCCTTGTTTTATTATCTCAACGTTGTTCGATATCTCAACGTTGAAGTAAGTAAAACCCCAGATTTTTTTTTTTTTTTGTCATTGTTAGAATGTCTAGTTCATGTCTAGTTCAACCCGGTCTCATCCCAAGACGTCATATAACTGACGTTTTGGGACGTCCTTTGACCATACGTCAATATTCGCCTTTTTAGGGCCCCCTTAAACGTCGGTAGATGAGGTTATGGGATCCTAACTCTACCCCAGACCTAAACTTAACCCTAAACCTAACCCGTCACCTAACTGACGTTAAAGGTAAAGCGTCAGTTGTATGACGGCCCGGGATCGCCATCTACCGACGTTTAAGGGGGCCCTAAAAAGGCGGATATTGACGTATGGTCAAAAAACGTCCCAAGACGTCAGTTATATGACTTTTTGGGATGAGACTGTGTTAAAATACTTGGTTATTGTGGAATGCATGCATCAAATTAGATTGATAGCTTATTATGTCTTTGTTGTAATTTTACAACGTTGGGATAGAATAGTAGTCAAAATAGCATGTGCACCTTGCACATTACATGGAGGCATTGCACTTCTTAAATGTTCACATACAGGAAAAATACTGTTATTGATTATTCACAACATTTAAATGTGTTATTTGTTATAATTTCAAGTTTAGATCAGATTTGAATAATTTTAAATGAATAAATTATTTCTGGTTGGAGTTTCCTGTCAGTACCCGTACTTGAAATTGTTTCTGTATGTTAGCAGTTTTTTATTTATTTTTATCTAGGCTTTGTTTGTTTGCCCAAATATCTGCTTGTAGCAAGGCAGACAGTGTTTGTAGACTGCTGTGGAGGATGGTTATTCAAGGTGTGGATGTCCAGACATAGGGGGTTGCATGGTCCATTGTTCAGGGACAGGTGTTAATGTTCAGGAATGTGGGGATGTAAGAGGTCTGGGGGTTTGTATATTCCTTTTAGAATTGTGTGACTTCAGTAGGGCCGGGACGGTATGGATTTTTTAACCGCGATTGAAAAGCAAGAAATAGCCCATCCGAGCATCTCTAATAAAAAAGGAATATTATTATGCGTCAAACGGCTCCCCAACTCGCGAAAGGTCGGATCTGCTCCATCTTTTGATACGTTTTGGTCAGACAACCTTGAATCCATGTAAGACACAATGTAATTAGACGTAATCCATGTCATTAGAATCAATGAATCCATGTCATTAGACACAACGTGCACACATGGGCAGATCTTGGGGAGCTTAGCCCCCTTTAAATCGACAGGAGTGCGAAATTTGGGTGTTCTTATTGACCAGTCGTTAAAACTTGACAAACACATATTAGGTGTCGTCAGCTCCGGTTTCTACCAACTATGTCTATTATCTAAAATCAAAGGCTTTCTTACTCCGACAACCCTGGAAATGGCAGTTCATGCTTTCATCACGTGTAGGCTCGACTATTGCAATTCACTCTATTGTGGGATATCTGCTTCTCAAATTGCCCGTCTTTAGCTGGTCCAAAACGCTGCGGCTAGACTTATTTCCAACTGTCGCAAATATGACCCCATCACTCCAATTCTTGAGTCTTTACACTGGCTACCTGTCCGGCAGAGAATTGATTTTAAAGTCCTACTATTTGTCTTCAAATCGCTACATAGCCTAGCCCCAGCCTATCTCTCCGAACGTATTCATCCCTATACTCCATCTAGAAGCCTAAGATCCCACGACCAGGCTCTGCTGGTAGTCCCTCGTGTCAGACTTAAGTGCAGAGGGGAGCGTGCTTTTGCTGTGGCAGGGCCCCGTCTGTGGAACACCCTGCCCCTAGAGATTCGAACGGCCCCAAACCTGTCTATTTTTAAATCTTTGGTGAAAACCTACCTTTTCTCTTTAGCATACTGATCTCCTTTTAAGTATTTTATTATGTTATAACTGGGTCTCTGACAAGGCTATTTTTTTTGTTTTTAATTCTGTGTTCTGTAAAGCACTTTGGTCTGTCTGAGCGGCTGTTTAAATGTGCTATATAAATAAATGAACTTGAACTTGAACAGATCAATGTTTTGTTTTTGTTTTTTTTGTGGTGATGACGTGACAAGCTCAGACCCACGGTAGACGTCACGGGACCACGGTATTGCGGTAACTGTCCCAGCCCTAGACTTTAGTGGAATGTATCACATAAATAGGATTAATTGACATTAACCTGACTTGAACATACTCTAACTCTTACAACTGTTATCTTCATTTCAGAAAGGACGCTGCAGACACTGCAAAAAAGAAATATTCGAATACGCTCCGCAAGAAGTGCAATCTCCGTCTCTGCTTTTCAGAGGAAAGGAACTGCTATTAGGACTACCATTGCAAGTGTTTTGTATTTAATATTTATATTTTATGTTTATTTTTAATAAATTCGGGTGATTATTCATATGTAATTCATGTGGGTGCTATGTAAGCAAGCCCCTCAAATAAGCCCTTAGTTCAGGGTTCCTCAACAGGCGGCCCGCGGGCCACATCCGGCCCGCGAAAGGAAAATGTTTGGCCCGCGCTCATTTCCAGGTTGTTGTCATGGTAACATCAGTGTAAGCAAAAATTCAAATGCAGTATCTAGGCATTCGCGCAACGGAAATATGGCAAGTGCGAAGAAAAGAAAAGTGGACACAGAAAACAGATGATTCAAATCTGAATGGACTGAACAATTTTGTTTTATTTTGCCTGACCACCACAACGCAAAGCCAACGTGTTTGCTATGCACGCAGACCGTGGCTGTCTGTAAGTCTGACAATATCAAACGCCATTTTAACATCTGCTCAAAATTTCTTGAATAAAACAGACTCGTTTGAAAAAGAAAATAATACATAAAAATAAATAAAAATAGAATAATTGGGCTATGTGGTGATTTGTGGCTCTTTTTAACAAAACAACAACAACAAAAATAGCAGAGCAAACTTTGAGGTCATAACATTGTGGTTGGTGGCCCTTGGCTCTGTATTGTCAGAAGAATTTTCTATATTTGGGTCTTACAAGGTTAATGATGAAAGGCTCACCCAAAAATGAAAATTAAGTTATTAATTACTCACCCCCATGCTGTTCCAACCCCGTAAGAACTTCGTTAGTCTCCGGAACACAAATGAAGAATTTTTTGATTAAATTTGAGAGCTGTCTCACTACCATATAGGCACCCTAAGGGATTGAAACTTGACGGCCCAAAAAGTCAATGAAGAAAATGTTTAAATATTCCATGTGACAATAGTGGCTCAAGTATAAGTTAATCGAGTAACGCGAATACTTTTTGTGCGAAAAAACAAACAAAAATAACTACTTTATTTGACAATTCCTTTTCCTCCTTGTAGGCCTGAGACGAGAGTTCAGGAGATATCCACAACGCATGCGCGAGAACTGCGATCTTCTTCTACTGTCGCGCATGCGTCGTGGAAATCTCCTGAACTCTCGTCTCAGGACTACAAGGAGGAAAAGGAATAGTCGAATAAAGTAGTTTTGTTTTTGCACAAAAAGTATTCTGTAGTCAAATAGAATATTTAAAAATGTCCTGGGCCGTCAAGTTTCAATCCCTTGGGGTGCCTATGTGGTAGTGATCCACCTCTCAAATTCAATCAAAAATATCTTCATTTGTGTTTTGAAGATGAAAAAAGGTCTTACGGGGTTGGTACAGTATTGGGGTGAGTAATTAATAACTTAATTTTCATTTTTGGGATAACTATCCCTTTAAAGATCATGAGTGCATAGCAATGAAAAAATAAACCCACTTCTGCATAGCGCCTCTTGTGGACGAGTCAGCTGATAAATTGCAGCAAATAAATTGTACCCGGAGGGCATCAGGTTTTGCAGAAATGTAGCCAGTCACATATTTCCAATGAGCCAGGGTTGAGGTTAATATACATTAATATAAAAATAACAATACAGAAATAATAATACAGATACTATTAATAATTAATAACAATGCTACCACAAACTACACAGGCCCAGAATAATGCAAAATTATTATCATGACTGAAGAGGAAAACTGTCAATTGTGTTTAACAGCAATTTAACGGTTTAAAAAATATGTTTTTAAGATTTCAATTGTTTCCATGCAGCCAATAACCCACCACATAAAAAAAAAAAAAAAAAACATTATGCTCGGCACAAACCATGTTTATTCTGATTGCAAATTCATATTTAATGTAGTCTAGTTCATATTTTATTTTACCTTGCATAGTTCTGTTCATAGTTTTGAGGATGAGTGGATGTCACGCAATCTGCTCATGTTGGCATCTGCATTCTGCATAATTTGCTATAATAATTTCCAAATACTCAAAACTTTGATGAGATACATGTCCTTGGACGATACAAAACAAAAGATTTGGAAAGCATTTATCCTCCCTTTTAAAATTAAACCTGACGATTAAATGGATACGCCTATTTTATTTTGCGAGCTTAACTATGCACACATAAATAGTTTTATAGATTTATCAAGCAGATCATTAGAAACCCTAAAAAAAAAAGAAATGCCTCAATCTTCATAGCTAAAACCACTTATACCATTCATTTTGATCAGAGCATGTTAAAGCACTTCAGAAGCCCTCCTGTAAGGTTAGTGTCAGAGAAATATTATCACACATTGCCGTGTTTCTCCTGATAGAAACACAGTCCCTGAGGCACCAGCATTCTGTATACACACCTCTCAAAACATGAAAAATTTGAACAAATCAATAGATTAATTATCCATCAATCACCCAGCTGTCACATTCATGTTAGGCGCTGTCAGTATTTTTCACCCTGATCAGCCTGTAGTCTTCACACATGAGAAGACCCACGTGTGTTCAGTGAAAATACGGATGGAGGGCTTGATCAAAACACAGCGTAAATCTCCAGAAACCCTCCAGCCATCGTTTCCATCAGGCCTGGCAGAGTGTGTCTACACACCAGTCATGGGCGTGAGCAATGGTTTGCCTTTCCCTGAAGAGAATGCCATAACTTCACAGCATGTTTTGAACAGACTTCACTTTATGGAGTGGTTGAATAGAGTTACATTAAGGGCAGTTTCAATGAAATATTTTCCAGGAAAATAACAAATAAAGACACTTACTGTCACTGGGTGATTGTACAAGTACGCTCATGAAGATGAATATCTCAATCAAAACAGGGAGTAAGTACATAGACTAAATTAGTTAAATAATTTACATCACCAAAACACAATGAAACTAAACCAAAACAGAGCATTTAGTACATGTTACACTGATAAAATAAAAAAAGACCAAGCTTGTGAAACTTTTCCAATATGCATTCTTTAAAGGAGCTGTATGTAAGAAA
Source organism: Pimephales promelas (assembly GCF_988280905.1). Classification (NCBI taxonomy): domain Eukaryota; kingdom Metazoa; phylum Chordata; class Actinopteri; order Cypriniformes; family Leuciscidae; genus Pimephales; species Pimephales promelas. The sequence continues at coordinate 13,207,586 of NC_142775.1, read as the reverse complement.
TGTATTTCAAACAATCATAAAATGGCCCTGATATGTCACTAGACATTAATAAATCATGTTCTTTTCAAATACTTATATCACTGACAACAGTAGTCTGGCCAGGAGATTGTCATTTAAAAAGTGAAGTCGCAGCCCTCAACTGATGTTGATGTTGTCATGTTGTGTTTTGGTCTGATGCGTCACCCTCCACCTATCTACCAATCACGGAGTCAGTAGTGTTGCAGCATCCGGGTTGCCAGCTCTGCTCTAGTTACCACAGCTGCAGATACAAACGTGTCGGATAAAAAAAATTGTTGGATCCTCCAGCCTATCAGACCTTGAGTCAGGTGGGAGCTCCTTTAATAAAGTCAAATTTTGAGGTCAGCTTAATTTATCCAACAGCTATTTGTTCTCTGCCTTTATATGAAGGTGAAAAAAAAGTGATTTCTGATCTGAACATAAAACCAGAACTCAATTGAAAGTTAAATTATTTCTGTCATCATCTAGACTAAGAATATAAATTACTGTTTTGCTATCAACCAGATTACCAAAAGGTAATATTTAACTGAGTTGATTTTTATACTCAGAATGCTTGGAAGATTTATGACATTGATAAAAGTATAAAATACATTTTAACATGATCAAATAGAGTGGAATGCCTTTTACTGTTTGTCCGCAGTTTGCGGAATAGTTTACAATGGCTTAATTTTAGTAAGTTATTTTTCCTTTAAGGGGCAATTATATTTCCTGTGATTATAAATATTTATAATTATTTGTCGCGTTAAGCTGCAAGGATGCTCATGACACATGTGATTCGGTGACTTAAACTGAATTTAATAATATAACCACATAGAACTCAGGAGAACACAGCCATGAGACAGAACAAAGAACTAAGGAAACTGTAGGCTTAAAAATACCAACGCATTCTCATTCTAGGGCGTCATATAGTGCGACAATGCGTAGACATCCAACGCACATGGCACTCTTTAGCGTCAATATAACATGCTTCGGTTATGGGTAGGTTTAGGTCTGGGGTAGTGTTAGGGTTAGACCACTAGGAGGAGCGTCTCATATTGGCGCTAATGGGTGCCATGTGCGTTGGATATATCGCAGGGGATGAAACACATTGGCAAAAGTGTCAGTATATGACGCCTTGGGATGAGAACGGGCTGTAAATACACAGGGAGAGAAATCGGGGGGAAACAGAACAAATGTGGGTAACACTTTAGAATACGGTTCCTTCGTTAATGAATAACTACACAAGAACTAATGAGTAACACAATATTAACAATCTAGTAACTACTATTAACTAAAATAAATTCTTATTAACGAATTAGTAAGTAATAGCTCACAGATGAAAGTGTTACTAGATACTTCTGTGGGAATTACTAATTATTTGGATTCGTATTATAAAGTGAAGATCATTGGAACTAACTAGTAATGACTCAAGTGTTACTAAAGACATTTTCTAAAAGTATACTATACTAATACTTGAGTCATTACCAATTAGTTCCAATGATCTTCACTTTATAATACGAATCCAAATAATTAGTAACTCCCACAGAAGTATCTAGTAACACTTTCATCTGTGAGCTATTACTTACTAATTCGTTAATAAGAATTTATTTTAGTTAATAGTAGTTACTAGATTGTTAATAAACTTTTTCACTAGTTCTCTGGGAAGTATTAAAAAAATAGTAGTTATTGATTACTTAATAGTAGGGGTGTAACGGTACACAAAAATCACGGTTCGGTTTTAAAGTCACGGTTCGGTACGTTTTCGATACAGCAAAAAGAAAGAAATGCCAGAGAAATTTCCTATTTGTTTAAAGAAAAAAATATTTTCAAGTAAGTGTGAGTTTTCTTAGATCCTGAAACTTTCAGGTTTATAAATGGGGGTCATCTTTGAAGGATGAACAAATAATGTTTTGGTCATCACATTAAAAATAACATTTAAATATATATTTATTTATATAATATTTGAATTTTGAAGTGCTGGAAAAAGATGTGTGAAGTACTTGAAAGCATTTCACCATTCCAGCCAAACTGGTTCCAGTTAGTGTTACTATATTAAATCCATGGTGAATGTCGCTGGTCTGTGGACGTAAAGTACTAGTTCATTCACGGCACAATGTTTCTCCTGGTTTCCATGACAGCGCTGTTTGATCTAATAGAGATCTACGGTTAATAACGGAGAAATGTGAATGCATCTCACTAGATCTCGCAGTGATGTTATTACCTCAGTGGCGAACTCAAATGTTTTCTTTACCGGAGCGCGGTGTGGTAACAGTGTTGCTTGATCGAGATCGGCTCGCGCTGCACAGATGTTGCTGGTCCGAACTCCGAACTGATAAACGATCTATGAAGCACATAACGAGCAGCGCAGTTTCGTTCTGCTTTCATTACGCTTGCCATTTGATTTTGCGCAACGTTGTGTTGGCCGCGTCAGCACGAATTTTGCCGGCAGGAAAAATGGTCCAAGCAATCGTTCGGTTTGTATGCGTACCGAACCGGAAGCCTCGAACCGAAACGGTTCAATACGAATACATGTACCGTTACACCCCTACTTAATAGTGAACTACCACTTTCGTCTGTGCGCTATTACTTACTAGTTCATTAATCAGAGTTTCTTGTTAATAATAGTTACTAGATTGTTAATATTGTGTTACTCATTAGTTATTGTGTAGTTATTCATTAACGAAGGAACCGTATTCTAAAGTGTTACCCAAATGTGTTGAAACTTATTTATAACCATGGAAACTACTGTAACTTGGAACTCAGGAAGGCAAAACAGTAACAGAACAAAACAGACTATGTATAATACCTACTTTTTGCAATGCTACTTTAAATTGGTACTTTTCTAATGACGCTAGTGCAACATATATCCTCTAAAGACATTAACCCTGAAATGAAGGGCAGTTAAGTACACTGCTCAATTCCCTTCCGCTTGTTTCAAATTCCTCGCTATCATGAGGTTTTGCAGCGTCGCGGTCCACAGTATATCTGTGCATCAGAGTGAACTCCAGGGAGATTCATATCCTTTCTTCTCAGAAGGCAGTGTCAGAACCAATCAGGGAGAAGATGGCGCATACTGGGAATGCAGATTGCTAGAGGGTACTCACATAAAACTACTCTTAGAAAACTTTGGGCTGTAGGGAAAGGATACACCCTGAGGATGTTTAAAACTTATCAACTACTGAGTTGCATAATAATGCTGCAAGTATGGGGAAAACTAGAATTGATAATCTCAACACGACCGTCTTTGGCCTTGCTGTTGACACGTCTCCTCCGGCACATTGACCTGTGTGTCCTTCAACCTTCGACGTACCCGTGTTAACAACAACTGTGAAAATGATTTACTCTCTCTCTCTCTCTTTTTTAAACGCCTATCATTTAGGCGCCTGTCAAGCCGGTCTTGATCTCACTACATTGGCTGTCAGTCAAATATAGAATTGATTTTAACATTTTGAAAAATAATAAATAAACATTTTTTGTATTTAAATATCTTCGTAATGAGGCACCACAGTTCTTATCAGATCCGCAACATCCCTACACTCGGTTCTGGACTATTGCAAGTTCCCAGTATAAAACTAAACAACCCGGTCTCACCCCAAGACGTCATATAACTGACGTTTTGGGACGTCTTTTGACCATACGTCAATATTCGCCTTTTTAGGGCCCCCTTAAACGTCGGTAGATGAGGTTATGGGATCCTAACTCTACCCCATACCTAAACCTAACCATAAACCTAACCCGTCACCTAACTGACGTTAAAGGTAAAGCGTCAGTTGTATGACGACCCGGGATCGCCATCTACCGACGTTTAAGGGGGCCCTAAAAAGGCTGATATTGACGTATGGTCAAAATACGTCCCAAAACGTCAGTTATATGACTTTTTGGGATGAGACTGTGTTAAACTAAAACATAGAGGTGATTGTGCCTTTTCTTTTATTGACTCTATGGAATAGTCCTGGTTCATATCAGAACTGTTTGCTACCTTGTGCTTTATAGTTTTGATTTATTGTTTTCTTGTACAGAACATTGGTCAACTTCAGTTGTGCTTTATAAATAAACATTGTATTGTGTTGTATTTACATTTGCCCAGTTTACAGTTTTAAAACACTTTTCCCGCCCAAAATTTCAAATTAACTTCTGATCACAAACTATGTTTATAACATTCAATTTTCCTGCAAAATCCTATTACCATTTCACCTCTAAGTGATATATTGGCTGAAAGAACTTTTCATTCCTACTATTCGGTGCCTGATTTTTAAATCTTACAAAATTTTCTTTATGTATGTACAATAGGGATCGACCGATATGGATTTTTTAGTGCCGATACCGATACCGATTTTTTTCCCATCAGCCTTAGCCGATGACCGATACGGGCTGCCGATTTTCTTGAGCCGATATTTGGAGCCGATACATTTTGCTCCCTCAATTTACATCTTAAAAATAACATGATGTTAACAAATGTTACAGGTCTCAATTTAATAAAAGTAACATTTAACTAACTTCAAAAATTAATATTTAACAAATAGTAAAAACATGTGAGGTAGAACAAGAACAAGTAGATAAACAATTTAAAAAATATGAAAAACATGAAGTAGAACAAAAAAAGTTCAGTGCTGAAAATGAATATTTAAGCATAAATTAAATAATTACACTATTGCACAGAGTAGCAACCAGCATAATAAAGTGCACAGTGCACACTGTACATTTTAAAAGAAACGAACTATGTACTGCATGGTTTCAATTTTCCTACATAAAATAAAATGAGCATGTCTAGTCTCTAATATTACTGCGATTGCGAGGGAGACAAACTCCACACGCCCCAAACCTCAGCCAGGTGAGCGCTGAATAAATCTCCCACAAAAAGCACAGAATAACGTTGGCATTCCTTAATCCTATGACCAGAGTTCGTTACCGTATGCATACTAGGGCTGTCAAAATTGCTCAAATGGCGTTTGCATATTCCCTCTAAAAAACATATTCGAACATCCCGTTGCGCGTTTTGTTGTTGACGCGCATTACATCAATAACAGGACACATTAATAAAAAGAGACATAACTACTAGTATTAGATGGTTTATTTGAGTTTAAACATTATTGACAACGTATTAAAAAGCAAGTAAATCAACTAATGGCCAAGACCGCAGAGCTCACTCTGTCTCGCCCTGGACTCGCTCAGGCACTCTCTCTCTCTCTCGCCCTCACGGTCTCTGCGCGTCGGTTAAATGAACAACAAATGTTGAGTGCTAAACAAGAGTTTTGTGCAAGCAATTTAAGTTTGCGAGTCGCGACTCGTGTCCCAAATATAGCAGGCTTCAGTTCATTCAGTGATTGAAGTTTCACAGTATAGAACCGACAGTGAGCGCTCCGAGCGAGCTGTGCAGCTGTGGTAACGTTATTAGTCTGCAACCACGGGCGTGTTTTTCCACATTCAAATATTAATTTTCACCTTCAAAATTAATAGATATTCGAATGTAGAATATTCATAGACAGTCCTAATGCATACTGAACGGATAACCTACACCTTAACTATTTGCAGCTTCTTAATACAATGGCAAGCAGTTAAGTTTTATAGACGAGGCATTCGCGTTTTCCATTTGGACCCACAAACTTGCTTAGTTGCAAGCACATAACAGTTATAGGGCGACGTGTTTCCATTTTCAAAGTGTTTGACAATATTTCAGGAGTCAAACATTTAAAAGATCCTTTAAGTTACCATTCTCGTGAAGAGCAGGTTGCACTCTGCTAGTGGAGGAGGGCGGGGCACGTGAACTACAGCATCTCCAGCAGCACGGAGCTGCCCGTGGCCGCCTGTCTATAAATAACGGCGGGAAAAAAAAAACTATCGGCGAACGCGCAGCGGTGTATCGGCCGATTCCGATACACGTAAAAACCTCAAATATCGATATATCGGTCGATCACTAATGTACAAATTGTATTTACTTTAAAATATAATAAAATATACAACACATCTCATCATTTGGTGTCATATAGGTGACCCCATATGACATTTCGTCGAAATACTACGCACATGGCACACTTTAGCGTCAATATAACACGCACTGTTATGGGTAGGTTTAGGTCTGGGGTAGAGTATCCGTCTCATATTGACGCTAAAGAATGCCAGTCACCTGTATGACGCCTTGGGTTCTGCGTGTTATATTGACGCTAAAGGGTGCTATGTGCGTAGTATTTCGACAAAATGTCATATGGCGTCACCTATATGACGCCAAATGATGAGAAGGGGCTCAAATATAATATAAAATGACTTCACTTAAGTTGAAGAAAATATCAAACGACAAAACATAAAGAGTATTTAAAAAGATATAATATTTAGTCTGAATTTTATAATATTTTTGTTCTTTTTGGAACTTGACAGACACTGAACTAATTAAATTAAATCATTTAATTGAACTTTAATTAAATCATTTCTTATTTTGTGTCACACTGAAAAACGACAACAATAACATACAGGTTTATACAATCATGAGGCGAGAAAATAATGACAGAATTGTCCTTTTTTGGGTGAACTGTCCCTTAAATAGATCAAAACGTGGAGTTAAATTAAATACATATGTTCATCCAGCACCTGGAATTTCTTTCTTATCAGTCAAGTGCAGTGTTATGTGCACATTGTTACTCTGACAGGACACTAGCAAACATGTCACACACAAGAGAGATATGTAGTTGAATTATTCAGAGATAACACATTGTTCCTCTGTCTCCAACATAACATGTGAGAGGAAAAAGAAAGATAGATTGAGTGGTTGGATAAGAGCGAGTTCTACATTCCTCCACTCAAGGTATCAGTGAACACTAGAGTGGTATCCAGCAAAAAAGGAGATATACAGTACAGTGTGTCAGAAGGAAATTTCAGTTTACATTTGCAAACGTCCATTTTCCCATTAATCATAATAATCCAGTGATATGTTTATATGCACAAAGAGTATGACAATAGTCTGACAATAGCCGGCAAGTTTTAGACACAAAGTGAGGATGCTTTCAAAAGTAATATCATAAATATATTTAATTAATTAACTTATATTCATTAAATCAAATCAATATTCAGTCTGACCACCCTTTGCATTTAAAACAGCTTTTGTTACCCCTCTTTATGACCAAAATTGCTTATTGCAAGTATGATACTGGACTACATTTTACGTAGGCAACATTACACAATGGGACAATAGTCACCAAGCAGGATTGTGTATTTTAATTAACTTACTGTATTAGAGGCCCAATACTTTATTGCTTTACGATTCAGCTGCCTAGAACCAGTGTTTCTCAAAGACATTTGCAGAGCTAAGCCATCTTTCACAGAAGAGAGTAAATCACAATTCCTTATAGCTTATGTTGAGCCAAAAATCAAATAAAGTGTGCACTGTGCAGCAAATTTGCCCCATTCTTCAAAACCCTCAATTTACATTCAGCATTTAATACATTTCACTAAACCAAATGCTAAAAGATTATGAAATACGTGATACCTCCTTTTTAAGTTTAGATTTATTTATTTATTTTTAAAGCAAGTCAACTTCACTGTGTCTTTTAAGTTTAATTTCCTTCAAAGAATCAAAATGATCAATAACTATTCCAGACATGGAGTACAATAAGTGTGAAGCTATTTTCCAGACAAGTGGTTTAAAGAGTTACACCAACTCTGCTTCCCTTGACATGGCAGTGGATCAAACACATCCTGTACAGAAGGTAACTACATGCTGAGAAATTTAGTTGTGAAAGGTGACATGTTTATTTGCTGAAAAATGTCTTGGACGGTTCTTTAAAAATGACAAGCTTGGGTTTGTGTTAAATCAAAGCATGCTGCAATGTTTTCAGACAAACACATCTCAGGAGCTCTTCAAAAAGACTCCCGCTGACACATGATATTTGATGCACAACCTACGACTGCTTGGTTGACAGTACAATATCAAGGACCTCTCGTTGTACAATGAAAAGGTACGCGGGTTGCAGTATCTCCTGATTGAAGTACGCCACCTGATATTTTAAGTTAAATAGTTAAACAACACATATGTATGTACACAGTAGCATATATGCAGTTCTCTCGCAAGCCAGTTTTGGAAACCCTGGCCAAGGGAAAGCCACACTTGACCAGTTGTCCATGAACAAAATCAATACAACAAATACTGCACATTCATTTGTGGTTGATTTCCTTCCGCCAGCCTCACCTACAACTGCAGACCTGCCAATCAGAGAATGATGAGAAAGAAACTGAAACTGCGTTCTTGTCTTGAGTAATACCATTTCTATTTGAACCAAGATCCCACAGGATGACTGATCTGATGAAGAGGCCCACAACAATCAATGGGATGAGTAGCGGTCATCATCATTAACGATAGGCTGTCCGAAATCTGGAAAACACTGCCTTTCCATATGAAGCAATCAAAACACTGGCCAAATCCAATGTTTGCATAGCAACTTGTCTACTAGGAGTTTCCATTATTTTCTTAAATTAAGTATCTTTGACAAATTCTCCACTCTTAAAAATATTTTTTTTTTCTTGGCATTGATGGTTCCATGAAGAACCCCTAAAGGGGACACTGATTACGTTTTTTTTGACTACGTTTACATGCAGCCAATTTTCGGGTTATATTCGGGTTAAGGTCACTATTCGGGTTTCTGAAACATTAGGAATAACCTGTTTACATGCGTGAGCAGAGAGAGTTTCTCCTTTATACATGGAATTGCAATATCCCGATGTAAACGGCGACGCGTGGTCAGCGTCTAGACGTACGGGCAATATGCGGCAATATGTTCTTCCTATATCCAAAGACAAGAACAACAGCAGCATGTGGATAATGAATAGTTCGGGGCAGATAGTGGTCGCCTTTGTTTGCGCTTTGATGCTGGTAACGTAACTGTCCTCGCTCCAAAAATATGCTGTGCTGTGTCTCGTCTGGTCTCGCCATTTTACTTCCGGTATACTAAATGCGGATTTTTGTATGCGCCGATAAGTTTCTCTACTCAAAAGACCAAGATTACTTGCGAAGAGAACATGTGCAGAACACAAATCACTATGGGGATATGCCGATACGCGTTTACATGAATAAAAATTCGGGTTAGAAAAGGGGTACCCCAGATATAATATCCCGTTTTTTAAAATATGAGCATATGATATGAGTGTTTACATGGGCGTTCGCGACTGGGTTATTGCTAATATCACGGTTTTGAACGGGTTATTTGCTGCATGTAAACGTAGTCACTGACGATTATTTTAAAGGGATACTCCACTTTTTTTGGGAAATAGGCTCATTTTAAAACTCCCCCAGAGTTAAAGAGATGAGTTTTACCGTTTTTGAATCCATTCAGCTGATTTTCAGATATTTTGAAGAGTATCAGTAACCAGACAGTTTCTGGTCTCACTGAATTCCATAGTATATATTTTTTTCCTACTATGGAAGTCAATGAGACCAGAAACTGTCTGGTTACTGATATTCTTCTAAATATCTGAAAATCGGCTGAATGCATTTGAAAACGGTGAAACTCAACTGTTTAACAACTGTTTAAAAATGAGCCTATTTCCAAAAAAAAAAAAAAATGATCTGAAATGATCAATTTTGCAAGGGACGACCCCTTTAAAGGTGCGATGTGTCAAAAAAAAAAATCAAATCATACTCCATATTCCATACCAGATGGGGGTAGTATACCTCCAGAAATTGAGTTGTGCCGAGGCCGCACGCACTCTCATGTCTTCAAACAACACGAGCGATTGCTGTCTTGGTCTCTCTCCCTCGCACAAATTAATCAAATCAATTGTGACGATAGTAAAAGGTTGGAAGACCGCAGTTTCACATGGAGCATTTGGAGATTTTTAGAGAGACTCAGTGAACAACATCTCAACACTAAATTATAAAGGCCGTCTCATAGACACGTCTCAAATACAAGCCAGTGCATTTCGACGATATGGGAAAATAAAAGACCGGGCTGCTTTTTTAAGTTTTATGGTATTCGTTTTGTTCATATTACATTTTTATTGTTAGTTTGAATTAATTTGACAGACAGCATTCACTGATGTTGACCAAGCTAGCGCCTTTCAGAGCTGTCAACTCTCACGAATTCACCGTGAGACATGTAATTGACACTTTCCCCACTTTTCCCTCTCACTCCATACATCAATTTTGTCACACACAGAAAAGGACACGGAGACCGACAGACTAGACGGAGCAGCTTAGTTATGATATTAAAAAATCTCAGCTCTCAGATTCGGTCAATTTTATTACGCAATTCAAACAATAAATACTGTTTTGGTGCTTGTAAATGTTACATGACAGATCCCTACTGCACGTGAATCGATCATCTCTACTAGCTAATGGTAAAAAAAACCCAAACACTGTTGAAATATACAGTATGCTACCAAAATGTATTGCTCATGCATAAAATCGACCAATCATTTTTTGAACTCTTCCCTGAAATGAAATGTAGTAGTGGGCTGTACTTTCCACACGATTGACATCAGGGTCAAGTACACCCACAAGCTGTGCGAGTTACTCGTGTATTGCAGTTTGGCTGGTGGTTATGTTGCCCGCCCGCATACCGCCTCCCATGGCCGAAACTGCTATTATGACACCTGCCAGGCCGGGGCTAGTAATTTAGCATGCTACTTCAGGTTAATATCTCTGCAGCACTATAACTTGCCATTTTTTGATGACATCATAAAACCTTATTTCTTCTCATTCTTTTGATGCGTGTAGCTCTTTTTTTTTTGTTGATATTTTAACCTCAATTCTTACACATGGCACCTTTAAGGCATAAACGGACACTGTTATGATTGGCTACCGTCATTGCATAGGAAATGGTATATAAACGACCACTTGTTATAGCGCATAAGTGTAATGAAAACATTATCCATATAAAATGGTAATTTACAGATTTACAGCATTATTGATTTGTTGCTTACATTTGTCCTCTTGTTGACAGACTCAAGCACATGAACTTGAGTACGTCAGAAAGTGAACAGGCACCTGTATAATGCATCCAAAACACCAATTTTCAATCTTTCAACGTATCAAATACGAGCCCGTTCTCATCCCAAAGCGCCATATAGGACGCTTTTGCAAAAGCGTAAATATCCAACGCACATGGCACCCTTTAACGTCAAATGAGACGCAGGTATATTTGGGCAGAAGGCGCCCCCTAGTGGTCTAACCCTTACCCTACACCATACCTAAACTTAACCATTAACCGAAGCGTCTCATTAGACGTTAAAGGGTGCCATGTGCGTTGGATATTTACGCTTTTGCAAAAGCGTTGTGTATGGCGCTTTGGGATGAGAATGCGTTGCAAATACATGGCAATCTGCGTATCATGTGCACATTTGACCATTTTACATAAGACCATCAGGTTGAGACAATTAGAAAAGTATGGGAGCTCATGAGATTTGAGAGAGGGCACAAACATAGATGACACAAACAGAAAGAAATTACAGGGATGAGCTGATGAACAGATTTCCAAAACAACAGGATTTAAGTGCTGCTGTCTAACTACGAAAAGCTTAAGGCATCTGATTTACTAGCCAGATCAGTTCAACAGTTAGGTCTAGCCAAGATTGTGTTTTAGGAGAAAAGCCAGAGAGGATTAATTTGTGGTCATATCGTGGGGTGGGTTTTAAGGGCCACAGTCCAGGGCCCGTTAGTAATGGGATCTCAATCTCTGCCTCTCAGGAAAAACAGCCCACTCTTACTCTATTACTGGGATAACGAGCAACTCTTTTCCATCCGAGTGCAGCTGAATGGTGGTTGTATGTCAGACCCATCATGCCTGATGTAAAATTCCCTAGGATCATATTGATTTTGGGAGAGTGTGAGGCAACAAGCCTTGTCTGTCCGATGAAGAAACCTCTAGAAGTGGACAAAAGTGATTGCTGTTTGGGCTATACTGGAATAGTAGAGTTGTAAATTTCAGAAAATAGGCTGAATGGATTCAAAAACGGTAAAACTCAACTGTTTGACTCTGGGGGAGTTGTAAAATGAGCCTATTTCCAAAAAAAGTGGAGTATCCCTTTAAATAAACATATCTATTCATTATATTGTAAAGAGAAATTATTGAAAATATCCTAAATTATTGTTGTTGTATTAAATAATGTCAGTGTCTTAAAATTATACATTTCAGAAAACTATGCAGAAATATAATGGCTATACCTTTATATAATAAAAATCAAGACAAGCTCGCATCATGTCTACCTATAGAAATATGACGCCTATCACTGTATACATATATAAGCTCTTTCAGTATTATCAAAAGCTATCGCATTTCTCAGGAGCTCATCCCCTCCTCCATCCCCAGCTCCTCCTCTCGCCAGTCAGGAGTTTTTTACCTAGAACAGAACCATACCGCCAATCCTAATTGTATTCTCCTTGTCAATGGTTTTCGACGATGGTGGTCCTGACAGAAATATTAACATTAACCAAATTCAAATGTAATATTATTTAAATTTGGCAAATGTTATATATGTAATTTTATATATATATATATATATATATATATATATATATATATATATATAATGGTTATATATATATATATATATATATATATATATTTGGCATATATTATTATTATTATTATTATTATTATATTTGGTAAATGTAACAAATAACACTACAGTATATGGCAAAAAAACATATATGTATATATATATATATATATATTTATTTATTTTTTTAATTATCTGATTTTTTTATTTTAACTAGGCTCCATTATTAGGCCTATGCCAAATAATAAAATTCTATCAAAAAAAAAAAAAATAATAATAATAATAATAAGATAAACTCTTCTCAGCCTTTCCATGAAGCCAGGGCATTTATGCTGCTGGTAGAGCAATTGATTGTCAAAAGAGTGAAATATCTCCACCGTAGAGAAATGCATAACAACTGAAGAACAAATCCCCCTGCAGTAAGGATAGTTATATGGAGCTGTACGTGCATGAAATGTCATCATGCCTCTGAAAGAATGATGGCTTTAATTACTCAGCCCACAAACAAAGCCCCCAAGGAATTCAAATTCAAAAAAGGTCAGTGAACAATGAAGATGGGAGATATTAAATAAAATTAAGCCATAGACCACAGACGTGTTTTTAAAGGGATGTGCAAAACCATGAAACATGACCTATCCAATGTAACATACAATGCTCCCATCATCTGTATCGTAAAATTGGCGGTTTCAGCCAATTAAATTGTAATTAATTCAATTAATAAATAATTACATGATTGAAATATCTGAGTGAATTGCAGTTATTTCCAATTATCGCATATTTACTTTCAGTCATATCATGTCACTGAACATAACTCTATCACTGGCCTACAGTTCATACTGTCAAGCATACTAAGAAGCACACTATTCTCTATTAAAAAAAGTTCTCTATTTTTTTTTTTTAATAAATGCAAGATCACATTTTCATTACAGGCCGCATTCACATTTTGCTGCATTGGTAGCATTCATTAAACAAAACAACACATATCACTTTGCTTAATTAATTATAACGTGTAATTCTTCATACTAATGCTTCAATTTAGAATAATGCATTTGGTGTGGAGGATGAACATCTGGCCATTAGTAAGTTTGGCTGAAAATCAAATACTGCTTGCAACAGCAAGACATGCTCTTCCCATGATGTCCTCTGTTTAGATGATTCCCAAAGGGTCTGTTCACATAGAGGAGAACACAGATCCATAAAACTTTCATCCTACTGTCTCAGGGAGAAATCTGAATCTGATAATGCTTTTCAAAACTGCAAGGGTGGAATCAATGACAATCAATTAGCCTAAAAAAGATATGTGCTCATGTCAGACTAAATATTTACATCACAGACAGGTTACACTAGCCTGGGTTTCCCCATACTGCCATAGCGCAATGCGATTTTATTCACGCTGCCAGGTAGTCTGAATTGACTCTGTGCACGAGAAAAATGCTAACTTCCGCCTTGAGGGCGGATATTGGGTACTTCGGTTCCGGTTGCCGTTGTTTACATCCTACATCAGTGGACCGGCTATCTAAAGCTTAGCTATCTAAATATATTTGTCTAAAACTATGTTCGTTTGTTCATTGTCAAGTCAACCAACACAGTTTTCACTCATATTTGGGTGGAGCCAGGCGCTGCTGCATTGTGAAAAGTAAACGATATTTCACATTTTGTCACCGCACCCAAGCAGTCGCTTTACAGAGTGGAGCGTTGCGTATCCATGACAACTAGAAGGAAGTTTTTAGGCTACTAATTATTTATTATATTATACCCTTTAACCAGGAGAAGCCCCTGGGTTTAGAACCTATTTTGAATGGGAGACCTGTTTAGAAATATGTGTGAACAGCCTAATATGTGTTAAACAGCCTAACTTGATAACGAACGAACCAACGTCGGAAACCTTTACTCCCTGTATGACATGTATAGTGGTTGTCAACACTGATCTATATGACATTCTATATAGATAGTGGTTGTCAACAACATAGCCTCTGAACATCATAAACAAAACAATGGCCAACACAAACTGTTCTGGAAAATGCACTTTCTAACGCATGATTTCGCATTTTATAATGTATAGAGAGACAGTTACCAAATCGCATAGCTTGAGCACGTAGCATGGCAACATTAATGTCCGAGTGATTCCACGTGTACCGCGTATGTACACGCCGTCAAATGTCCGAGCGAAACAAAACAAAATGTAGATCTACATCTGGGGAGCGATATTTATTTTTTCCTAGGATGGTAGGAGTGACGGGTAGGTTGGGGTTGAGGTAGGTCATATGCTATATATATATATATATATATATATATATACACTGTGTATAATATATATATATATATATATATATATATATATACACAATAATAACGTTAAGTAAACGGTATTCATAAAAACGCTGAAAAGAGATTATGCGTGTTGATAGCATGCCAAAAATACATGATACGTGTCATACATACGCAATTTCATGAGATCAGTCTGAGCATGGATGTTGTTGTGACTTAACGTTCCCTTCAAAATGATGCAAATACTGAGAAATGTAATATTTAAACCCCTTCTCTCTTGCTCTGGGGAGCTGGAGGAAAATCATTAGCCAGTCGATTAACATAATCGACTGTAATATTCGGCAAATGTTCAAGACATCTGGAGAAACATACATCCTCTACGTCGTCCATCAGGCTACTGGAAACTAGACACCCCATATCGGTTTCGCAGCCGGAACTAGCATATGCTAACGTGCACATAGTCCATACCATGGAAGAAATTTTCACCTCAGCAAGGGGACCAATCACAGAACGAGGAGGGAGCATCAAGATGCTGATGACGTCTATGCGACACACCGAATCAGTTTGTTTATAAGTCACATGTTTGACTTAAGACTTATCAGTCTTAATGTTTGAGAACCCCTGGTTTATACCTATGAATGGCAGCAGATGCGAAGTTACCTTTCAATGCAGCCTTAGATATTGTTCTAAGTAGTTTAAAACGCAAATAAATCTCTGACCCATCGTCTTCTTCCTCGTCTAATTTCTTTCGCTCTACATTCGTCATCTGGTATAATTGAAACAATTGGCTATAAGCTACGTACATATACTGTACATACTTTGTATACCACGCCTCAAACACGAGAAAAATAACATGGCTAAGGCTAAGGTTACACTGCATGTCAAAAAAAGTGAAAAGAAAAAGCTGTGAAACTGTGAATATACACTCACCGGCCACTTTATTAGGTACCCCATGCTAGTAACGGGTTGGACCCCCTTTTGCCTTCAGAACTGCCTCAATTCTTTGTGGCATAGATTCAACAAGGTGCTGGAAGCATTCCTCAGGGAGTTTGGTCCATATTGACATGATGGCATCACACAGTTGCCGCAGATTTGTCGGCTGCACATCTATGATGCGAATCTCCCGTTCCACCACATCCCAAAGATGCTCTATTGGATTGAGATCTGGTGACTGTGGAGGCCATTTGAGTACAGCGAACTCATTGTCATGTTCAAGAAACCAGTCTGAGATGATTCCAGCTTTATGACATGGCGCATTATCCTGCTGAAAGTAGCCATCAGAAGTTGGGTACATTGTGGTCATAAAGGGATGGACATGGTCAGCAACAATACTCAGGTAGGCTGTGGCGTTGCAACGATGCTCAATTGGTACCAAGGGGCCCAAAGAGTGCCAAGAAAATATTCCCCACACCATGACACCACCACCACCAGCCTGAACCGTTGATACAAGGCAGGATGGATCCATGCTTTCATGTTGTAGACGCCAAATTCTGACCCTACCATCCGAATGTCGCAGCAGAAATCGAAACTCATCAGACCAGGCAACGTTTTTCCAATCTTCTATTGTCCAATTTCGATGAGCTTGTGCAAATTGTAGCCTCAGTTTCCTGTTCTTAGCTGAAAGGAGTGGCACCCTGTGTGGTCTTCTGCTGCTGTAGCCCATCTGCCTCAAAGTTCGACGTACTGTGCGTTCAGAGATGCTCTTCTGCCCACCTTGGTTGTAACGGGTGGTTATTTGAGTCACTGTTGCCCTTCTATCAGCTCGAACCAGTCTGGCCATTCTCCTCTGACCTCTGGCATCAACAAGGCATTTCCGCCCACAGAACTGCCGCTCACTGGATGTTTTTTTCTTTTTCGGACCATTCTCTGTAAACCCTAGAGATGGTTGTGCGTGAAAATCCCAGTAGATTAGCAGTTTCTGAAATACTCAGACCAGCCCTTCTGGCACCAACAATCATGCCACGTTCAAAGTCACTCAAATCACCTTTCTTCCCCATACTGATGCTTGGTTTGAACTGCAGGAGATTGTCTTGACCATGTCTACATGCCTAAATGCACTGAGTTGCCGCCATGTGATTGGCTGCTTAGAAATTAAGTGTTAACGAGCAGTTGGACAGGTGTACCTAATAAAGTGGCCGGTGACTGTATATATTAATGTGTAAATGTTATGTGACAACTAGCCCTCATCGAAGCGTTGAGGATAAGATGAGACGAGACTAGAAAAAAAAATATTCATTCTGAATAAATTATTAAATAATTTATAAGTAAATGTTTAAATTGTATAATGAGTCCAGTCACTTTTTAACAAAAACTAATAAAATTACATGGAAAGAACCTCCTTAATGCTCGTATTCATCCAGAACCCCCTTTTGGTGAGGAGATTGCCATCAGATTCTTCCTCCTTTCTTGAGGCATTTAGCATGTTACATTTAATTATATTTGAGACAAATATTAATCCATTAATCCCTAATGCTAATTTTGTCTTTCCACAACTCTTGAGTTTATCCACTGTAATTTGATCCTGGTTTATTAACAGGTTCAATGATGACTGCTTATGAATTGTTTAACATCCAGAAATTTAAAAAAAAAAAAAGACTGCCTTATCAAAAATACCAGAGACCGATCCAGACTGTATATTACACTCTTAGAAAAAAAGGTTCTATATAGAACCATACAAGGTTCTATCAGCGCTACGTATTTGGAACCCCTAAAAGGTTCTATACACTCTTAAAAAAGGGTTCCTTTGGGTTCTATATAGAACCCTGGGGTTCCATACTTGGCCAATAGAACCTTTTACCAAAAAAAAAAAAAAATGTTCTTTTTGGAGTTCCATGAAGCGGGGGATGGAACCATTTCTGGTTCTACAAATAAATAGAACCATTTCTTCTAAGAGTGTACCATCACGTGAATCAGAAAAAAAAGATCATTCATTCGTTGATTGATACAGCAAAATAGACAGAGATAGCAATTAATCTGTAGCTGTAATGAACATCCAATGAAGGCAAGTTACAAAGAACCCAAGTGCAGTTTATTTAGAAAAATGTGAACAAACTTGAAACAAAAACATGGACATCATGGACATGGACATCAATGAGGTGCATATCAGAGACCCATTTGCTTATCCACCTTCAGCTCCGACTCGAGAACATGAATCATTAATTAATGCATTTTTAATAACACTGTTTGATATCAAACTCGTCTCACAGGTTGGCAACAGTTTACTGCATTTTACAACACTTAACTATTTGGCAGATTTGGGACTTTTGGGTGTTAAGTTTGGGCTTTTAGAGAGGAATAAAAGCACCGCTGTGAAAAAAATGAAGGTGTTTGGACGAAATGTGCCAGTGGCACAATAATTATTATACCTGGGTTGTCTTGTTGGTAGCCAATATCGAAACCTATTGAACAGGACTTAGTATTTTAAGCATGAAACTAAATACTGTTTTTTTTTTTTAAATCTTTTGTGTTCGATAGAGACAGAAAATCATGCCCGTTTGAAACATCATGAGGGTGAGTAAATGATGACAGTCATTATTTTTGGGTGAACTATCCCTTTAAGGTCCTGGCTCACACCTAATTCTCACAATCCAAACCGTTTTAAAGGTTATTTTTATAATGTTAAGCAAAAACATTTGTGTAAAAATAGAGAGGGAGAGGAAATAAATTGCAAATACACAGTGCACAAGGATTAATGCTCCTTAAAAGTGTGTGTCAACTGCTCTGGCTGATGCCAGTGTAAAATTGCACCTTTGGCAAACATTATGCAGTACATAATCTGTCACTACCTACTAATATTCACAATTTATGTGCATTTGGTCACCTTTCAGGACCCATCAACATACACCACTGTAGCTAGTTTACTTTCCACTATATTATAACTTTATATAATGAAAGAGCAATTCAAAACCCTGAATAACATCAAAAAGTTGTCAATAAAACAGAAAAGCAAAAGTGCATGTTACAGTAGGTGACTAACTGCACACAAGAGATTCAATAAATAATATGAATTAAAAACATATCATAATAGACATTATATATGTTATTTTTGGGGTTAAGCATTGCTCAATAGATGTATTGCATGTTGTTGGAAATGTTATATTATATTTATGCTTTCATTATGTGATATTAACGTGTGTTTCTAAGGTAGTTTGTGTGTCATTTGTAAGTTCGATGGCAACACGCTAAGTCAAAATGTGGACAGTATATACTGTGGTGCTGCTTGTGCCTTTTTCATTTGTGCGAGAAAGAAAAGCATAAAGTTTTTGCCTTCCAAGCTTGACCACTATGTCAACAATCAATTATTTCATTCTCCAGAGAAAAGAGTTGCCCAGTATTGCCGCTGTTGAGATAGACTATAAGGTTTCAGTAAAACCGTTTGTTGTTGGATCTATAATTACTTGTCTTGTTCAGGGATAAACTAAAACCCCCTCGATCTCTGCCAGGGCAAAAATGTTAAAGTGTTTCTTTTGTAAAGTGTTTTGTACAGAAATCATTTTTGAGGTTTGTGAATATTTTACTCCTAGCCTAATGGGACCAGAAAAATAAATATATAAATAAACCTAGCATATTTTTATGCTTTATTTATGAGACAGAATAAAAGTGAAAATCTTTCAATCCCATTAAGAACACATACTGTATAATCAAGATATTTATCTTAGCTTTACTTCAGAAAAATTACAGTTTAAAATTAATTACAGTAAAAATTAAAATACATTACAGTTGACGTGATTAGTTAATATATTCTGTTTTTTTTTTAATTATTTATTTTTTATGTTGTCTATTTAAACTTTTGAATGGTAGTGTATGTTGTGAAAAATATTTTAGATAAAACATCACAGAGTGTTAATTTATAGATTACTTAAAGACAATGAGCACTATTGCATTCATTTTGACAGATATGATTTTAAAATCATACAGTATGCAACTACTTTTAATTCCAATGCTATTGACTGTTCTGAGAGTTGATGGAAAACTTGTACGTATTAGCATTTCTCTCAGACTTTAACCTATGTTTTAAAGCGTCGTCCCCTTGGAGGAAGTCGTGTAACTTCAACACATAAAAACACACAAAGGAGTCTAATGTGTGAATGGTTTTTCTGGCTAATTCCACAGGATTCAACCTGGTTGGCCTAGACGGGCCAGGGGGTGAATGTGGCTCAAAGTGGGACATTAAAGTTGTCTCCAAAATGTTTTTTTTTTTTTGCATTTAGCAGGAACAAGGCAGGCCGGCTAAAACTAAGGAGTAAAAATTGAAATAGGGGAAATCCCGAAATTCTTCAAGGTTTCATAAATAAATAAATAAAATAAAAAAATTAAATTGCCCTAATTATGGATTTTTGAAAATTACCTTTCATGTAGTGTGTAATGTAACAACTCTGAAGATCGGACCGGCACAGGGAATTTACATATAATAATTAATAATTGAAAATTAATAATTATTCATACAGGTTTTGGGTCACATGTTATTAAATCTCCCGATAAGGATGATATATATATATATATATATATATATGTTGTCAATTAATAATTAATTACATGATTAAAATATTGGAGTGAATTGGAGTTATTTGCAATTATCACATTATTACTGTCTTACTGAAATACTTCAGAAAATCAGTTGTGGGACACTATTACCTAAAACTGTGTCTATTAATGCAGATTGTCACTCGTTCTCACTACTTTGAGGAAAGATTACGCATGGTCATGGAGCAATATTTGTTCATGGAGCAGACTGAGCTCAGGACAAGCAGAGCTGACGTTGTTATGACAATGGGTGTTTTTGTTGCGACAAACGCGCTGTACACAGTAAACCAATCACAACAGATTGAGCTGTCTGGCCAATCAGCATAGCCGTCAACCCTCCCATTGTTTTCCCGCTGTCTTCCCGTTTTAGTATTTATGTGTGAGACGTACAAGCTCGGACAGATTCGGCTTGAAGTCGCTTTACAAAAAAGCTGTGCACACAGCCAAGCGAAATGAGGTCTTGCCGGTCTTGCGCACCCATCTTGTCATTTTGTCGCATCGAGTATAAAGGCTTTACTCCATGTCAGCGCACGCTCTGATCGGTAAAGGTGCACAGACCTCTCCCATCTCCAGCAGAAGCACCACTAACTCTGCCTTCGTTTCCCTCGTAAACTAATATTAGTATTTAAACAACATTTCTTTTAAATGACACACTGTCTCTTTCTCTCTCACACACATATGTAGGCTAGTTATAAACTCTTTTGACTTTTAATGATTAGCGCTTTATTTTTAAAGTTTGTGGGTAAGAATCGTGTAAAAAAAAATTCCCTTATTTTGGGATGGATTCCGGGAAATCTCCCGTATTTTCAATGTTCAATGTTGACAGCTGTGCCAATCAGAGGAAAGTAGGGAATCATTTGTTTGAGAATCATTGGACTTTTTTTGACATTAGGAAACTTTGAAATAGCATAATAGGGGCACTTTCAGATAAAAGGGGCCACATTCAGATAAATAAAAACAAATACATGTGATAATAAGTTACAGTTTTTCTCAATTGTTTACACACAAATTCTGGTACTTGAGACAAAATGAGCACAACATGTAACTAAACCAATTCTACTAAACTACAAGCACAATTCCTGCTTTACACTCAAATCGCAGTTCTAAAACACGCTTTTTTTTTTTTTTTCAAAACACTACACACAATTCTCTGTTTTTGGCACAATTTTCATGCAGAAAATATCTTGTTTTCACAAGGAACACACTGTCATTCAAATATGCACACTGACTCATGGTGGGTTCTATTATACCCAACGAACTGACTCTGACCTCGGATTTGACGTCACGTCCACACTTCAAGCGTTCTATTATGTTTTGCGTGTCCGAATCAGAGAAAGCTGTTGTCATGGTAGCACTGGCCGAGTACCAGGCACTTACATAAAAAAAAAAAATATATATATATATATATATATATATATATATATATATATATATATTATGACTACACCTTATCAAAACGCAGCCATTTGAACTTGAAAATGTTCACTTTATTTAATGTTTTTCATGTTAATCTTCTGTTTTCTGTACTAACAACGTTAGTAATTGCACTCACAACAACTGATTCCCATACCTACAGGGGACGCAGTAATACGAGTGATTATAATCGTCATTTAAAATACAAAAGCTGTTCAAAAACAATGAAAACAATTAATTCTTACAAGTCACAGGGCGCAGCCATCTTGAATTCCGAAACGGAATTCTTGCTCGGTGTCCTCGCGGTTGTCCGACGTCCGAAAGGAGAAATCTGAGGAAAGAGGGCGTGTTGCTAGGCAACGTCTGTCATCCGATTCGGATCTCCGAGACGGATGAATAATAGAACGCACCATCATCACAAGGGCAAACACCCATTACACAGTTTTACAATTAGCAATCAGAGCTTTAGGATAAAAGGGCAACAGGTGAGCTCTTCAATGGAGCAATGGATGCCCACATTGGAAACAGAGCCAGAGGAGTGAGAGTAAGAGGAGGAGGAGGCCTAGGACCGTAATCTCTGATGAGATCCGAGCCACTTTGGTTGATCATGTGCTCAACCATGGTCTATCAATGAGGGAGGCTGGGCAAAGAGTACAGCCAAATCTGAGCAGGTACACTGTAGCATACATCATCCGGACTTTCCGAAATGAGAATAGGTAAGGTATCTACTCTCACTAGAAAATTGCAGTACTGCATATCAATACAGTACTCAATGAGTACAGTAGTACAGTGCCTGTGGACTGTTCTGTAGGACTGTAATACAGTTTTTGCCCATTGCTTGAACACTATAGACACATGCTTAAACCAAAGTAACATAACCTGAAGTTGTTCTTACTATACCTTAAACAAAGTGTAACCATACCTTAAACAAATGCGCTGCTTTGCACTTTAGTTGCAATTCTGTAACACACTTGCTCCTTTCTGCAACACACTTGCTCCTAGACACTACACACTATTTCATACATAAGACACTTAGTTCAAAAATGAAATCTCAGGGTACCATTGGGGAAACACATCAATTCAAAATACAACACACATTGGTTAATTGAAAAGACATAGACACACACCTGAAAACACTTACTTACAAAAATGAACACCAATCAGCCAGCTACAAAAATGCCTCAGTTAAGCCGCTTTGAGAACTTTGCAAGCATGGAGGCAGGGAGAGCTAGAGGCAGAGGAAGAGGAGGACAGAGAGAGAGAGAGAGAGAGAGAGAGAGAGAGGAGGACAAAGAGAGAGAGGACAAGGACGTGGTCAAAGAGGCCACACAAGGACCATTATTTCGGATGACATAAGAGCAACTTTGGTGGACCATGTTATAAACCATGGCCTGACTATGAGGGAAGCTGGGCAGAGAGTCCATCCTAATCTAAGCCGCTTCATAGTTTCATCCATAATAAGGACATTCCGACTGGAAAACAGGTATGTCTTCAACTCTCTACTCTACTCAGACTGCATTGCATTGCATCTTCTTCCGCTCATCCGGGGCCGGGTCGCGGGGGCAGCAGTCTAAGCAGAGATGCCCAGACTTCCCTCTCCCTAGACACTTCCTCCAGCTCTTCTGGGGGGATACCGAGGCGTTCCCAGGCCAGCCGGGAGACATAGTCTCTCCAGCGTGTCCTAGGTCTTCCCCGGGGCCTCCGCCCAGTGGGACGTGCCCGGAACACCTCCCCAGGAAGGCGTCCAGGAGGCATCCGGAACAGATGCCCGAGCCACCTCAGCTGACCCCTCTCGATGTGGAGGAGCAGCGGCTCTACTCTGAGCTCCTCCCGAGTGACCGAGCTTCTCACCCTATCTCTAAGGGATCGCCCAGCCACCCTGCGGAGAAAGCTCATTTCAGCCGCCTGTATCCGGGATCTTGTCCTTTCGGTCATGACCCAAAGCTCATGACCATAGGTGAGAGTAGGAACGTAGATTGACTGGTAAATCGAGAGCTTTGCCTTACGGCTCAGCTCCTTCTTCACCACAACAGATCGGTACATCGACCGCATTACTGCTGAAGCTGCACCGATCCGTCTGTCAATCTCCCGTTCCATCCTACCCTCACTCGTGAACAAAACCCCAAGATACTTAAACTCCTCCACTTGAGGAAGGATCTCTCCACCAACCTGAAGTGGGCAAGCCACCCTTTTCCGGCTGAGGACCATGGCCTCGGATTTGGAGGTGCTTATTTCTTTCTATTCTACTCAGACTGTATCTAGATTATTTACAGTACTGTAGCCTACCATATCACATTACTGTATGACATGTATTGTATTCCAGAGTGCTAAAGCTCCTTTTTTTCAACAAAAGTGGTAGTTTTGTGAAACATACCATGATACTGTAACGTGTTGAGATGTTTCAGTGCTGTATATGGTAAATACAGTAAAGTTCAGTATACACAGTACTGTAAAAAAGAAAAAAAAAACGAGAACAATTTGTGGTTGCAATTTTCTGCAGAATGACTAGAAGACCTGCTGGGGGTGGACGCCAACGCCTGTTCACGCAACAGCAGGAACTTGCCATAGTGAACCTAGTCAGAGCAAACAATGCAATCCGTCTCCACCAGCTACAGCAACAAATACTTGCAGATAGACAAGTATTCAACAACATAAATCGAGTAAGCATTACAACTATCAGACGGATCTTGGTAAAGCACCACATGACCATGAAGCAACTGTACAGGGTCCCATTTGAGAGGAACAGTGTCAGGGTCAAAGAACTTCGACATGAATATGTGCAGGTAAGTGTTTCAGTCCTTTAAATTTACAATAAAGAATGGGTGCACAGTAACAGATGAATACCACTGGATTAGTACCACATAGATTCATTCAGAAAGCTACACCGGTGGGATGGGTCGGTTCGGTTCTGTATAGTAGTGTAAGTGTGTGCTTTGAGTAAAGCCATCCACAAAATGTATTTTTTGTTACAGAGAATCTTGGACATGGATGGGGCTGCCCAGCCGCATGAATGTATTTACATTGACGAGGCTGGATTCAACCTTAGCAAAAACAGACGACGGAGACGTAATATCATTGGCCAAAGGGCAATTTTGCACGTCCCAGGGCAGCGTGGGGGAAATATCACTTTGTGTGCTGCCATAAGTCTTCGAGGGCTACTGCACCATCATGCCAAACTGGGTCCCTATAATGCACAACACATAATAACATTTCTAGATGCACTTCATGATGCAGTTGTACAGGATGGACCAGAGCAGCCCAGGTTTGTTGTTGTCTGGGATAATGTCAGTTTCCATCGGGTTGCTCTGGTCCAGGACTGGTTCACAAACCATGATCAATTTGAAATTCTGTACTTGCCCCCTTACTCGCCATTTTTAAATCCTATAGAGGAATTTTTTTTTCCGCTTGGAGATGGCGTGTATATGACCGCCAACCACATGCCCGTATGCCTCTTCTGCAGGCAATGGAACAGGCCTGCGGAGACATTGAGGTGAGGTCAATCCAGGGATGGATTCGGCACACAAGGGGATATTTTCCCCGATGCTTAGCAAGAGAAGACATTGCTTGTGATGTTGATGAGATCCTGTGGCCAGACCCCAACAGACGGCAGGATCCATAAGCCCACTTGCGCACAATTGTGTTTTTCTGTGTTTATAGTAGTGTGTTGTTTGTTTTATTTTTGATTTAACTGAATTTACTGTACTGTAAAATATACTAATTTAATAATTTTGAATTCATTATTTCATTTTTTGGTAACTGTGAAAACATGCCCTCTATGGAATTGAATAAAACATTGACAACAAAAGACTGTAGTTTTTTTATATAAAGTAGACTAGTGTGTTGCTGCTGATCTGAAAGTGTATTCATATGATGCAAGTGGGTATCATTTTGTCATCAGAGTGACATTTTGACAAAGGATTGTTAGGTTTTGATAGTAGAGTTTAAATTTGACATAGATGTGAATGGTTTATTTTCCAATGTTGTGTCTTATTTGCTTGTGTGTAGAGTTTTGACACAATGAGCCAAATTTAGCAAAATGTGTGTAAGCAATGGGCAAAAACTGTAATACTGTAAAGTATGTTTCAAGTATTTAAGAAATGTATACCTACTTTGTATTTACAGTATTTTACTATTTGTTTGGCAGAACTGAAAGATTACTAAGACAGGGTGGTCAGGAATGTGTTCTGTCTCCTGAACAGGAAACTGAAATCATAAACATGGTCCTAGAAAACAACGCCATAACATTACAGCAAATACAAAGAAAAATAATAGAAAACAATGACATATTTCAAAATATTGATCGGGTAAGCTTATCAACACTGGACCGTGTCTTGCGCAGAAATCATCTCAGGATGAATCAGGTCTAAAGGGTGCCATTTTAACGCTATTCAGAAAGAGTCAAAGAATTGCGATATAATTATGTGCAAGTGAATCCCACAATTGATGCATACTCTCAAAACTGTATACAGTAAATTATACATATTTCAATATTGTAATCATAATGATTGTGCTTCACAATAGTGACCACTCCATGTCTATTTCTGATATTGTCATGTGTGTTTCAGAGTCCTTGAGCTAAAGGTGGCTGCAGTGGAGCACCAGTTCATCTTCATTGATGAGGTTGGGTTCAACCTCACAAAAAGACAAAGGAGGGGAATGAATATCTTCGGCCAGAGTGCCACTGTTGAAGTCCCTGGCCAGCGCGGAGGGAACATCACAATGTGTGCAGCGATTACCCACCACGCCGTCATCCATCACCATGCTACCCTTGGACCCTACAACACCGCCCATCTGATCACATTCCTGGGCACCCTACACAACACACTCATTCCACCAGATCAGGTAGATGGCCCAGAGCAGCTCAGGTACGTTGTCATTTGGGACAACGTAAGTTTCCACAAGGCTGCTCTGGTTCGTAACTGGTTCACTGCCCACCCCCGCTTTTTAGTTGTTTTTTCCCCTCCATATTCTCCATTCCTCAATCCTATTGAGGAATCTTTTTTCAGCCTGGAGATGGAAAGTGGTATGACCATAATCCACAAATGCATATAACTCTTCTCCAAGCTATGGAGGACACATGCGGAGATATATCAGCTCATGCTTTTCATGGCTGGAATAGCCATGATAGACGATATTTCCCCCGCTGCTTGGCCAGGGAAAACATTGCTTGTGATGTGGATGAGGTGCTGTCGCCAGTATAGTATAAAAACAACATTCTCAAATATTTTACAACACATGTATATGCTGTCTGTAGTAAGTGTAACACTGAACAAAAAAAAAGGCCTAAGTCATTATGATGAATGAACAAGAAGTGTTTTCCATTCATCATAGTGTTTTACATCGACCACATCAGTGTTCAACTGGTTCTTATAAATGTCTATTCATATGATGGTTTGTATGTGTCATTTGAAAACAAAAATACCATTTTGAGAAGAAATAACATTGTTTTGAATGTAAAGTTTTGAAGGAGAATGGACTACTTGCACTGAGCTTCGCGACACACTTCCGTTTGGAAACAATACAGTACATATCACTTATTTCCGGTTACGTTTACTTTTAATGTACTGTGGTCAATGAGTTGAACAAACACCACCTAAAATGAGTGTATTTTTAGTGACAGAAGAAGGGATATTCTGATGTTTACCATGTGCAGAATTTTCAAAACTCATCGGAACATTAAGTTTCAATCCAAACCAAGCCAATCCGAGAAAGTTGCGGCTCTTAAAAATACGCCATTATTTCACCACGGGGTGTCAGTGTTCATCTACACTAGTGACCGCGACGCTGAAATGTGTGAGAACAGATTAATAACATCAGTACAAAACACGAACATTTATTTCTTTGGATTAAATATTGTAATCATTCAGTGTCGTTTTTCAATGTCAATCGTTTTACTATTACATGTTCATGCCCAAAATGCTTGATTAATATTCAGAGAAGTTGACTGTCATTCTCCTCTAGCTACGTGCGTTCTGATCGCAGGCACCTCGCGATCTTTCATTCATTCATTAAACTATGTTAAAAAGACAGGAATAAAGCACCAATGCACACTTTTTATTAGTCAAATTCATTAAAAAATGTAAACTCAAGTAAAGAATATAATACTGCTGTTAATGAGAAGACAGAAGACTGCTGCAGGTTAGTGGATCAATATATTTAGCCTATTTATTATTCAGAATCGAATAGTTAGAAAGAAAATATATTTATAGGAACATTTCAGCAGGCTCAAGATAATTAATACAGAGATCGTTATTCATTGTTTTAATCAATTGGCGTCCACAAAACGTAGTGATAATTTGCATTCTCATGTATGGACGTGCGATGAACACTCTAACCGGAAACTCCTGGTATGTAATAAGTAGAACGCGGAAGTAGTTGTGCAAGTAGTCCATTGAGGCGTTTTGCCCATTGTGTGTGTGTTTTTTTTTTTTTTTTGATTTGTGTGTAGAGTTCTGAGAATATTTTTCTTTCAGAAAATGTGTGTAAACAATCGAGAAAAACTGTAATTTCATAAATTCAGTATGTCAGACCCACCTGCACTTTTGTTTTGTTTTTTTACTAACAATCACTTAAAACACCTTCAGTGTATGGATTAGAATTGTTTTTTATAAATTTAAACAATTTGAGGGCTTTCTAGACAAACATGACAGAGAAGCAGCTCTCTCCGTGACCTGTCAACAAAATCATTATCTCACCTGTTTGTAACCCTACCTCGGAAAGCATCATTGACAGACACTGACATCTCATCAAAATCTCATTCCAGTCTTGCGTTACCTCCTTATAAATTTTAATGATTCAGGAGTCGATTATTCCACGTACAATGCAGTTAAACAAACTTCATTTTTTCCTTCTCCTTTTCCAGTACTCAAGAACAGCAAGCCTCTTTCTTTACACTGATGATAGCTTGCGGACTGTCCCGATGGATCTTTCTATCAGCAAGGTGCTTGTGTTTGGTATGCTGGTGGGTGAATCTTTTTTGAAACAAAGCTTCTATTCAGGTCCATTACTGCACCATTGATTTTCGCTCTAGGAGGTGGGCAGGGACTCCTTACTGAATATTTATGAATACACTGTGTTTAAGGCCACATGGAAGAAGTACAGGGACAAAGGAAACTATTTTGAAAGGAATTTCAGCAACGTGGTCAGCTAAGTTTGCTCTTCTACTACTACTTTCTTAAAAGTATGTATACGAAGGTCTGGTGGCAACTGGCAACATAATCTGAAATGATCCAACAGTGAACCTGTGCAAATTAAAAAAAAATGAGCATTTGCCATTTTTCACACCTTAACAGCCCAACAAACACATATTTCAGTTGCACTGTGTGTGTGTGTGTGTAACAGGTCTGCACAGACAAAGCACTTTGAGAATAAAGACATGCTTTTCAAATGGAGTAAAATTGCAGTCTATTAGAGGTCTCATGTTGTGAAAACTAGCTTTAAACCTGAACAGTTGGCCATAGTTATAAGCACTACTTGCAAAGAGGTACCTTGTTAAGTCGGAGGAGGGGAAACATTATCCCACCGTGCAATCTCAGGTTTTGCATAAATGGCCGTAACTGCTCTCCTGCAAATTATTCTCACAGACATTTGAACAGAATTACGTCGCTTTACGTTCTGACTTTGTTATGAAAACCAAATAAAGGTTTTCTGGGGAATAAAAACAGTAGCATTTAGACACTAACAAATCCAAACTATAACAAAGTCCATTTAATGCATTTCAAGGGTCTTTAAAAATAATCAGGGACTTGTTAATCTTCCATAATAATATTGTGAAATATTAGTGATGTATATGTTATTTGTTATATGGTGTAGTTACAACAAATAACCAGCAGGAGCAAACTGGCTCATGCTAATCAGCCAAACCTTGATCCGCTGTCAGAAACCGTTCAGAGAGACTGTGATTTCTCATTTAGGCCCTGTTTACACAAGAACGCTCGCGGGTGAAAACGTAAAAATATTTTATCAGATGCGCCTTTCGTTTACACGGCGACGGCGTTTTTGAGGCTTAAAAATGCAAAAAAGTGAAACCACCCTCCAGAGTGGAAATTTTAAAAACGCTCCACCACCGCGTTCCCGTGTAAACAGTAAAAATGCAAAGTCTGCTTGACAGTGAAGGTTGTACGCAGGCGCGTGGACTTTTTGTTGTAGTATGCACTCCTAGTCGCCTGGAGTGCATACTACATTAAATTTCACACACTTTTGCGTCACCATTTGCACGCGGATTTCCGACACAAAACGCTTGTCTAAACGCAGAATAAAAAGTGATGACACAACGCCACTTTTGCGTTTTCTCTTCAGAATCGTTTCCGTGTAAACATAGCCTTAGTTGTAGGTCTTTGGATGGAAGCTGTCACGTAAACCTGTTACGATCTGTGATTGGATATACGTATCTACGTATAAGTACGTACTAAAAGAAAACAACGCAGATCACGTGTGTTAAGTGACGACATGTTGAAATAAAGTCAAGCTAAAGACAATCTTCCGTCTCCTCATATATTTTACGAAGATGGTAAAACTTCACATGGTGTCAGAAGTTAACTGAAACGGCACGCGGACTCGAAGATTAGTTTTCACTAGAGGAAACCGCCCAGAATGGCAAAGTTTTCGGCGCCAGAGCAACTCAACTTCGCTAAACCGGAGGATTGGCCCGATTGGAAACAACGCTTCTCCAGGTACCGAATAGCAACGAAGCTTAACAAAGAGCCAGCCGATGTCCAGGTCAGTGCATTGATTTATTCTATGGGCCCGGAGGCAGAACAAGTGTACAAATCATTCGTCTTGGAGGATGAAGAGGATTTTGACTATGTGTTGAGGCTGTTTGACGAGCACTTTGTGCCGAAAAGGAACGTGATTTTCGAGAGAGCACGTTTCCACTCGCGGACGCAAGAGGCGAGTGAGTCCGTTGAACAGTACATAAGGCACCTGTATGAACTCGCAGCTCACTGTGACTTTCATGAGAAGGATGAGGAAATAAGAGATAGACTGGTCATAGGGATTAAAGACAAAGATCTTTCATTGAAATTACAAATGACAAGTGACCTCACTCTGAAAAAGGCAGTTGACATGTCCAGACACTCTGAGCTAGTGAAGCAACAGAACAGCGAGGCTGGCGCATCAGGGCACGTTGATGAAGTAAAATCAAAGCCTTATAAAAGTAAATGGAAAAAAAACACAGTATGAGGCAACGGGAGGAAGAAAAGAAAATGAACGGAAAAACTGTGGAAGATGTGGGCGCAGACATGCAAGAGACAAATGCCCAGCTAAAGACAGAGAATGTAATAAATGCCACAAAATTGGTCACTTTGCAAACAAATGCAAAACCAGAATGGTACAGGAAGTGACTGATGAAGTTGACAGCTTATTCTTAGGCTCAATAAATGAGACTACCACTAAGAATAAGGCTACAGTGGATGAAGTCATCACTGATACAGAGCCACCATGGCGCACAACTGTAGTTATATGCCATACTCCAGTTAGCTTCAAGATAGATTCTGGAGCTGACACAACGATAATAAATGAGGCTACATATAGCAGCCTCCGTGTTAAGCCAAAACTTAGTCCAGTTACCTCTAAACTGGAAAGTCCAGGAGGAAAAGTGGTCCATTTGGGGCAATTCCTAGCTAAAACACAAGAATTAAAAGGGAGAAAAATAACAGACTGTTATTTTAGGGTAATAGTGGCAAAGTCTACATGTGATAACCTACTCAGCAGATCTGTCGGTGCTCGCTTGGGTCTGATAAAACACATCGGAGAAATCAGTGTGTTTGGGGAGTTAGGACTGCTTAAAGGAGACCCTATAAAAATAGTCCTAAAAGAAAACGCTAAGCCATACAGCGTCGCAGCCCCTCGACGGATACCCATTCCACTGCTACCTAAAGTAGAAGAGCTGAAGCGAATGGAAGAAAATGGCATAATAGAGCGTGTGACGGAGCCCACAGAATGGGTAGCGCCCATGGTGTCTGTGATTAAGCCGACTGGAAAAGTAAGAATCTGTGTAGGTCTTACAAAACTGAATGAGAACGTAAAAAGGGAAAAGTTCATCTTGCCGACCACAGACAGCATCTTGCACAAACTGGCCGGAAGTAAGGTGTACACAACTCTGGATGCTGCCAGTGGATTTTGGCAGATGGCCCTAGATGAAGAAAGTTCAAAGTTAACTACCTTCATTACACCAAATGGCCGCTACTGCTTTAAACGGCTCCCATTTGGAATAACATCGGCACCAGAGATATTCCAAAGGAGGATGCAGGAACTGCTGCAGGATCACGAGGGCACGGTAGTTTACATGGACGATATACTAGTGTTCGGAGCCACCCTGGAAGAGCACGACCGCCGCCTGAAAAGGGTGATGGAGACAAGCCGTGCATCTGGCCTAAAACTCAACCGCCAGAAGTGTAAGTTCAGGCAGGCTTCCCTTCACTTCCTGGGCCAGGTTATCAGTAAGGAGGGTGTGACTCCAAGCCCAGAAAGAGTGTCTGCCATCACCGCCTTAGAAACACCTACAAATGTGAGTGAGTTAAAAAGAGTACTTGGTATGGTGAATTATGTTGGCAGATACATACCCAACTTGTCACAAATCCTTCATCCCCTCAACGAGCTGTTGAAGAATACAGTGGCATGGGTGTGGGACTCGCAGCAAGAAGCAGCCTTCGAGAAGGTAAAGACACTGATATCCTCTGCACCTGTCCTTCAGTACTTTGATCCAAAACTGCCCATGGTAGTAGGTGCTGACGCGTCCAGTTATGGATTAGGTGGAGTACTACTGCAAAATCATGGAGGCGTACTCAAACCAGTAGCCTACTGCTCTCGTACACTAAATGAAGCAGAAAAAAAGTACGCACAAATAGAAAAGGAGTGTCTTGCTAGTGTATGGGCTTCAGAAAAGTTCTATCTATATTTGTGTGGTCTGGAAAGCTACAAGTTACTTACCGACCATAAACCACTGGTGACACTCATCAACCACAGAGACCTAGACAAAACTCCACTGAGGTGTCAACGACTTCTGATCCGCCTTATGAAGTTCAACCCTGTCGCTGAGTACATCCCTGGTAAGAACCTGATAGTACCTGACGTGCTGTCAAGGCACCCGGAGTCAAAAGTGGACGACACAAAACTGAGCGAGGACGTCCAGGCATACGTGGACGCCATCGAAGAGCTGGAAAGGCCTAAAACAGTGCTGGAGCGCATAAAGGCAGAGACAGAGAATGATGAAACCCTGCAGAAGGTCAGACTATACATTAAGTCTGGCTGGCCGCGATATAAAAGGGACGTTGTCACACCAGCTTTAGACTATTTTATGGAGAGAAGTAGTCTTAGTGAGCATGATGGACTGGTAAAGAGGGGAAACCAAATTGTGATCCCACAATCTATGAGAACTGAGATGCTGGAGAGGATCCACCATGGGCATCAGGGCTTAAACAAATCCAGGGAGAGATACAAAGATGCCATCTGGTGGCCAAAGATTAGCCATGCGGTAAAGGAAAAAGTCGTCTCATGCCCACACTGTAATGAACACAAACCAAGCCAAAACCGGGAACCACTCATCACAATGCCTTTGCCAGAGCTCCCTTGGCAAAAACTAGCTGCAGATCTGTGTGAGTTTAAAGGAAAGTACTTCCTGGTTGTTATTGACTATTATTCAAGATGGCTTGAAGTATTGAGTCTCACCCAGACCACAAGCGAAGCAGTTATAGGTAAGCTGATGAGCATATTCACACGGTTCGGGATACCTGAAGAGCTGATGACCGATAACGGCCCGCAGTTTACCTCACAGCGGTTCCAAGTCTTCACATCCAAGTATGATATCCAGCATACTAAATCGAGCCCATACTATCCCCAAGCTAATGGGATGGCAGAGCGAGCTGTCAGGACCGCTAAAAGCATCCTTAGGCAACAAGATCCCCAGCTAGCTCTCCTGATCTACAGGGACACAGCCACAGAGCCGACAAAAGAAAGCCCAGCCAGACTCCTTATGGGAAGGAGACTGCGAACCACAGTCCCCAAGCTCCACCATCAGCTGAGACCAGCATGGCCCAACCTGTCAACAGTCAGAAAGACAGATGCCAAAGCTAAGCAGGCCTACGAATACACCTACAACAGGAGATACTCAGCAAAGCCGCTTCCTGTCTTAGGTGTCGGCGACAGAGTGCGACTGAAAACAGACTCAGAGAAGACATGGAGAGGGACCGGTGTAATACAGGCTTCATGTTCCACTCCACGTTCGTTTGTGGTGAAAACGCCACAAGGAGACACCACCAGACGAAACCAGAGGCATCTGCAGATCGTGAACCAAGAAAGGAAGGACACTCCGACAAAGTCACCAGAAGTCTCCACCCCACCGGGTACCATGCCATCCCCCAACCGTCCAACCCAAACTGATTCTGAGACTGGTAGCATCACATCGCCACCCAGAGTTTTGAGGACACGCTCTGGACGTGCTGTGAAACCTACTGTCAAGCTGACATATTAGTCAGAAGAAAAGAGTTAACTAGTAACGTTTACAGATGATTACAGACCAGTTAAAGAAAAAAAAGGAAGGTCTGAGCAGAGTGTTTGTTTGTTTATATCTGCTTGTTCATTCATATTACTGTTAGACATGTGCCGGTAATCGGTAATGCGATAAATCGCGGTAATGAATATGCACGATATTGTTATCGCGGGCTCTTCAAAATACCGTGAAAAATAATAGATTCGAATTTAGACTTTTAGAGCGTGCATTAACTTATTTTCCATCAACCGCTCAAACACTGCGTATATGCTGCGCAAAACACGCACGCACTCTGATGTAAACAATCCCCACATAAGCACTGTGTGCATGCGACAGTGCGCACTAGTCAAACAATCCTCACATGGAGTAGAAGCATGGCGGAACGCTCACGACGATTTATCCCCGCAGGGCTGCCAACTCTCACGCATTCAGCTTGAGACTTTCAGACAGGACGCGGAATACGCGCGCGACGCGCAGGGATGTTTTGCTGCTGCGTCGACCTGCATCGACCAACACACGCCAGGGTTAAAGTTCAAAATAGTTCAACTTTTTATTTGTAAAATGGCAAATCGCGTTGTATCTGAAGGGCAACGTTGAACCAAGCGGTCAGCGTCGCGCATTTCGCGTCCTGTCTGAAGGGCGCTTAACGCATTTGACACTTTTCACACGCTCTCCCACAGAGAAAAATCACAGAGCAAAGAGGACACTGACACCGACAGACTAGACAGAGCAGATTACTTTTGATATGAAAGTTGTTATTGATAAATCAGCTCTTAGGTTCTGATCACAGATAGTTGCTCCTCAGTTCAAGTAAGCCGATCATGTTACTTTCGTTTTTATTTAAAGATACAGTACAACTTACCGAAAGGTATATTTACTTATACATAATAACGATCAATAAGTGTTTTTAAACACGGAAAGAGGTCAGTAACACTGCAGGTCAGTAACAGTTGTGTCACAAAACGTTACATTTACCACAGGAAAGCCATTTAATGTCCAGCAAATTAGTTGAATAGAAAAAAATAACAAGGAGTATTTTTGCTAAATATTATATTTAATTTCTCTCTGTATGTTTACAGCATTATGTGTATTTTTTTTTCTTGAGAAATATTAAAAGACTGGGGCCTACCTAATATTTATCCAAAAGAGTCAATATTGAATTAAGACTGAAATCAAATCCAAGAATTTAATTGAGTAATACAAACAGTAACCTACCAGTCATTGTATCATAAACATTGTAACATGTTGTCACTAAACTTTAAAAAAATTATTTAAATAGTTTAAAATTAACTATTTAAAAATGTTGGGGTTTTTTTTAGAGACCCACAGTGCATCTGTTTTTCTTAAGCATTAAAATATTAATTTCATTAAAATATCGTGATAATACCGTATACCGTGATAAAAGCTCTTCAATTAACCGCAGCATGAAAATTTGATACCGGCACATGCCTAATTACTGTTAATATCTACTTAAACAGGAAGTTTGAAAAGAATAATATTGATAAATAGAATAAGAGAAATTATGCTTATTTGATACATATGCTTTCTTAAAGGTATATGAAAATTATTTTGTTGGCATACAAAAGTAACTTCTAAGAAACAGTTGTTTTGTTTAATACTGTTATGAGACCCCAGACTAAAAGGGGGAGATGTCACGTAAACCTGTTACGATCTGTGATTGGATATACGTATCTACGTATAAGTACGTACTAAAAGAAAACAACGCAGATCACGTGTGTTAAGTGACGACATGTTGAAATAAAGTCAAGCTAAAGACAATCTTCCGTCTCCTCATATATTTTACGAAGATGGTAAAACTTCACAGAAGCATTATGCCAAATTGCCATCTCACCCTCATGTAACTTTAAGAGTTCTGTGTTTAATGTCAAATGATTGCTGTAATCAGCCTGTGTTGGAAATGGACATTGATCACTTAAAATATGAATGACCCTAGAGACGCATCGGATATAGTAAATTATGTGACGTCATTAATCTGCGCTCGCATTTAAAGGGTTATTTCACCCCCAAAAAATTCTGTCAGTAATTACTCACCATCATGTTGTTCTAACCCCGTAAGACTTTCGTCAATCTTTGGAACTCAAATTAAGATTTTTTTATTAAATCTGAGAGTTGTCTCACTACAGGCTTCTATGTAATTGGAACTAACTCTTTAAGTTCAAGCGCATCTTCAGGTGAGCTCTCGCCTGTTTGTTTGCGTTCTTTGGCCTGGCTGTGACCGTCCCGGGGTAAGAGGACCGATGGTAGAATGAGTGCAATCTCAAGTGTGTATGTGGCAACTAAATGGTTTGTTGATCTTGTTTAGTGGGCAAATGTCACTACAAACGTCTTTAACGGATGGCTGCTGTGTGGGTGTCTGTGTCCTTCAGGTGTGGGTATGACACGTTTTAATGAATTGTTGTTGCCATTTTAAATCATAGCCACTGGTCCGATAGCAAATCGCCTGTATTGGTTTCTAGTTTGTGATTGTGCGATTGACGACTGCTGTGAACTTTTTAAGGGACATCCTTTTAAGTATAAAATCCCACAGCTCTGTAACTGTAGGTTGGTAAATCTAAATTTCTCCTGTTAAGAAAATATTTAAATTGTCTTTTAATCATTTGTATGAAATTTAGGGGTATTTTAGTCCGGGTAGTGATGTTACCGCTGTTTTGACATAGACTGTTTTGACGATGTACTACTGTGCTCAAATTACATCCTCATATCCCTGCTTCACACACGCTGCCTACGTTAATGTTTAAGTAATATATAATGCCCATATTTAAGATTACAAATTGCCTTGTGCTCTGCCCAGTTTGTTTGGAATTTTGCTTGCTTTGTCGGTTTCTTTGGCAAAGATGTTACTGATGTGAATCTTGATTTATTTCTGTATATTGTACACCTATATACCTTCTTGGTGGTGTTTTCACCATGTGCCGTGACTGTTCACTTCACTGGGGTCCTTGTGCTGTGAGTGTGTGTGTGTGTTTGTGTGAATGGAATGCAAGTATCTTTTATATTTGCCTTGTTAACTGCCATCGGCTATCAGGAAATTAAAATGACATTTGCCGATGTTTATATGTGTCATGAACGCTGTGCTCAGGTGAAACTTTTTTCCCCTCTTTTTATTTGGGCGGGGCGAGATACCGAGATGGAAGAGGGACCCGTTTTTGAATGTTATTTTTCAGAAATAAGGTTATAATATCAACCAAAAAAGTGACATTAAAGTTTGTTTTTGTTTCATAAATTGGTCTGATTGTATTTCTTCTCATTCTAGGATAGTGTGATCAATAGCCGAAAGACTTGTATGTTTCAGTGGCATAAAAGAAGGAATAAATCTGTGATGTGATCTGGGAAAATCCACCACATGGTGACATTTGACATATTACAGGTTTTGTGACCATATTAAAGCTGGGTTCAAGCCCTTTCCAAATCTGTTTTTTTTTATTTTATTTTTATTATTTTTTTTTTTAATAATTTGTCTGTAACAAAAGTTATGGTTATCTGAAGTCGGCTGATCGCTATGATTTTCAGAAACGGAATTTTGAGAAAAACAGGTTTAGTTAGTTACAACAGCCAAGTTGTTATGTTAAACATTGGTATCAGTATCGGCCCAGAATTTCCAACCCGATCTCACGGGAATTCGTACGAATTTTACGAGGTGGCTAATTCGTAACAATTCGTACGACCTCACTCGTACGATTTTGCTAAATCGTACATATTTTATGAATTAGCCAATTCATATGAATTCGTACGAATGACCTACCCCTGACCCCGCCCCTAAACATAACCGTCACGTGGGTTTAGACAAATCGTACAAATTCATACGAGTGAGGTCGTATGAATTAGTACGAATTAGCAACTTTTGAATCACTCGTACGAATTCGCACGAATTGGTCGTGAGATAGGGTAGGAATTTCCCAATCAGTGCATCCCTATAATAAACTTTTGTAATTTTGCATAAATACCTGTGTCTCCATTTATTCCTGTCTTTAGTGGGGAACCTGTGTGATGATAATATTCTCTGGAAGAAATTCCCAGGGTGGCGTAGTCAAAGATCAAAACTTGTTCTTTTTCCCTTCAGAGTACAAACTATTTCATTATTGAACTTTTTTTTTCATTTGTCTATTTCTCCAGGTTGCCACACAAATATAATGTGTTCTGCCATAATACCTTGTATAACCATATGTTTACTGTTTGACAGAATATGTGTTTTTTTCTTGGCTATTGAAGCATCAGCTGTTACAAAACCAAGTGAGATGCCTACCTCCTAGGCACCTACCTTTCAAATGAGTCATGAACTGCATTTTTTTTTATGTTTCCTGATGCACTTATCATGATAGTACTTTATTACTGTACTGTACTGTATTTTACATAAAAAAATGTTCATAATTTAGAAATAGGCATTTTTTCAACCCTGATTTTAGTCCTTGGAAGGGGTGTGTCTGATGTGAGACTTCAATGTAAACGCCCACTGCTATGATTGGCTAACATTTTTGCACATGAAATAAGTCTTACATGTGAAACTCTCTCAAAATCTTTTACTACGTTTTTACTATAACAGCTGTCATGATTAACTAATAAGTGTTGATTATAGCATTATATTTAAATGTACCTCCGTGACAAGAAGGTTTGCAACAATAAGCATTGCAGCCGATCACAGTCATCTCTGATGGGCGCATGAATGCAGTGATCTCATCAATGCAAATCGACTTCTGCACTCTCACAAATACTTTCTTCATAACTAACAGTTCAAACACAATGTAAATACAATATTCATTGTGCAGTGTAGACCGCATCATTGATTATAACAGGAGTTTTGGGGAAGAGTCCAGAACTTAGTCACTGATAAACTCACTCTGATTGATTGACAGCTTCAGGGATTGTAAAGCAGGAATTAAAGAATTAAAGTGAAAAAAATTATTCTGATGGATTTTCCAGGCCAAGTCATATTCCTTTAACTTTATTTAAATAATCGAGACCAATTGCGTTTTAAGTGGAGATGTTTTAAACCTCTTTAATATTGCCATTGCCGTTTTTTTCCACGTCGTGCAGTTTGCTGTGGAATGACCTCACAGGAGGAGGAAATCCTGAAATCTCAAAAACCGTTCAAATTAAATAATATTGTCAATTTAGCAACACAATCTGATCCTGTTTGTTATGTTCAAAACGCATTTCTGCCTAGACCACACAATGTGCATGTGCAATCTTCACATAGAACACATTTTTCTATTTAACCTTTTCAACTGTTTTTTTCTATGCAATCACACACTATCACAAATCACAATCACAAACTGCAGTACTAATAGATCCAAGACAACTGCTGGTCTTAACCAGTCCAAGAGGCAATGGAAATAGAATTAGAATCATCCACAAAGTTGAAATGTACAGTTGTGTTCAAAACAATAGCAGTCCAACATCACTAACCAGATCAATGATGAAGGCAGTACTGGACTGTAGATGGTGATTATAGTGCATTTCTGTCTGAACATCTGAATAAAATGGGCCGTTCCAAACATTGTTCAGTAGAACAGCATACTTTACATTTACATTTATTCATTTAGCTGACCCTTTTATCCAAAGCGACTTACAATTGCTATATATGTCAGAGGTCGCACGGCTCTGGCGCAACTAAGGGTTAAGCGTCTTGCTCAGGGACACATTGGTGCCTCGCAGTGGATTCGAACCCAGGTCTTTCACACCAAAGGCATGTGCCTTATCCACTGTGCCATCACCACCCCACCACATTGATTAAAAAGTTGATTGGAGAGGGGGAAACTTATAAAGAAGTGCAGAAAATTATAGGCTGCTCAGCTAAAATGGTATCAAATGCTTAAAATGGCAACCAAAACCGGAAAGACGTGGAAGGAAACGGAAAACTACCATTCGAATGGAGCGAAGAATAGCCTAAATGGCAAAGACTCCGCCAATGAGTCCGCCAACGCCAGCTCCAGGGTGATCAAAGAAGATCTAAAGTTACCTGTGAGTACAGCAACAATTAGAAGACGCCTATGTGAAGCCAAGCTATCAGCAAGAAGCCCCCGCAAATTCCCATTGTTGGAAAAAACGGTATATGCTAAAGAGGATACAATTTGCCAAAGAACACATTGACTGGCCTAAAGAGAAATGGCGCAATATTTTGTGGACTGACGAAAGCAAGATTGTTCTTTTTAGATGTCTAGGGGCCGCAGTCAGTTTGTCAGACAACCCCCAAACACTAAATTCAAGCCACAGTACACTGTGAAGACTGTGAAGCATGGTGGCA
The DNA here is from genome assembly GCF_988280905.1 of Pimephales promelas. Lineage (NCBI taxonomy): Eukaryota > Metazoa > Chordata > Actinopteri > Cypriniformes > Leuciscidae > Pimephales > Pimephales promelas. Next base: position 13,167,156 of record NC_142775.1, on the reverse strand, counting down.
CAAGCAGCATGAAATGGGCATGTTTCTCATACCATGGTGTTGGGCCTATTTATCATATACCACGGATCATGGATCAGTTTAAATACATCAACATACTTCATGTTGGTCATGTTGCCATATGTTGAAGAGGAAATGCCCTTGAAATGGGTGTTTCAACAAGACAACGACCCAAAACACACCAGTAAGCAGCATCTTGTTTCGAGACCAACAAGATTAACGTTATGGAGTGGCCAGCTCAATCGCCGGACCTTACTCCAATAGAAAACCTGTGGGGTGACATCAAAAATGCTGTTTTTGAGGCAAAACCAAGAAATGCAGAGGAACTGGTCACATTGGTCTGTAATGTGATCGTCCTGGGCTGGAATACCTGAAGTCGGTTGACTCCATGCAACACAGATGTGAAGCAGTTCTCAGAAACCGTGGTTATACAACTATTCGCAAGAAAGCTATCTTCAAACAGTTTTTCAGTTTATACAGTAAATGTTTGACTTCGTAAAGAAAAATGCAGACACTGCTATTTTTTGAACAGCCTAATATACCCTTTTCTCCACTTTCTATGAAGTAAAAACAAATTTTGATCTTGAATAGAATGTGCAGGGTTCCCAATGCATTTTTGTGTATTGAAATAAAAGTTTTGAGCTTTACTCACTTTTAAACACACAGCTATTATTTTGAACACAACTGTATTTAGTCGGCTAAAAATAAACTAAAACAAGCACAGCTCAGCGAGCTTTAAAATATTTCTAGCAGTGCACATCTTGTCAGCAGTTAAATTGCAGTAGAGTAAAAATAACTTTGAAAACAATCTGCTAAATAAATGCTAGCGTCTCTTTTAGCAATTCTGAGGCAAAGCAAATTGCAGTCCTAAATGAAGGATCAAGGGTTGTTTTATCGTCGTTCGGTGCTTACACAGATGTACTAGCAGAACAAAATACAGTTTCACTAAGGGAGCCAAGGCATCCAAAATTCATTGAGATTAATGGGAAAGCTAATAGGTCTCTCAAGGTATAGTAAACATCCTCTGCATAAATAGAACAAGCGAAAAAGAAAATAATATATATATATATATATATATATATATATATATATATATATATATAAAATGTGTACGAGAAATCAAATAACAGTTCAAATAAATGAGTGAGAGGTGATTTGTTAGCAAAACGAAAGCATGAATATGCAAATGAGCACTGTAGAACAGGGGTGGTGGGTCATATAATTACCAACAGATAGTGCAGAGATTACCATGCAATAAATATTAAAGCAGACAGGTATACTGTTGTGAAAGAATAGTTCATTTTCCAATTAGTTTTAGGCAAATATCATGATGCACCCTTTTGCATCTTTGGCTCTGTAATTATCTCGCAACAAGACAGTGTGGTCATCTCAAATTGATCCAGAATACCCAAATAAAGTCTCTAAATAATTTTCAAACATTATAATATATTCTATAGTGTGGTATTAGTGGCATATCAGTGACTAACAAACCTGAGCGAAGTATGCTGGTTTACAGCACAGAAACTTGTAGTGACTTATCTGTGAACCACCAACATGTAGCTTGTTTCTGTCAATGTTTCTGCAAAATTTAGAAAATGATCATGTCTAATGCAAATCACATTCGGCATATTTATAAATTTATAAAATTAAATGTAGATTATTATTATATATTTTTTGTACTGTTCCTTACATCTAGCTTTAACGATACGATCATAATGTATAATTTTAGAAGACTTGGAAGTTGGGACATATACAAAGTACTTTTGGTGCTTATGTCATTCTCTCGATCCTGACAGTAAAAGTCAGTGTCCAGTTGTACAAAACACACCTTTTGTGCCAAACCTTAAAATTAGCTGTTTGTGATTCTAATGCTCCAAAGGGAGATCGGCTTCAAAGAGACGTTTATGGCAAAAAAGTGGAATTTGGCACTAATAATATGGATAAATGGCTAAATGATCTCAACAGTGAAAGAGTGTTGAAATGAGGTTCTTGAAAAGTCACATGTAAGTATTTTTGAAATGTGAAATGTCTCCAGCTGCCTCTTACTTTGTCAGAGAAACTGCTTCGGATGCACCCCAGGTATCAGCATGTTGTCTGTTCTCTGCCTCACCCCAGGATGGTTTGCATACAGCGAAACGGACAGATCCATCTGTTTGTCAGAGAAAGCAGAGGTGCATGGGAAAAGGGAACAGACCTCACCCTTGCACTGGCAGCTGTTTGGGTAGATAAAGTCTAAAGCTAGGCATAAAGGGAATTGAAAGAGTGATTGGTGCATGCTGTAGAAGTCAGCTTGTAAAGATGTTAAATGGCAGAAAGAGATGGACAGGAGGCCTGGACCATATGTAAAGAGATTTAAGGGTGGAGGTTGTATATGTAATGACCCAAAGGGATTAGCATGGATGGGCTCAATGTTATACAGTCTTACAGGGTAGCTAAGTAGTGAGTCAAGGGTTTCTGCTCCCACAGCTATAAAGCAATTCCTCTAGACTTTGTGTAAATGTTTGTCTTGACTATATTTCGTCAAAGTTATTGTCTGCAGAATACCATTATCCATTATCATTTTTCATCATCATCAGCCTTAAGAAGTAAAATCAATTTGAATTCAGACATTTGTGTCAGGTGTAGTAACTCGCACAAATAGGAAAATAGTAATACTACATCTTTAATAAAAGCGCTCAGGAAACACAGAAATATATAAACATGAACCAAGTAGAATGACAGACGACACGAAGGGCTTAAATACTAGGCGTGTAACGGTTCACAAAACTCACGGTTCGGTTCGATGCGATACACTTGTGTCACGGTTCGATATGTTTTTGATGCAGCAAAAAGACAGAAATGCCAGAGAATTTCCTTGATTTATTTTTATTTTTTTTTATTATTATTGACTTTGAGCAATGATGGAGCTATACTTGACTTTTCTTAGGAGCTTATAAAACAAAACAGTTCCTTGGACAAAATGAAATGTAATATAGTAGTAGTTATAAACAAAAGTTTATTTTAGTTAATTTTAACATTTGAGGGCAGCAATTGTATATTAAAATAAAACCGACGTGATGTTACTTGAAAGCATTACAGCCTACTATTCCTGCCAAACTTCCATGGTTACAGTTAGTAGTGTTACTATAGTAAATCCATGTTGAATGTTGCTGAGCTGTGAACACTGGATAGTTCATTCATGGCACAATGGTTCTTCCTGGTTTCCACGTCAGCACGGTTTGATCCATTAATAACGGAGAAATGTGAATGTTTCTCACTAGATCTTGCAGCGAAGTTATTACTTCAGTGGCGAATTCAAACACTTTCTTTACTGGATTTCGCTGAGTAGTAACAGTGCTGATGATTAAGATCGGCTCCCGCTGCATTGGTCCAAACTGATTAACGGTCCGTCAACCACACAATAACGAGTAGCTCAGTTTTGTTCCGCTTACATTACATTTGCCATTTTATGTTGGGCAATGTTGTAATCACGCCAGCGTCTCTTACACGCCTACATTTGAAGTAACAAAATTTTGATTAGCAGGAAAAATGGTCCAACGAACCTGTCACAGACTGACTGTGACTCAAGACTTTTATTTTGAAAGGATTGAGACTGGGTATGCGCACTCAACAAACTGTTTCAGCATTACACATACACGCAAACTAAATACTGGCAAAATACACAATTCTTTTTGTGATTGTATGTTGGTAGCCATTTTGTTTGTGTTGTAACATCCCATCAGGTGCATCAAGTTTTTAGTTTAGGTGTTTAAAATGTTTAATGATTAGTAGCACATGACGATTAAACATTTTCACAGAAAAGAACACCAAAACCCTTTATACAACAAGGGATTATTTAATTTCATTCAGCTACACAGTTAACATGCATTTCAAACAGCTACACATACCTTCCAGTACAACCCTCATTTGCCAAACCAGTACACAAGGAAGTAGCCATTTTTAAACTAGCATGTGCTCATGGAAGATTACTCCATCTGATTCTGACCTCATGGGGGAGGGAGGGAACCCTGTATGTAAGTTTTCTTCCTATATGTATTGTCTTTATTGGTTTGAGCACTTTAAATTGTACTGGATATAAATGATGTATGATTTAGAGTTGAAATATAATGACAGTTTGTTTGTTTATGTCTTGTCACCTCTTTGTAATTTAGAGGTTTCTCCCTAAAATGGCATTTCCCAAAAATAGGAGGAGTTCAGGCCTATAAAACAGGCAGCCATTTTGGGGGAAGAGAGAGGTGTGGAGAGGTAAAAGCTCGTTTGTAGTGGTGGGCCTGTATATTGGCATAGCCAACTGACATTTGTTTATGTAAATCAATTTTGATTTATTTTCTTTCGTATTATGATTTTTGATTTTTTTTCTGAAGATTTGCCTATTCCTGATGGATATTGATTTTTCTTTTTGCACCTTTTGGAATTAAAACCACACTGGACTGTGTTTTTCTGCCCTTGTCACTTCATTTATACCTCTGGCCGTTGGTACATCCTAACAGAACCGTTCGGTTTAAAAATGTATACCGAAAACCGAACCAAAAGCCTCATACCAAGCGGTTCAATACGAATATGTGTACCGTTACACCCCTATTAAATACACAGGAACAAATCAATGGAACAGTGAACAGGTGTGGAACTCAAATCAGCAACCAAGGCAACTAAAGGTGCATTCACGCCATGTTGTAATTTCTGTAACTATTCTGAACTAAAAGCCTTCACGTGCTGGTAGAATTCTGGATGGGAAAGGGAAATTTGCTGAAGTTTAACTGACTTTATGCACACCAACTGCCTATGCCTATGTATTTTAAAACAGTAGGCTGTATTAAATATAGAAAATTAGTGTTTTCTTACAATACTAATGAGAATTTTAAAAACAAGTATATTACAAAGTTTTCATTTTGACCCTAAATATACATATTAACTTGTACAAAAATGGCATTATATGACCCCTTTAATTTGATATCATTTCCTAGTCACGCAAGATTGCTTTTCTCTCATCTTATTGCTATGACCTTGACCTCTATTAGCCAAAGTGAATGACAATATCACTCACTTTATTCTCATGAAGCAACATGCTTTCCAGCAGAACAGATGATAACTCTCGAGTTAAAGAAACATCTATCCTCAGAGAAAATATCCTAGCTTTGAACTTGACAAGACTATATGGTGTGCAACTCATTATACAAATCTAAGATTATCTTCTGATGGGTTCCTCAAAATGGCACTGCTCAATTGCTGTCAGTACAAAATTCAGAATTTGCTCCCCTCCGATTTATACTCATGAATTTCAGTTGAACTGGCTATACCTACAGGAAGTGGTCTGACCGAAAGAGAAAAACATTGAATTTGAATTCTAAGAACTAATGCATTCTGGGAGATGAAGATAAACAATTTTAATTAAATGCTCCGAGAGAGATGCTCCGATCAGAATTTTTGGGGCCGATCACCGATCACCAAAATCATGATCTGCTGATTGCCAATCACTGCCGATGACAGAATGGCAGGGAAATGGGAATCTTTCATCTATAATCTAGCAGAGTTTGCACCATTTGTAGAAATGAAACTAACTATGAATTAACTGCATTGAAGAGAAAAAAACAGTAGAAAAACTACAGTAAAGATCTTGAAGAACCACCAAGTCTTTATTTCATTGAAAATTAGATAACTTGAGGCTACTGTAGTTAAATGAGATAACTTGAGGCTACCATCTTTCCCAAATAAGGCAAAGTAACATAAAACTATTCCAAACAAAGAAACAAAGAGGGGTCAGGCAGACCAACACACATTAGATCAGCTTAATAGGATGGGATCAAGTTACAATTGGTAATTGTAGCCTCTTAATACACTGACTACATTTAATAATTTGCAGCAAAACGTAAAATTGGCTACTGCCACAAAGGACAAAACTATATGGCAAGTATTTTTTTGTTCTGTTGTTATTATGAATGTCTCATGTAGTTGAGGAACCAACTAGTCCTATATCAGATTCAAAAAATAAAGTAATGTAAGCTTCCAATGCTTCTTCATAAATAACAAGGCAGAGAAACATAAGGAGGCCAAGCATGGCTAATTTTACATCTCTGTCGGACACTTTGAAAAACTTCCAGACGGGAGAACGAGAACTCATGTTGCCACTGGCAAGCTCCACTCTGCTGTTGTGTGCCCGTGCACCGCGCATTCCAGGGCTTGAGACTAAGAGCAATGTAACTGGTCGCCCATTTACAATTATTGTGTCAATTGATGTCGATTAATATGCGCGAGGGAGAGAGAGCAAGACAGCGCTTGTGTTGTTTGAAGATGGTGAGAGCGTGCGCGCGGCCGGGGCACTCTCTCATCTCGTTATGCACCGACAAGCACAGCAGTCAATCTATTCTACATCACTCACTGATCAAATAAGGCTTTGACGGGACAAAAACTCGATTCAGAAGCTGGCAAAAACCCCTGCATGACCAACTGTGTTTTTGGGGATATTCACCGAGACGTGCATTCCGACTTAAGGCCCGTACACACCGGGACGAATATCAGCGCGTGTTATTCGTCAGCGTTTTTCAATGCGTTTTTTGTGTTCACACCCAAGCGTTTTTCGCTGACGATGAGCCGAGTGAACATGCAAATTCATTCCCTGACATTAGATGGCGCTTAATGTAAAACAGAAATAATAATAGAATACTATACTAGGGTGATCATATTCATGTCTCAATGTTTTATTATGACAGATAAAAAAAACGAATGAAATAATGATAGAAATATTATCTTATGTATTTAGAAAAATAAATAAATAATAAATAACTAAAAGAAATGCCTCCAAATGTTACAAAAAATAGCTCTCACAAACTTACAAAAACGAACTAACAAAATCTATTTATATCTTTAGTTTTCATCCTCTTTATCCTGTTTTTCTTCCTCATCGACCTTGTTTGCCCATCTATATTTTGCTGTAGAACTGATCTTTCCCAGCAGTTTTTTTGAAAACCAGGACATTTCAATTAAAAACAGTCAGGACAGGACGTGGAAACAGGACAAGTGTAACGCAAAGTTGAGATGTTGCCCAGAGATAAAAACATAGCAGTTGTCGGATGAACAGATGCACAAGAGACGAGAGTTGTCGTATTTCCCCGCGTTTAATAAAACCACTCAAACGTCACACTCGTCCTCCTCATACACGGGGATCGAGCGAGAAAAAAAACAAACAAACAAACATCTGGTCACAATAGAAAAATAAAATAAAAGAAAGAATACAAAGAGTCGGCAGAGCGGTTATCTCCTCTCCTCACTTGTCAAAATTTAACTGACACTCACACTATGCGCAGTTCTCATCTCAACTCAGATTTCTATAAAGCACAAAGTGACCGTTTTACACATGTCCAGGGAAAACAGGACTATTAGTCACCCTATACTATACTATTATTACAGAAATACTAATATAAATATTATCATACAGCTCTTTATGCTCCGAGACCAGCAGCTCAACATTCATCTTGCCCATAGGTATCTTATCTCTTCTTCGCCGTATGTGTGCTCGGCAAGACCGTTTTGTGTTTGAGCGCCCTCAAGTTGTGTTTTACTGTAACTTCAGAAGTACCAGACACGTGAGCAAACCCACCAATCTCGTTGGTCGGATAGGTTTTGACGCGGCGCGTCAAAAAAAAACCCATTGTTTAGTCACGAGGCATTAAACGTCGACGAATATCGTGCGCGAAATTCGTCCCGGTGTGAACAGGCCTTTAGGCCGTGTGTCCACCAAAGCGTTTTTAGCCAGCTGAAAATGCTAGACGCTCTGTTGAAGACGTCGTGCTTTGGGCGCTTGAGAGCATTTTGGCAGCGCAGCTTTTTTTTTCCCATTGAGACGTTTTGTTGCTATGATACAGATTCTCCACAGCAGAGTTTACTACTCTGATTTCCCAAATAATTTGTTTCATGCTAAAAAAATTATTTTTCATCCATTTTGTTCAGTTAGCTCTGTTGGTTGATGTCGTTGTACAGAAAGAATGTTGTGACAGTTGGTCAGTGTTGTTTAGTCCTGCCTTGGGTGGGTAAAAAGTGACAGTGATGGGCGCTGTGTTTTATCCAAAGTTGAAAATTGTTCAACTCTCGGCGACAAGCAAAAAGTGCTGGGCGCTCAGCGCTTCAACGTGAAAAAAAAAAAAAAAACGCTCAGCGCCTTGTTACGCTAATGGCGTTTAAAAAACGCGGCACTCCCGTTGAAAACAATTGAAAACATACGCCAGGCGCAGAGAAAAATGCTTTGGTGGACACCTAAATTTAGAATCATCATGTCCGTAAAGCTCAAAGAGAGCACTGAACTCTTTTACTGCCCGGCTCTTTGTGCGTACGCTTGCGCATGGATGTTTAAATTGACAGGGCTTAAAAAACATTGCACCTATTTGCAGATTACTACTTTGAATGGAGCTAAATAAATATTATTATTATTATTCTCTTTATTGAACATGTTAAAAAAAAAAAAAAAAAAAAAAACACAACAGCAAAAACTGAATAAAAAGTAAAAATAAATAGTTAATCATCAACATCAAGAAAAAAAGATCATCTACAGATGGTCCAAACAACAATCATGAAGAAGTTAGAATAACTTTTCTTGTCCTATCCCCACTTCAATAATATTTTAACTACTTAAACTAACTTACCTAAGGTTTACTTTACCTAAGGTTGAAAAAAAGAAAATCACTGTTCCAGCTCATATCCATCAAGGATTCTTTTTTTAAACATATATTTCAATTCCAATAAGTTTTTACATAATTTTAAATCATTGTTGCTACTGTTCCACAGTATAACACCCTGGGTTGGTATACAGTGCAACTTAGTGTTTGTGCGAATCTGCGGTCTACTAAACATTGATATTCCTCTAAAATTATATGTGTTTTCTCGTAATTGGAAAAGCTCTTGGATATTTCTAGGTAATTGGTTGTTGTGAGCTCTAAAAACAATTTGAATAATTTTATAATCAATCAGATCTTTGAAATTTAATATTTTGAGTTTAATGAACAATGGGTTTGTTGGTTCTCTGTATGCTGTTTTATGTATGATTCGAATAGCCCTTTTTTGTAATATATATCATAAACATTGTAATGCTGTTTTTATTATGTGACGAATAACTAGAGATAATAAATTACAGAAACAACATTTTGCTTTTGGGACGGTTGACATTAACTTTAGGATGGTTCCAGGACGGAGTGGGGAAAAGTTAGTCTGGAGTCCTGATGCATGCAGGTGGAAAAAAGTCGCGCAAAAGTCGACTTTTTTGATCGCCGCTTTTGGGGTTCGCCGATCAAGCTATTTTTAGCCAATATCGGCCGATCATGATCGGCAGCCGATCAATCAGAGCATCACTATAAAATATGATGAAATTATATGTGAACTAAATACAAATGTCAGATGGCATTTCATACGGTTAAAAATAGCAGTAGCTGAAAAAATTGTTACTTTGAATTTCAATTCCATTTAAATTCTACTTCCTTACATTCAAATTTTAAATGCAGTTCTTGTTTGCTTGTGTGATATTGCTTAATATTTTGAGCTTAACAAGCTGAAAATGCTAATCTGTTCTTTAAAAAAAAAAACACACACACAAAAAAAAACACAAGGCAAGCAGCATTCTTTTTCATGAAAGGGGGTTAAATTCCCAAAAGCTCACCTGCAGGTGTGGGTTAAATCAGAAACATTGTGATTTCAACCACAAAATTAGCTTAAGGTAATCATGGTGACTTGCGTCTAATGTAGCTAATGCAAAAGGTTGATATGGTGATAGCAGGATCAGAATTCCAGGTACAAACAATTTTCTTGAGATGAAATTAAGTTTGCTAAACTAATAACCTCATGAGTATTCAGTCCAGGCTCCCTGTGTTTCCTAATGAGAAAATGTGCAGCCTATACCGAAGCCACTGGGTTGTGTAATTAACTGAAGACTTTCATACAAAATGGCCTTCTGCGATAAAAATAGAATGTATTCCTGTTGAGGGGTGAAGAATAAAGCAATAAATCTATCCTAAAGATAAGAGGCAGCAGTTTGTTTGTTTTTTTTTATTTTCTTTCTTTCTTTTTTTTGGTGTGAAAAATACATTATGCATCACTGATCCCCAACACTCAAATTAAATCTGAATAACAGTGAAACAGACTGCAGCTGATTAAATTCCACATTATTTCTTCAATTTCCCACATGCTCCTCAAATCTCTTCCTCTTGAGATGATAAAGTTCATCAGTGAATGATATTTTTCTGACCTTTACAAACCCTGCTCAGGTATCTGAACGTTTAAGACGTTGGCTGGCACTGAGTACTAAAACTGTATTTACAGTAATGTATTGCAGTTCACTTCAATAATGTTTTAAACAGACCAGCTAATGTGGTTTTCATTTCAGGAGACTTAAGCTACAGTATATTGAGTATTAATGAGTAGGCAACCAAAACTCTTAAAAATTACGATACTGAGAACACAAATAAACACAATACGAATCAATCAGACCATACATCTTTTGTGAATATTTTAGCAGCTTAATCACTCACACAATCTGCTCTTATTTTAAGACCAGTCTGTTTTAATACTGAATCTTTTACAGTTGCTTTTTAATGTTGCGAATGTTCTAAAAACTTATTTTTTTTATAAATGTTGTATTACCTTTTTACCACAGCGGCAGGAAATCCTAAACTGCCAGGTTGAGTTGGCAAGCAAACAAAAGAGAAGTTAGGCAAAATCAAAACTCAGCAACAGCTCTTCAAAACTATATGCTTATTTACAGAATCAATAAATGCTCTGTTCAGCTCATAATTGCACTCTTTAAAAAGATTTGGTAGTGCCAAAAGGTTTTTGAGTTTATTTCACTATAGTGGAAACTTAAAGGATTAGTTCACATTAAAATAAATAAATAAATAAACTTCTGCTGATAATTTACTCATCCCCATTATCCAAGATGTCCATGTCTTTCTTTCTTCAGTCGAAAAGAAATTAAGGTTTTTTGATGAAAACATTACAGGATTTTTTTTTTCCATATAATGGACTTCAATGGACCCCAACCGTTTCAAGGTCCAAATGACAGTTTCAGTGCAGCTTCAAGGTGCTTTAAACGACACCAGACAATCGAAATGAACAAAAATGATTAATGGACTGCATTTATATAGCACTTTCACAGACCCAATGGCCACCAAAGCGCTTTACATTTGCCTCTTATTCACCCATTCATACACCGACAGCGGTGTCAGCCATACAAGGCGCCACCCAGCTCGTCGGGAGCAGCTGGGGTTAGGTGTCTTGCTCGTGGACACCTTGACACTTGGCCAGATGGAACCAGGGATTGAACCACAAACCTTCCGGTTTGTAGACAAACTACATGAACCTCTGAGCCACTGCTGCCCCAACAAATCTTTTTTCTAGTCATTTTGTTCGTTGAATGAACGAAATGACTAGAAATAATTTTAAAAAATTGTTAATTTGGGGGGGGGGGGGGGTTGCCAGAAGCCACCACACACAGACACCAGCAAATACACACACACACACACACACACAAACTCTGAGGAATTTCCTCTATATAACGACATTAGTAAAACATATTTGTTATGTTTGAGATATGTGTATGTTGGCTATGTCTTGCGAGTTTGTTAGAAGATGTTATCATAAGAGTAAAGGAATTATAAATGATTATGCATTAATTATGCATTGAGACGTAACTTTGTAATCCTATACCTGTTGCATGTCTTGTCTGATATCTGTATGATCCCCTGGATCTGACCCATCTATATATTGATACTGTAAAATGTATTATCGCATGTACATGCCATTTTCAAAGGAGAGATTAATTTCCAACTCAGTCATAAAAATGCAAATTAACGCCGTTCCTGTCACGTGTCTGTCCTGTCGTGTTAGCACATGGGTGGTTTTGTTATGTTGAGCCATGTGCTCCTGTCATTGTTTGATCCTCCCCCTCGTTACCTGATTAGTGTTTGAGTTCTCCCACCTGTTCCCTCTTGATTTGTTCCCTATTTAAGTTCCTTCATGTTTGTAGTCTGTGTTGGATCTTTGTCTTATGTCTCCCCTGTTCCCTGGTGTTATTCATGGTCAGTGTATGGTATTTCAGTTCAAGTTCAGTTTTATGTTTTGTTGAGTATGTTTTCCCCCTCGTGGGTTTTTGCTTTGTGTTTTATTTTGTTAATAAATCATCCCTTCACTGCACTTGAGTCCTTCCCTTCACTTTTGTTAAGTGTATCGTGACAGTTCCCCGACCAACAAGGGGCGAACTACTTGAAAAGTTGGACCGTTGTCATTGGTTCAAAACCCTCCTAGGGTGTGAACACTTTACACCTTAAAATCACTTAACATGTAACTTCTCGCTCGCTTACGTGTGTCCTCTTTCGTGTTACTTTTAGTGTTAATCTTCATCATGTCCTTTGTGCTTGTTTTATTTGAATTTTGTTTATTTTGCGCTTAGCCAATCTGTTCTTAGTTTGTTGTTCTTGTCTCCGGACTGAACCACCCACGTGCGCTTCAGCCGTCTTCAAACCTCCGGACGAAAAGACTATCATCACGCGTACAGTATTCTTTTAGGACGTTTTAAATTTCCCACGAGCAAACCACGCTCGGGAAGAACCAAAAGAAATCTGCCGTCTCAAGAGCGCCCCGGATGCCTGCACGCTTCTTCCTGTTCAACAACATAAGGTCCAAGTTTGCAAGTATAGTTCCATCCAAATTTGAATGCTCTAAAGTGTGTATTCCTAGTTGTCTCTGCTAGCAATTGTGTTTCCATTTCTCTTTCTTACTGTTTTTACTTTTATTTTATTTCACATATATACTCGTGTTACATGTAGTGGTAGTTCATTTTTATTAAACTTCATTATACGATTATTGTCTCTGTCTGTTGATCGCATAACAAAGCCTCTTTAATAAGCAATCTAAAGCCACAAGCTGATATTGTTAAGTGAACTGACCTGTTTAGTAAGCTTAAGCTAAGAATAAACCATTAATTATTGATAATTGACTCAACGAATTGGCATCAATTTTTTAAAGGTATTCTAAAAATCAACAGTAACCTGTCTGTGTAGGATGTATATTCCTAATTAATCATAATTCATTGTGTTTAATTACAGTACTTGTATATATCTGAAGCAGATGTGTATGCTGTATAACCCCTTTTGGTTGATTTATTTATGCACGGACCTGGTTCAAACCGCATTCGATACCTGTTGATCAGAGATAAATTATTGTTGATTAGAGATTAACTATTGAATGTTTTCCCCGAAATTGACCAGTTAGTTCTTTACAAGAGCAAGGTGAGCATTTGTGCTTATAAAACTTTTTTATTTATTTTTGAAATGACCAATCATTTCGCTAGATAAGACCCTTATTCATCATCTGGTGTCTTTTAAAGCTGCACTGAAACTGTCATTTAAACCAGTCATTCCCAAAGTCGGGGTCCCGACCCACACGTGGGTCGCGGGAGATTTTGTCTGGGTCGCCAAGTCGAGCACTATTTTTCAGTGTGTTGTAGGCTACTCTCTAGATATGGGCTATTCAATTGGCGGCCCGCGGGCCAAGTGCGGCCCGCCAATCATCTCCATACGGCCGAGAGCACCCCAACCTCCCTCTCCTCCTATTTTCTGGTGGTGCCGCGCGGCTAAATTTGGTTAGATATGCGCGTGGACGCAGTGGCGCGTGCAGCTGGATGACTACACGCACGCACTGTGTGTGTACCATAAGCACTCCGACTGACCTGAGAGAAAAGTTTACAGTCCGAATATTTCAGCAGTTTTTATGTGTGTCCCGTATTTCTGTCGACTGAACCAGCGATAATAATCATTCGTTGGTTTGATTATTTCCTTTCCATGAATTGGCCATTGGCCAAACGCGCGTGCATAACGGTCTGAAACGATTCGGATTTGTTCACCTGAAGCGGTTTCTCGGTAAGTAACAACAAATAGAGAACAAAATAGCGCTGGTTTCAGTCGTTTCACTAGTTTACTTTGAACTAGGCAGCACGGCCCAGTGGATAACGGAACGCAAAGCTTAAAGGAGTTGCGTTTACTCCCGGTCCCGGACACTATTATTAAACAACGTTGCGCGACATCCTTTAAGAAGCGTCGGACACGTACTCCTCTCTCTTACAAACCACACATCACTCAATGATTTTAACTAGTTTTAAATCGGATGAAACAGTCTTAACATTCCCAACACTACTGATGAGAAAAACAGAAGAAACATGAATAAAGTTAGAAGACTAAATGCCCTAATCACCCCCCTTACAAACATTTACCATGTAGCCTGAATGTAATAATTTCAACACGAACTTTCATGAGATCGGGCTGAATAATTTACCATGGTTTGGGCATAAATGTGGAATATTTATATTGAATGCTATGTTATAGTCATTTATATTGCCTTAGATTTATTAGGGGGGTAGAGGAATATGTATTTAATCGTGTGTGTAGTTTTTTTGTGCCTGTTTAGGCATTTTTATGCAGTGGTAGTGAGCCATGCATGGTTACAAAGTCTCAGTGTCAGAATATTTTAATTTAAGCCTATAATAATTATTATAGTAAATTATGTACACTGTAACTATGAGAATATGAAAACAATGAGATGCCCTGTCAACTTTTCCTTTCTCATTTCACCTCTGCATATTGTCAACAACAGGTTAAACAAAAAAAGTGCTTTGTCAAATATCTGTATCTCTTTTAAATAGTGAACTGGAAGCTTAAAAAATGACCTTAAAAAATGGTCATACATATTTTGTTAATGCATAAATTCTCTTCGTGATATATGAACTATATGGGCCTAATGTTTTTTGGGTCACAAGGATTTATCGACTTTAAAATGTGGGTCGCCAGAAAAAAAGTTTGGGAAACACTGATTTAGACCTTGAAACAGTTGGGGTCCATTGAAGTCCATTATATGGAGAAAACTCTTAGGTAACACTTAATAATAACTACACGCTAATAATCATTAGTTAAGCATTATTAAACAGTTCATTCATCATTCGAATAAAGCATTAACAGACTTTAATAAGCAGTTTATAAATACAGCTATAAATGCTTTCTTTTTGATTTAAAAGCATATCTATAATTTGTTTAATAATTGGATTTTCATCCATTATTCATGATCAATTTATCATTTCTAAATGAAGAATTGCATTTTTTTTATAAACCCGTTATTTAAGAGTTGTCAGTGGTTCATAATATTACTTAGAATATGTAATAAAGTAAATTAAAGCTGCAAGCAGCGAAGAAAAGGTCCCTCCCACCCGTGCCGCCGTCACCCGGTGGTTTTAGGAAGACAGAGCACGGTATGTAATGATAATAAATATAGGAGGACTACGTCAAAGCATTTGTATTTGCCACACTTCCTGCTACCAGCAGGTGGCGCTATTGCTATAACCAAATATGAGCATAGTCATGTGTTCAGGACGGGACTCTTATCAAACATGTGAAGTTTGGGGCAGACTGGACATTAGGGACTTTAAGCAACAGCTGCTGATAGAACGGCGACGGCAGCCGGAAATAAACAGTTAACTGCCGTAGTTAAAGAGCGCAAAAATCACTAAGCAACAGTAAAGAGGACGGCATAGGGAATAATTTAATCATCAGACAAAATACAAAAAGAAAGTGATTTTAAAAAGAAAGAGATGGGTTGATTTTAGCACTTAATGATATACAGAAACGATTTCAATGCCACATAACCTAAAACATAACATTAACTGTCTTAATCTGTCACGTAGTAACGACTACGGCAAATCAGCTGTTCTCCCGTAGTAGACGGTTACAGTAGAACGTCAAGAAGTAGCAGTTAATGTCGCGCATGCGCAATAGAACGCCAGAATGCCGTTGCCGTTCCACCAGAGGCTGATGCTTAAAGTCCCTATTGTATGCCTGAGTTACTGCAGGCTGTCTGTGGTTGCCTAGCAACATCGGAACTGCAAACAATATTTAACTGTATGGCATATTCATTCACAAATTACCAAAAGGCTGAATTTGGGTGTACATTTGTCAGGCCGCCAAGGGTACACCCTTCGACGAAAACTCAAGATCTTCGCAATTTAACGTCGCAAAGGCCTTAAGATTACACTCACCAAATTTAAAGTGGATCAGATCAAAACTGTAGGAGGAGTTGGTTAAAGTACAACATCAGGAAATTATGAAAAATGCACAAAATCTTGGAGGAAGTTAAAAATAGCTGACTTCCTATTGTGTTTAGGGCTATACTTCAAGAGACTTTTTTGTAGGTATTGTGTCATTACATGTATGTACCAAATGTCATACCTGTATGTGAAACGCAGAGCCGGGGCAAAATTTGGGGGCAATAATTTAAAGGAGCAAAACGCAAGTATCTGAGTTTTTGTAGAACTACGCCCCCTCTGGCGACAAGCGAAACTGCGTGCGCGCTCACACACACATACACGCACACGTTTGCACGAGCTGTTCATACCAAAGGAGCATCAGCGGCACACATCGTTTGTTACAGTCATAATGAGGTAATACAGTTATAAATCTGCAGGTCATTTAAAATATATGAAAGGAAAGGCATTCAAGTACACACTTATGTGTGTGTGAGGGGAAAACAGGGGTAGTAGAAAACTTCGGTTTTTGTTTCCATCTATCTCCATATTGAACTGTTTTATGTGCTTACTGTATCCACGTATGATTGTATAATTATGGAAACACGTTCATGAACAATATAAGTTATTACTTTGTATAGGACCCGTTTGAGCCCTAGAGCAGACTGCCCAGAGATCTCTCCTTTTGTTGAAAGCCTTCCCGATGTTGACTCTCATCTTATTCTGACGACTGGCACTGGACAGACAGAAGTTTTATTTTCTTTGTCTCACGTGGAGTTTGCGTTGGGGTTTGGAATGAAAAAGCCGATCTCTTTGGGGCTGTTTACACCTGGCCACAATGCGTTTTCTCAGATCGGATAGCTATCTGATTTATCAAAACGATTCCATTACACCTGGTCACATAAATGTGTTTTTGCAAAACGGATATAATCTGATCTTCAATTCCCGTGCTATATAGGCTACAGAATTCATGAAGTGCACGTCACGGAAAGCAACAAATATGAGCTGCATTTTATTAATCATCGGCTAATTTCAAAATCAGCAAAGACGGCAAGTCTGCGACTTACTTTCACTTTGATTTGTGATAGATTGCGGCGCGCCGGCTGTATGAATAGACGCTCAGCTGATCATCTGAGGTGATGCGCGTCATCATATATGACTAAAATAACATGACATAACCTATAGCCTGCTTTCAACAACCAGATGCATTTACACTTGTCCAGTTTTGTCTGGAATACAGCCCAGACCACGTTCTCAAGTGATTTGAGCGATCGGATTCAAATCCGTCTCGAATGCGTTTCGGCGGGCAACCTGGTCTTTTCACGATCGAATAGCTATCGAACCACAGAAAACGCATGAAGTGACCAGGTATAGGCTAAACAGCTCCTTTGAATCCATCTTCTACTTTTGTGGAAAGTTGACTAAAGTTGTGTCGTTCGAGTTGAATACACTACCTGCAAGACATAGGCACATAGCCAGGCGAGCGTGAACGCGCATGACGTCACGGCCAGTCTCAGATTCGAGCCCGAATCCCTCTTATTTATTTTACTGTACAGGATTATAGAGGCGATCTGAGTGATCAGAGAAGGGCTCATTCAGCCCATCAGGCGATTGTTTAAGCACGTATGGGTTAGAAAACGGCTATTTTTTTTAACATGAAATGTTGCGCAATGCACCTTTAAAGAATTTAAATTCAGGGTTAATTCGGGTAGTTATAAAGCATTTAGTAGTGTTCAGTTAACTACTTTTTGTGAGCTTGTCTAAAGTGAGGACTATTCATGCCTTAAAGCATTTATAAAGGAGATTTAAAGGCTGTTAAGCATTTTTTATGTTCTGTATAACTGTATTGTGTTTGTTACATTTTACTGTTTAGAAAATTGATGCGCCTTTAAATTTCCTTAATAAATGCTTTACAAAGCATGAATAGTCCTCACTTTAGATGAGCTCAAAAACAGTTAACTGACCACTACTAAATGCTTTATACCTGTATTTACTTACACTTTCTAAGTGATCTTATGAATGATTGACAACTCTTAAATAACTGGTTTGTAAATGATGCTATATTTCATTTAGAAATTATTAATTGATCATTAACAAAGTATGATAATACAATTATTAAATAGATTATGGATGTGCTTATAAATCAAGAAAAAAGCATTTATTGCTGTATTTATAAACTACTTATTATGTGTATTAATGTTTTATAAATGATGAATTAACTGTTTACTCATGCTTAACAAATGATTAATAGCGTGCAGCTATTATAAACTGTTACCAACTCCGGTAATGTTTTCATCAAAAACATTAATTTATTTTCGAATGAAGAAAGAAAGACATCTTGGATGATATTGGGGTGAGTAAATTATCAGCATTTTTTATTTATTTATTTTTTTTGTTAACTAATCCTTTAAGTCAAGTGCCTTTTCAATCCATCACACTAAATGAATGCAATACTTTTCAAAGGTTTGGGATCAGTAAGAATTTTTTGAAGAAACTAATACTTCCAATCAGCACTTTCTCTTCAAAGAATCCTGATGTCTTCCACAAAAAAAAAAAAAAAAAAAATGAAAATATTGATCATAGAATATGAAATGTTACCTGATGTAGAGAATCAAGGCGAATCAAACACAACTTAATCAAACTAATCTCTCATGGGATTAATTCACATGGCTTCAACACTCCAAGTTCTGGAGCCCACATTCCAGAGTCACAGAACGGCGCCAAGAGTTTGCTTTGGGGGACAATAAACCCCCCTCCGAAGACTTTTATGGTCCTGCAGATAGCAACAGAATGCCACAGGAAGAAACGTGTCAATATGTTAATGTTTTTACTGAGACAGGTCAGCTCCAAAATGGTGGAACGAGAGGCATCACAACCAAGCCCCTTTGATCTCCTGACAGAGATGTTCCACAGAACACATCTCCTCGTCCCCCTTACGAGTTGAACTCGCAGTAACCTTGCGGTTGAGATCGGAGATCTCACACATAAAATCATATAAACTCACCACAGAACAATTCTTGGACCTATAACCAATCATAATTGTTGTTGTTCCTACACTTCATGTGTTATTATGCTTAGATCACATAATAACCATGTAATTGTTGTTAACTATTAACTCTTGTAATTGTTATACAACCATTAGAAGTGTGAATGCCTCGTTTGCTCTTAAACGAACCGTATTCTCGTAATTCAAAAGATGGCTTGATTGAAATCTGCGTAAAAGGTTTTGTTTTATTATTATAATTATCATAAGGTTAAAACGATGGTCTTTTGTCTCTGCTAAGTGCTGGAGACCAGCTCACAGACCATGCATAAATTATGATAAAGCAAGAAGTAGGTCCACCTCCTGAGATCATGCCATTACCCATTGGCCCGAAGTTTCTTGGAGGTTGGACTAGAGTTTAAGTTAAAGATCCGAACAAAGGACCTCAAGATCATGATTTTTGTAGATTTTAGAAGATTTCAGATGATTTTTGTTTAGATTTTTGTTCAGTTCGTTCAGTTCTGTAACTGTTAAGTCCGTGCCTCTCTCTAAAACCAGCAAGAGAGTGTTCTGTTCGTGCTTATCTCTGAAACAAAGAACATGTTCGCATGCTTCTACATCGACTAGACCAAATTCGACCCGCAGACGAATAACCCATCAAGATCAGGGTTACAATTCAGCTCAGTCAAGCCATCCGACTCGTCTTACTTTCATTTCTTTCCTTTATTTCCTTTTTCGTAAAAGTCTCGTTTCAAAGTTAAGTTTGCAACGCGCTTCGAACTGGAAAAGACTCTCATTCGCTTGCTAATCACACGTGACCAGCGGCGAAACTTCCATCCCTGCACTTCAAAGACAACAAACCACGCAACGGACCCGGCCGGGAAACCCCCCTTCGACGCGACGCAGACAAAGGGAATTCCCTCAGCCACTACAAAGCGCAAGTACTCCAGGCTCTAACTGAACTGGTGCTTTAATGTTAATTGAATAACCTCTCTAAGAAACGAAGGTTCAAATTAATGCTTAATGCTTTCTGTTTATTTTATTTGATCGCAGTGCGTGTTCCATTGTGATAAACACTTAATGCCTTCTGTTTATTTTATTTGATCGCAGTGCGTGTTCCATTGCTTCTCCGTGATAAATGCTTAATGCTTTCTGTTTATTTTATTTGATCGCAGTGCGTGTTCCATTGTGATAAACACTTAAAAGCCTTAAAGTTATTTATCTGATCGCAGAATATGTAGCAAATGCAACATATAATAATATACATAAAATGTATTAAAGGGGGCCGAAGGCCAATTTAGCTCAAAGGGAAATGATTCATTGATTTGCAATGAATCTATGGAACCGAATCACTGAACCGAGCAAATGACTCGCTTAGAGTTCATTTGAACGGGCCGTAATTATAACCAAATCTATAGTGAAACACTATGTCTTAGCAAGGTAACTTTAAATCGAACAGTACAAGACATTAAATGTGCAAACACGACACAAGAAGATTTATCTTTTCAAATATATGGACAAGACTTTATTAGCTATTCTAAGCACAAACTAAGGTCTAAACATAATCACGCACACGCACACACACATTCATACAGTCGCGAAAGGGAAAGAGTGAGTTGGAAAGAGTGAGAGAAAGTTTCAACTTTCTATATGCACGTAAGACATAACCTGAAAGGACCACCAAGCATTAATTTGAACCTTCGTTTCTTAGAGAGGTTATTCAATTAACATTAAAGCACCAGTTCAGTTAGAGCCTGGAGTACTTGCGCTTTGTAGTGGCTGAGGGAATTCCCTTTGTCTGCGTCGCGTCGAAGGGGGGTTTCCCGGCCGGGTCCGTTGCGTGGTTTGTTGTCTTTGAAGTGCAGGGATGGAAGTTTCGCCGCTGGTCACGTGTGATTAGCAAGCGAATGAGAGTCTTTTCCAGTTCGAAGCGCGTTGCAAACTTAACTTTGAAACGAGACTTTTACGAAAAAGGAAATAAAGGAAAGAAATGAAAGTAAGACGAGTCGGATGGCTTGACTGAGCTGAATTGTAACCCTGATCTTGATGGGTTATTCGTCTGCGGGTCGAATTTGGTCTAGTCGATGTAGAAGCATGCGAACATGTTCTTTGTTTCAGAGATAAGCACGAACAGAACACTCTCTTGCTGGTTTTAGAGAGAGGCACGGACTTAACAGTTACAGAACTGAACGAACTGAACAAAAATCTAAACAAAAATCATCTGAAATCTTCTAAAATCTACAAAAATCATGATCTTGAGGTCCTTTGTTCGGATCTTTAACTTAAACTCTAGTCCAACCTCCAAGAAACTTCGGGCCAATGGGTAATGGCATGATCTCAGGAGGTGGACCTACTTCTTGCTTTATCATAATTTATGCATGGTCTGTGAGCTGGTCTCCAGCACTTAGCAGAGACAAAAGACCATCGTTTTAACCTTATGATAATTATAATAATAAAACAAAACCTTTTACGCAGATTTCAATCAAGCCATCTTTTGAATTACGAGAATACGGTTCGTTTAAGAGCAAACGAGGCATTCACACTTCTAATGGTTGTATAACAATTACAAGAGTTAATAGTTAACAACAATTACATGGTTATTATGTGATCTAAGCATAATAACACATGAAGTGTAGGAACAACAACAATTATGATTGGTTATAGGTCCAAGAATTGTTCTGTGGTGAGTTTATATGATTTTATGTGTGAGATCTCCGATCTCAACCGCAAGGTTACTGCGAGTTCAACTCGTAAGGGGGACGAGGAGATGTGTTCTGTGGAACATCTCTGTCAGGAGATCAAAGGGGCTTGGTTGTGATGCCTCTCGTTCCACCATTTTGGAGCTGACCTGTCTCAGTAAAAACATTAACATATTGACACGTTTCTTCCTGTGGCATTCTGTTGCTATCTGCAGGACCATAAAAGTCTTCGGAGGGGGGTTTATTGTCCCCCAAAGCAAACTCTTGGCGCCGTTCTGTGACTCTGGAATGTGGGCTCCAGAACTTGGAGTGTTGAAGCCATGTGAATTAATCCCATGAGAGATTAGTTTGATTAAGTTGTGTTTGATTCGCCTTGATTCTCTACATATTCCCCCCTCGATCGATGATGGGTTGAGAAGAAGACATCATTGAACGCTGGAGAAACAGAAGAAGAAGAAGCAAACACACACAGCAAACAACAAGGCAACTCCTCCATGACTGGTCACTTTACTGGTGCAGGGCATTAGGTTATCTAGGCCTAACGAGTTCACTCTCTCAATATAGTCAATTATGTGGAAAAAGTTTAGTTCAATTTTAGGACCGTTATTCTAGTTTGTGTTAAACGGTGATTGATCAACTTTGTGACTAAATTTGATTTGTTTGTTTTATCCACTTCTAAATTGTTCTAGGTTTAGACCAATTTACCTTCCAAATTTTGATTCGAATGATGCAGGGAGTTCTCTGGCTAACATTCGTTTTAAGGTGACTTGCAAACGTCAGGCGTGATGCGTCAATCCTTATATTGTAACCTTGACCCTTATGGGGTAAAAGGGATTTTACCTAATAAGAGAAGAAGGGAAGGAAGAGGTAAAACAAAACAAAGCAGTTGAGTGACTCCAGTATGGGTACTGTGATGCAGTGACAGGTGTCAACATGTAATGAGAGGTGTTATACTTGTTGGGTGTATTGCTATATGTTTCCTGTGGTGGAAAGGTTAGCTAATACAATGAAAAACATGTTTGTTGAATGTTTTCATGGTAGATGTGATTAACTTGTGTATGTCAGTACAGTGTAGTGTAGTGCATGTACTGTATGTATGCTGTATGTATGTCAGATCTGTCTCAGTCTGTTTTGCTCCCCCCTTTGCTTGATGGCTTAGCTTTGATGAGCTTGTCGCATCTTTGCCTTGGAAAGGGATCTTCTGTGATCTGCTGGGGGTCAGTCCCGTTAGGCAGGAAGTTCTCTGGCAGACATTGGGAGGTGGTTTGGCACGGATGCGTGAAGCTGTAGTGCAAAACGTGGTCTCCTTGTTGCATTCCACTTGTGATGCCTTCTGGTTGTGACAGACAGTCTGACTTCTGTGCTTACTGGTGTTGCGGCAGCACACAGATGGTTCTTGAGTTTGGAGCTTGTGGTGTGATGGGTAACCAGGATGGTGTTTTCTGGTACCTCTGGGTGTTTGTCAGTGGTTGACTGTGAGAGGCCACTTTGTTCTGTGTTGTTGTAGAACAGGTGGACGTCTCAGGAAGGTGTGCAAGGTGATCACTGGTCTTCTGTGTTCAGCTTGTCTTTGAAGAACACTTGCAGTCGACTCAGTAGTCGCTCCATGTCCTCTGAGGGGAGACAGTCGTGTTCTTGGACACACTCAGTGTGGTGTGGAGGTGGGTTTCGTTGTCGCTTACCCACATAGAATGCTTTTGGATGCACTCGTTGATTCCAGTTGTTTCCTTCTGGTGGGTCCCATGACTTTTCCACGTGGTTGGAGTGGTCGCTGTCGTTAGCATGGGAGTAGCATTCTCTGTGCTCCTGATGAAGGACTGTGGCGTTGTCATGCCACTGGGTGTCTTCCAGTGCAAGGCTTGTGTCTTGGCTGCTGGAGTTTGACACTGTGGATGTTTTCAAACCTTTCTTGGAAGTCATCTTTTGTTTGATGTAGGCCTTGTGTGTCAGGTCACGTAGCTGTTGAAGCGTCATGGTGACTGGGCAGGCCATGATGCCGAGATGACGACTCAGTCCTGGATGCAGGTTTCTCAGGAAGAGGGTTTTGAAGTTCAGATCCTCTTCAGATTCAGGTTTGCTATGTGCACCGAAGTAGGCTTGTCGGAAACGGTGATAATAGGCTTGGGGAGTCTCTTGACGACCTTGTTTGGTTTCCAAGGCGACTAACACACCATGTTCTGACTCTGGACTTGTAAATTCTTTAATCAGGATCTCACGTAGCAGCTGGTAGTTTGACTTGACACGAGCAGGTTGTCGGTCTAGGAAGCTTCGTACCTCTTGACTGGATGTGGATCTGAGGAGGTATAAAATGTCTCTGTCAGTCAAATGGGGTCTCACCTCTAGGAGGAAGTCAATATCTTGGAGGTAGGCCTGGATGCTGTGGCCCTCCGTGGAGTTCGGGTCGAACTGGTTGATGTTCTTAGCCAGCTGGTTGAGATCTTTGAAGGTCATTCCAGGTGCAGCTTTGGAGTCTGGCTGGATGATCTCTCTTTGTTGGTTGGCAGGGAAGAGTTCTCTGGTGAAGGCCGGTGACGTTTTGGGGTGTGGCCATTCACTTCTTCCGTAGGATGACAGTTCTTGGATGGAGGACTCTGTTCTGCTCAGCAGTGATGATGCTGAGGGAGGTCTCTCCCTTCTTGACTCTGGTTTCTGTGTAAAGACATGTTGGAGTTCATTTCTGACCGCGTAGAGCTCGTCGTTGGCGTCGTCTCGCTGTTGGGTCAGATGGTCAATTTCAACGCTGCACCTTCGCAGGTGGTCTTCCAGAGCAGTGAGTTTAGAGTTCTTACTTTCAATGTCAGCTTTGGCTTTCTCTAGCTGATGTTCGGCAGACTGGAGTTGGTTTTCCAGGTGCTTCTGGACAGTCTTTAACTCTTGTTTGTCACGTTCAGTGACTGCAAGGGCTTCTTGGAGCTTGTCAACTTGGGTCTTTGTTTCTTGCTCCGCTTCGTCGGACGCTTTGAGCTGGTCTTTGCAGTGTTGAGTGTGCATCAGCTCTCTCAGGAACTTGGTGGTCTTGAGGTCGTCCTGGACTTTCACTTCCAGCTTGTCTATGCGGCTTTGGGCACGTGTCAGCTCCTCCTGAAGGTGGGTGACGTGCTGGTGGCTTAGCTTTAGCTGGGCTGTGAAGGCATTGCTTAGGGAACAGGTTATTTTGGTTAGTTCCACATGGCTTTGGTTTTGGCTTGAATCATGTGTCAGGAATCTTCTCAGAATTATGATTATTATTAAGAATAATAACAGTTCAATTGTCTTTGGTGTGAGGCAGTCTGTAATGCCTCTGAGCCAGGCGTCCATGTCTTCCCGTTGGGCAGTGGGGTTTGCCGTCCACGACATGTTGGCACGCTCGGTGAAGAGACTGACACAGATCTGTGTGGTATAAGCCTATATGTGGTTGCACGGCTGAGTGTAGTTTCAGTAAGTGTGCACCAATAGTGAAGTGTCGTGATGACTAAATGTTGGTCTAAGTGTACACAGTGAGGCTAGGGATGTGAGGATCTCGTCACTCAACTGGGTAAAGGAAAGAAAAAGAGAGAGGTTAAAACAAATCTCAGATGGAAATAGCTTTTTTTTTCAATGGAAGAAAATATTTTTGTAAATATTTTCTATCACTGGAAAGCTGGTTTCAACTCGTGATGTGAGGACTTCGTCACTCAACTGAGTAAGAGAAGAAGAGAGAAAAGTTAACAACCAATTTCAAATGAGAAAGAAACGAAACAAAAAGGAAATTATTAACTAGGGAAAGTATTAATTTCTCATAAATGTTTCTATCAATGACAATCTGTTTCCAGAAAGGTAAACAATATTTTTGATTATGTTTGCAATGAAAAATAATACAATAATAATGCTGATACCTCTTTTCTGAGTTTGACAGGATTGACACACACACCTTCGGTTGGACCGCTTACAGCAGGGCTTACAGCAGGGATGCTTTGAAGGCGGAGTTTGCTCAACACTTGTCTCTGTTAATTAATCTTGGATAAGATGTCAAAGTTTAAATTGCGTTTACAAATGCAGGGAGAGTGAGAAGAACACACAAGGGTTTGATTAAAAATCAAATACCTAATAATCTGTTGGGAAAGATTATCTTTGTCTCTTTTTAGAGTTGGTTGATGGTTCTTCCAGGTTTGTTCCCGACAAATGTGCAAAATTAGATGGAATAAAGCAGGACAGAACAGGAAAGACGCGATGAGGGAGAAATGAAGCAAGGAGGTTGGATCCCGCTACCTTTAGATCTACTACGAGTATAGAATTGATAGTTGATGAACAACTAAACACACAAATAAACTTTGTAAAAGACGATTGTCTCTGGTTTATTTGTAACTCGTATGGAGATGGTAATGTCTCCTATTGAAGCGTCACGCAAATGAATTATTCCAATATAGTGGTTAAGTTTATAACCAACAAGACGAAAGGATAACGCAATGACAATAATAAGCAAATCTGAGTCTAACACTATTTTTGTAATAGTAATAACAACTTTCCAAATTTTTACTTTCGGAGTTCTTAAGTTTCAAACCTAATTCACCTAAAGTGATTAGATCTCAAAGAGAAATGTAAAAATTATGAAAATTATGCAATTAGAATTATTACAAAAATAAGTCTAGAAATCATTAGAAATGATCTATCTAGAAAAGTAGAACTTCAATTTTGTTCACTATTTCCTTGTTCGTTAAAATCAAATTAGGAATTTGACAATTAATAATCATAAACCAGTATTTTCTTTTTCAAGTAAAATGCAGGTAAAATAATTAATAATGGTACACCAGTATTTTCCTTTCAGGAAAAATATGGTTAACTTTAAAGAAAAGTGTGATAAAGTTAAAAGAAGAAACAAGAAAAGATCGATAGGTGTCTAAATGGTTAAATCGCTTTAACGTTGTTCAAACAGACACTATAGCTAACCGCTGGGGTTAGTATTGATAATAGTAACCGATGCTAAAGGCTTTAGCACAGGCCTCAATGCAAACAACCGCTCAGCTTTAGCTTAGCCTAGCTTAGCTTAGCGTAGCGTTTGTTTGGTTTGTTTACAAAGTTCGAGGGGGTCAGAGTTCACCCGGAAGTGTTGGTTAAGACTTCCGTGTCACGATAGCAACTAAAGCGATCAAGCGAACGCTAGTGGGCGAACCGTGAATTGCAGTTGGTAAGCAGTTTGTTACAGTTCCATGCAATGCGAGCGCATTTCAATGTTCACAGAACATACAGTATTACGTATTACAGTATTACGTATGATTATCGATCATATTACGGGAAATGTCGGCGCATTTCACACTGTTCAAATAAAATACACCACTCGTAGCTGGGTTTACGACATGGGGCTTCACTCAGTTTGTTGAGAGTGATATTAACTTTAAGCACGCGGCGGTGCGCTGTATGAGAACGATGGTCTCGTCTCTGTCTTTGTGCAGGTTTAGTTTCACACAAAGTAACAGGGTCTAACTTGGTTCAGTTTCAAAACAAGCTTTACTTGGACAAAACCTAAAATAAGTCCTATTCAATTACACTCGGACACGCGCAGTGTTTACACGATAAATAATTGAACAGACATACACAGAAAAGCATTAACTGTTTATCACGGGGATCACGGATAGTGGGACACGCACTGGTGATCAAATAAAATAAACAGATAAGCATTAAGTGTTTATCACAATGGAACACGCACTGCGATCAAACAAATAAACAGAAAGCATTAAGCATTTATCACGGAGAAGCAATGGAACACGCACTGCGATCAGATAAATAACTTTAAGGCTTTTATGACTAGATTCGACAAGGAACACGCTTGACGCTCTGTCAGGAAAATATTGTAACTTACAGGGTTAGTTTTAATTACTGCAGTTTGATTTCGTTCGGCTTCTCTGACTGATATAAACACACACACACAACGTTATAGCTCTCTGAAAGACTCTGGAACACGCAGATGTCGATCAGCTATAACGAGGTATTTTTCTGGAAATAAGGAACACGCTTAATTCCTACCTTATTGTAGTGTGAGGTTTTATATCTTATGCAGGTATAAAGAAAACAAAATAGGCGACAGACTAGACTTCTCGGCTTTCTCTGAGAGCTTCACTCACAGATTACAGCAGCAGCAACATTCAACGTGCGCGCGGTGCATACGTCACACACAGACTCGCGGAGGTTCGGATCTCGCATCCGCAACCAAAAATGAAAAGATAACTTCTTGATATATGTTCACAATTTAGGTTGAACTGCCCTTCATTCTCCACCAATATGTAGCAAATGCAACATATAATAATATACATAAAATGTATTAAAGGGGGCCGAAGGCCAATTTAGCTCAAAGGGAAATGATTCATTGATTTGCAATGAATCTATGGAACCGAATCACTGAACCGAGCAAATGACTCGCTTAGAGTTCATTTGAACGGGCCGTAATTATAACCAAATCTATAGTGAAACACTATGTCTTAGCAAGGTAACTTTAAATCGAACAGTACAAGACATTAAATGTGCAAACACGACACAAGAAGATTTATCTTTTCAAATATATGGACAAGACTTTATTAGCTATTCTAAGCACAAACTAAGGTCTAAACATAATCACGCACACGCACACACACATTCATACAGTCGCGAAAGGGAAAGAGTGAGTTGGAAAGAGTGAGAGAAAGTTTCAACTTTCTATATGCACGTAAGACATAACCTGAAAGGACCACCAAGCATTAATTTGAACCTTCGTTTCTTAGAGAGGTTATTCAATTAACATTAAAGCACCAGTTCAGTTAGAGCCTGGAGTACTTGCGCTTTGTAGTGGCTGAGGGAATTCCCTTTGTCTGCGTCGCGTCGAAGGGGGGTTTCCCGGCCGGGTCCGTTGCGTGGTTTGTTGTCTTTGAAGTGCAGGGATGGAAGTTTCGCCGCTGGTCACGTGTGATTAGCAAGCGAATGAGAGTCTTTTCCAGTTCGAAGCGCGTTGCAAACTTAACTTTGAAACGAGACTTTTACGAAAAAGGAAATAAAGGAAAGAAATGAAAGTAAGACGAGTCGGATGGCTTGACTGAGCTGAATTGTAACCCTGATCTTGATGGGTTATTCGTCTGCGGGTCGAATTTGGTCTAGTCGATGTAGAAGCATGCGAACATGTTCTTTGTTTCAGAGATAAGCACGAACAGAACACTCTCTTGCTGGTTTTAGAGAGAGGCACGGACTTAACAGTTACAGAACTGAACGAACTGAACAAAAATCTAAACAAAAATCATCTGAAATCTTCTAAAATCTACAAAAATCATGATCTTGAGGTCCTTTGTTCGGATCTTTAACTTAAACTCTAGTCCAACCTCCAAGAAACTTCGGGCCAATGGGTAATGGCATGATCTCAGGAGGTGGACCTACTTCTTGCTTTATCATAATTTATGCATGGTCTGTGAGCTGGTCTCCAGCACTTAGCAGAGACAAAAGACCATCGTTTTAACCTTATGATAATTATAATAATAAAACAAAACCTTTTACGCAGATTTCAATCAAGCCATCTTTTGAATTACGAGAATACGGTTCGTTTAAGAGCAAACGAGGCATTCACACTTCTAATGGTTGTATAACAATTACAAGAGTTAATAGTTAACAACAATTACATGGTTATTATGTGATCTAAGCATAATAACACATGAAGTGTAGGAACAACAACAATTATGATTGGTTATAGGTCCAAGAATTGTTCTGTGGTGAGTTTATATGATTTTATGTGTGAGATCTCCGATCTCAACCGCAAGGTTACTGCGAGTTCAACTCGTAAGGGGGACGAGGAGATGTGTTCTGTGGAACATCTCTGTCAGGAGATCAAAGGGGCTTGGTTGTGATGCCTCTCGTTCCACCATTTTGGAGCTGACCTGTCTCAGTAAAAACATTAACATATTGACACGTTTCTTCCTGTGGCATTCTGTTGCTATCTGCAGGACCATAAAAGTCTTCGGAGGGGGGTTTATTGTCCCCCAAAGCAAACTCTTGGCGCCGTTCTGTGACTCTGGAATGTGGGCTCCAGAACTTGGAGTGTTGAAGCCATGTGAATTAATCCCATGAGAGATTAGTTTGATTAAGTTGTGTTTGATTCGCCTTGATTCTCTACACTGAGCTCCAAAACAGCATAGAATGTTTACTGAAGGATCCGACCAATGTCTGCTGAAAATTCAGGTTTGTCATCACAGAAAAAAATACACTTTAAAATATGAAATATTAAAATAGAAAACATATATTTAAAATGGTATTCATACTTCACAATATTACTGTTTTTGATCAAATAAATGCAGCCTTGAGCACAAGAGACCTTAAAAAACCTTGCCAAATGAAACTCCACTAAATAATGGTCACTTCTTCAATCCCATTTCTAAACAAAATTAGTAAATGTTAACAAATAATTTAATATATATTATAATACACTTGCAAAAACTTAATAGCAGAAGGGTTTTTTTTTAAAGGTGAACTCTGGTGAACAATGAACCTTTGACCAATGAACAATGAACATCTGACTGTTTTTACTGTTCTGCTTTAACTGCTTTAATACTGCTCTGACTGGAAGAGATTTTGATGGAGAGCGGGAGAGTCTTCACTTCGATGAGGCGAGTGAAGAAGTAAATTACTTATACTGAGCGTCATTAAGGGTAATGGCAGCAGAAACGTGCTCTGTGGGGGCCCCGCTGGGCATTACTGGTGTAGCACCACCCCAGCAGAGTACGTCCCTGGGCTAGAGGTCCAGTTGCACCGTAAACCAGCTCAATCTCTTCCATCTCATATAGGGGTATACTGGAAGAGATTTTGATGGAGAGCGGGAGAGTCTTCACTCAGATGAAGCGAGTGAAGAAGTAAGTTACTTATACTGCTGAGAGTATAGGAAGTCGCTGAGAGCGTCATTAAGAGGAGAAAAGTGCTCTGTGGGGGCCCCGCTGGGCATTACTGGTGTAGCACCACCCCAACAGAGTACGTACGACGCTCTACGTCCCTGGGCTGGAGGTCCAGTTGCACCGTAAACCAACTCAATCTCTTCCACCTCATATAGGGGTATACTGCAAGAGATTTTGATGGAGAGCGGGAGAGTCTTCACTCCGATGAGGCGAGTGAAGAAGTAAGTTACTGCCGAGAATATAAGAAGTCCCTGGGCTGGAGGCCCAGTTGCACCGTAAACCAGCTCAATCTCTTCCATCTCAGATAGGGGTATTACTTTATTTTATTTTTACTCTTAACTGTTTTTATTTATATTGATTGCATTTACTGAATGAGCACTGTGCCACTGTTCGTCCGACTGTACTATACATTTTATTTTCGACACTGTATTTTATTTTTATAATTATGATTTTTTTATTCTAAACTGTTTTAATTATTCTGACTTCTTTTGATTATTTTAATTTCTTCCATGTAAAGCACTTTGAATTGCCACTGTGTATGAAATGTGCTATATAAATAAACTTGCCTTGCCTTGGGTCTAATAAAACATTGATACCTAGTCAATAGTTCTCTGAGATTTGTCTTCATGATAATCGAATGTTAAGAGTTTTATCTCTAAAAACTGTTTAGCGTATAATGCTAGTAATGGGGGCATTGACTAAGTAAAAATAAATCACTAGTTTATACCACTAACAAGGCTCAAAATAGCCCCACACTAACACAGTAACATAATGAGGCTCCATACATGCAAAACGAAGCATTGAGAACTTTGTAAGTATACAGACCGTTTAATAAGAAGATACTTTATGAAGACAGTCCACTTCGCGTATACAGACAGGAGCCATCTTAGGAAATAGTTTCGATAAGTCGATCCCCGAACGCCGTTCATACAGTTCAGAAGTTCGTTGAACTTCATACAGTTCAGCTCACTCAGCACGACGTTCGTGGTTTGACTTATCTATTTTGAGCCTTGTTAGTGGTATAAACTAGCGATTTCTTTTTACTTAGTCAATGCCACCATTACTAGCATTATACGCTAAACAGTTTTTACAGATAAAACTCTTTACATTCAATTATCATGAAAACAAATCTCAGAGAACAATTGACTAGGTACCGATGTTTTATTAGACCAAAGGTTCATTGTTCGCCGGAGTTCTCCTTTAAGTGTTCTTCATAAAATGTTGTGGACACAAATGATGCTTCTTCATATTATGACTCCTGCAAGAACAACTTGTAAAGCAGGCTTTAATTTCCCCCATCCACCAAAGGCATTAAAAGATTAGTATTAATTAATGTTAAAGGAGACAAATTTAAAGTGCCCTTTTATGTGCAAAACTATTGAAGAAAGGAAAACGAGAAATAAATGAAGGAATCCAAGACATGCTTTGTACTATTTCTGCTAAAAGCATTCTTTTTTTTTAAAAAGTTTGACTTTTTTTTAACTTGAGTGCCGCGTTTCAGAATGCTGGGTGTCAGATGTGGACAGAAACGTAGAACATTTACTTGAGTACAGTCCTTAAGTACACTTTTTGAGTATCTGTACTTTAGTAAAAACTTTTTACTTTTACTTCACTACATTTGAAAGACAAATATTGTACTTGTTACTTCACTACATTTCGGTAGTAGAGTCTTTTTTTTTTTTTTTTTTGTCTACAACGTGATAGTTCTTTTTGCAGGTGACAGACACCCTACCAGTAATCACTCTTGTAGGGTCACGTGTTGTGAGGTTCAGTGATTTCCCATCATTTTCACTGAACACTAATCAACTGGCGGCAAAATGGACGAAGACTGATCCTCAGCACAGTGCAAATAGGCCTATCTGTTTTGCTGTTTGTTAAACCATGCTGTTGGGCAGTTATACAGCTATGGTTGTCTAGCTGGGCTTTAAAGCAGGTTGGATTTTTACAAACCACTTGATTCAAATGTGCATCAATGGATACACATAGATTTTGTACTTCTTTTGTTGGGGTGGTAAGTCCTGTATTACAGAATTACAGACCTGTCTCTCTCTGTCATTCATTGCGAAAACACTTAAACGAGTTGCTTTCAACAAAGTATCAACTTCCCTGTCTCTGAACAACCAGCTGGATGTCAACCAATCTGGTTTCAAGAAAGGGCATTCAACTGAGACCGCATTACTGTCGGTCACAGAAGCACTGCGGATCACAAATGCTGATTCCAAATCATCAGTTCTCATTCTTCTGGATCTGTCTGCTGCCTTTGACACTATGAATCATCAGATCCTTATGTCCAGCCTCTCATCACTGGGCATCACTGGAACTTCCCTCCACTGGTTTGAGTCCTATCTGAGAGATAGGTCATTCAGGGTCATATGGAGAGGTGAGGTAACCAAAGCACATCAACTGACCACAGGGGATCTTCAGGGTTCAATTCTTCTCCATTTACACCACATCACTGGGACCCATCATATATGCACATGGTTTCTCTTACCATTGATATGCTGATGACATACAGCTCTACCTTTCATTTCAACCAGATGATCCCATAGTAGCTGCACGTATCTCAAGCTGTCTGGCGGATATCTCTGCATGGATGAACATCACCTGTAGCTCAAACTGGCAAAGACTCATTTTTTTCTCATTCTGGAGTTTCTCATCCTCCCTGCCAATTTGTCTCTTCAGCATTACTTCACTATCCAGCTAGTTTCAATCACGCCATCAAGGTCGGTCAAAAATTTTGGAGTAATATTTGATGACCAGCTGACCTTCCCAGACCAAATTACAAAGACAGCTCGATCATGCAGATTTGCACTGCACAACATCAGGAAGATCAGGCCTTTCCTAAATGAGCATGCACTACACCTTCTCGTCCAGGCCCTGGTTATTTTTAGGCTTGATTACTGTGATGCTCTTCTGGCTGGACTTCCATCATGTGCAATTAAACCTCTACAAATGATCTAGAATGCTGCAGCCCGTCCTGTCTTTAACAAGCCCAAAAGGGGCCACGTCACACCTCTGTTCATCTCTCTGCACTGGCTCCCACTCGCCGGCTCACATCAAGTTCAAGGCATCGACGCTTGCTTACAGATCTACCACAGGCTCAGCTCCCTCCTACTTTAGTCAATTTTTTCCTTGTCAGTGGTGTAAAATATGTACCCTATTTTCTGGACTATAAGTCGCTCTTTTTATCATACCTTGGCTGGTCCTGCGACTAAAGGCCAATTTATACTTCTGCGTAGGGTGCGCGCAGTAGGTACGGCGTAGCATACGCACAGACGCGTCCAATTGCGCGTACCCTTCGCCGTCGCCTGACGCGCACCTCCTCAAAAATGTAACTACACGTCGCGACGACGCGCACCGCAGGATCGGTGATTGGTCGGCTTGGTAGCATCGCATTTCCTCCTACGCATTTCCGCACGTACCTTCTCACACATTTCCATCACTGTCTATGATTTCCACACGTACCATCTCCTCCGACGTCTTCTCTCATTTCTGCCTTTCAGTTTTAGTAATTTCACTAAAGTGAATTGTTTTTCCACCTTAATAAGCTCCAACTCCAACATGATCCACTCTCTTTCAATCGCTATTGCTTGTAGTAACCTAGCCGCGAGGAATCTAAACACAGTGGAACATTAAAACTCTCCGCCGCCAACTAGCGTTTCGGAGCAGTACTGCAGAGCAACAAGACCTGAACGCAGAAGTATAAATGCTCATAACGGCGTCGCCTACGTGCGTAGCCAACGCCGCACATTACGGCGTACCCTCGACGCAGAAGTATAAATTGGCCTTTAGTCAGGTGCGACTTATATATCAAAATTACCAAGATTTACTCGTCACCCAGATTATTATTTGCGAGTTTTTGATGTATTTGTGGTATGACGTGAATGCATCATTTGCCGAAATTGGGGGTGACATTACCGTCTACAGCCACAAGAGAGCGCTCTATGCGCTCTAGACTACAGCTACGGTAGTTTTACCGCTGAAAAAATTAACTGAAAATTAGCTTCACGGCAACCGGGAGGATGTGCCATGCAACTTTCCAGCAAGTCCTTGGATGGGTCGACACTGCATGGACTGCAGTGACAACCGAAACCATCCTGTCGCGATTCAGAAAGGCTGGAATAACCGGAACTGATGCCTAATCTGACGACAGCCCCGCAGAAGAGGAGACGGCGCTTCATCTTCCTCCGGAAATAGCGGAGTTGTTCAGAAGCGACACGGAGGATGAAAAATTCAACGGGTTCAGTGATGTGGAATAAGATCGCGGGAGCTTGGTGAAATTGCTTTACCGATAACTGTTGGACTCGCTGTCTTGTTATGTTATTTTATTTTATCCTATTCAGCCTCTCAGGTATGTTCTTTATGGTATTCTTGTGTAGCTAACTGCTGATGTGTTACGTTAACAACATACCGGACACATATTCAGCCTGTTGTTCTTTGTGCTATTGTGTGTAGCTGAATAACTTAAATGCCTTCTGTTTTAATTAATTAAAGTCTGTTTAAATAACTTTTTCTTGGTCTTGAATTTTGTTAAATAAATATCTAAATAAATGCGACTTATAGTCCAGTGCGACTTATATATGTTTTTTTCCTCGTCATGGCGCATTTTTGGGCTGATGCGACTTATACTCCGGAGCGACTTATAGTCCGGAAAATACGGTAGTTAGACTATTTCATGTAACTTAGTTCTTGTCCCTCACTGTGTTATGGTTTTGCAATGTGGGGATACATGTGCTGGTTACATTTGTGAGATGGTAACCATAAAACAGTATGTTACAGGAATCACCAACCCCTCGATCGTGGTCGGCAAGTCGATCTTAGAATAATTTTAAGTCGATTGCGAAGAGTTTTCAAAATCAGTGAAAAAAAGCTTATTGTGTGTAGTAAATGGTGTCTAGGGGATGTGGAGGCGTGCGCGCTGTTACAATCATGTCATTTTTGCCGCGCGCACCTTTGGGCTCATGCGGACCCGTCGAGTTTCAACAAGGCTTTATGCTTTAACCAGCTCAGCCACAGTAACAGCACATACTTAGCCAGCTAAACTTTAACTACCCTGTTAGAAAAATTATATGTGGTTCTTCTCAAGTCATGATGCACAAGATGGTGCAAAAGACGCGAGACGTGAGCAGTGGTTAAAGACATCGGTCTAGAGTGCTTACATTGAAAAACAATGGAAAAGTAGCACAGTGGAATTGAAAAATCATTTTATTCTGGCAATGGACAATTAATAAAAAAATAAAAATAAAAATAAGAGCTGTCACAGCCTTGCAGGCCATTATGATATTTACATACCTAAAACATTTTCTCCAACATGTTTGTATATTATGGGTCAGAAGGGCTCTATAAATGTAGGATCTTCCAGCATATAGGTGCATATATCCATTTTGTGGCCAAGCTTTTATTAACTATAGACCCATAACAGGACTTTGAGATGCACTCTGGGGAGATAAAAGGGCATGGAAAATAGCAGTGGTGAGAGGCTTCAAGGCAGTAAATGGGGAAAAGCAACTTAATGTAGCTGGGCAGCAGTTCAGACTGCAAAAAGTGGGAAGAGTGTTCTAATTCTCTTGACGGCCACTTTGATGACATATTCATGGGTTTTGCTACCGTGCAAGTGGTTTAAAGCACTTCGCATGGGACTAAAATTTGACTAAATACAACTGAATTCTGCTGCTGGGCTCATTTTGGCAGACGGCTTGTTTAATTATAGGAAATGTAGACTTTAATTTACTTCAGTATACATTCCAAAATACTTCAAAGAACAGTCCTTTCCTTTCAAAATAATTTATTTTGATGATATAATAGGAGTGCTGTTGAATCTGTTCATATTTCATTTAAAGAGTTATGGCCAACTGACAATGTGTTTGCCAACAACTCACATTTTTATTCAAAGAAAGTATTCAGAGAAACAGGAGAGATTATATAGTTGTTTAGAAATTGATATTTAAGAGAGTAGACCACAAAACAATGGAATCATACATTTTAAATTCATTTCAATTCATTGCATAGCATGATTAACAGAACACATTGTTATGAAAGAGTAAACGTTAATTTGTTGGGTTCCACTTTATTTTGATTGTCCACTTTAGACATTCTACATACTAACTTTGCAACTACATGTCAACTAACTCTCAGTAGAGTATTAGTAGACTGAAGTAAACTGTCAGTAGACTGTTAGGTTAGCGTTAGGTGTTAGTGTTCGGGTTAAGGGAATAAATTGACTTGTAGTTGCCAAGTTACTTATAGTCAGTAGAATATCTGTTGGGAGACCATTAAAATAAAGTGTTAGCAGATATTAAGCAGACAGTCACCTAAAAATCTAATCAGAGTTAGCTGACATGTAGTTCCAAAGATACTTATAGTAAGTAAAATATCTAAAGTAGACAATCGAAATAAAGTGTTACCGTTACTTTAAACAGAATAATCCGTCATCAAATAATTGTTAATATTGATATGTTGTTTAAAGTAGTGATGTGACAAAATTTCAGCATCCAAAACAGCAACAAAAACAACAAATAAAGCTGATGTGTTTTGATTGTGTACACAACACGGATAAGCTACAACGGGTAAACATGTCAGTAGTTTAGGTGCACTTCCCCATCCGTGACTAAAAATTATGCCAGAGTAGCAATATGGAAATTCGTTCGGCGGGTTGTTGCCAAAAAGCTTTACTATGTTAATTTATCACCTATGAACAAGACAACCTGAACAGCATAATACAGAGTTCAAGTAGGGGGAGACCAGGGATGGTTGTAACACTTTTTGTTTTTGCATCTCTATCTCGTTGAATTTTATTAGCTATAGAGTGCAAAAACTTTTATACAAAGTACCCATGTTTGTTTTCTACAAAAGCACCAAATCAATTCTTTAAGCACCCTGTAAAAGTTGATGCCAAATACATGGGTCTGTTGTAAACAAAAGAAGCAAAAACAGGGGCCATGAGCAAAATGCTCTGAAAGTGGGTTTATTAAAACAATCCAAAACAATGCCTCTCTGTGACAGACTATAACTTAAATCCACTCTCTTTTTGACTCAGTGGTGTGTAAATTAGTCTACTAGAACAAACTTCTTTAACAGTACACTGAAAAAAAATGTTGTAAAATTACAGGCAGCAACATTTCCAACAGTAAAATACCATTTCAATAAACAACTAAATCATGAAAATGTACAGCTAATGGACGTTAAATTAAGCACTTGCAGTAAATTTACAATATTTAACAGTAAACCGGTTTGTTTCTGAGAAAAATGTTTTTGCGCTATAAAAAGCAGCACACAAGCTTGAGTCAGAAGACAGGGGTCGCTCAATGGCATCTCTTCAAAACTCTTATCGTCTTTGTCTACTTAAGAAGAAAACTGTTCAAAGTAAGTTTATTTATTTGTTGTCATTTTTCTGTTGCACTCAGCTTGTAAAATTGCCTTTTTTGACTAACGTTACTTGGCGCGAATCGCGTGTGTTGCAGCCAGCCAGACCGCTCCCGGGTGAGGTATTTCACTAGTCAGTGTTCTCCATCAGATTATAACTCTAGGTTGGCTAGGTTTAGGAATAATTGATGATGGGCTGCTGAATTATTTGAAAAATCATGCACATCCGAGTTTGCAATGTAGCCAGAACTCGAAGTGCAATTCAATGGCTCGTCATTGAATCGGCAACTTTTTATCGGCAAGTTACAGCCATGTGAAAACTAAAACTTTTTCTATTTTTCATTCTGTGCAGTGGTTAGTTCACAGAAATGACAAAAATGAACTTTTCCAGAAATTCATTTTTACCTTTATAAAGGTCAATATTTTCAAACCAAATAAAAAAAATAATAATTTTTTCAACCAACTGTGTCTAAATGTAGGTCACTTAATATTAACTTCTTTTTTATCAAACAGTAGTATAAATCAATATCACAATATAAATCAATATCACATAAACATGATTTTTGCAAAGTGAGGGACATACTCTATGGTCAGATCGCAAAAAAAAAAAAAAACAACAACAATTACGAAATTATCATAGACAATATATCGCACACCCTAAATTAAATATGAATGTTATCATTCAGAAGTACCAGGTAGTTCTTAGGCATCCCAAATAGTTGTTATAGTATGTGACGAGTTAAATAAAGAGTAAAACTTACTTCCTCATTTTGGGTTGAAGTTAGTGCTGGGCAGTATACCGGTTCATACCAAAAACCAGTGTATGTTTTTGTAATTAA
Organism: Pimephales promelas; assembly: GCF_988280905.1. Lineage (NCBI taxonomy): Eukaryota > Metazoa > Chordata > Actinopteri > Cypriniformes > Leuciscidae > Pimephales > Pimephales promelas. The sequence continues at coordinate 13,128,382 of NC_142775.1, read as the reverse complement.
TTTTTAATATACCGCCATGCCGATGTATTTTATTCGCTGTGCGACACTGTTTCAGACAGACCCATTACAATGTTGCACTTCTAAGCAGCGACTGCGAGGCCGGGGGTATACAGCAGTGCTCTGCTACGTTACAGGGAAGATGGATGTTGCAGAACTATGGCGCTATTTTCCTGTCTAATGTCGTGCACTATTGTAGCGCGAAAGTACATTAATATAATGTGCGAGCACGAATCTCTTCGTTCGCACGTGGAATATAATGTGCTCCGCGCACTCTCTCAGATACACACTGCTCTTGTAAAAATAAGTCTATTTTCTCTGGGCTCGCTCAGAACATCCTGCACATAAAACGTGTTCAGTGCAATCGTGTTCAGTGTTTAGTGAAAGGTAAAACTTCCGAAATCTCAGTGTAAACAATGCGTGACGTAGTCGCGTGAGAGATCACTTCCGGCGTAACGTTGGAAACGGTTCAGTTCGGTTCAGTTGGAAATCTGATTCAGATCAGTGCGACATAGCTGTTAACAAGAGGTATATTTATATTTATATACGTAAGATGTGAAACAAACATCCTTCCCAAAAACTGTTCATATAACACATATCATGCACTGTCATTTGATAGGAGAAGGTCCACTGCAGGGGCTTACCACAGTATTTTATAAAAACTTATTTTAAGACTTTTATGTCCACATATGGGTGTTTATGGAAATGTATTGGCTGGAAGCACTAAAACATTCTGTCCACGGTCTCATGGAAGGGTTTATGTCAGAATGTCATCTTATTAGCCAAGGTAATTGGATTTCTGAGCTGCCCCTGCTCATGGTTGCGCTCTCTTGTTATTCAGTCGCCTCTCGATTCTCTCCAGCAGCCTCAGCTGCTCATTCATTTGTTTATCAGCAGATGGCTTGTTTACATTACAAGTCTGATTACTATGTACATCCATCCCTCAATTTATTAATCGTTCGGACCATCCTTCAGTAGTTGTCAGACTTTAAAACTAATACTTGGCGTCATAAAACATTTTTTTTCATCTGTTACTTAATTCATCATGTTTATTCAGGCAGAGCAGTTGTTCACACTACATTGAGTTACATGCTCTCAATGCTACAGCGACTAATTAAAAGAAATTCTATTTTGTTTTTTTAAATGAACCTTAATTAAGCATTTAGCAAGTAGAACTTCTTGGATGCTTCAATGCAACTAAAGTCCATTGAAATTCCACTCTGTCATTAATACTAAGCGTACGCTGTAAATTCTTCAACTGGGTCATTAGTGGCATTGCAAGTTGAGGTTGAAACATGCTTTCTTTGTTAATCTAGAGGATTTTTAAAAGTTTAAGATTGACAGATGCTTGCTAAAAATAAAAGAAAATATACAAATAAATCATATGTATTTAAATAAACTGGCAGATTAAAAGGTCCACTGACAATTTTTAACATTAATATGAGTTCCTCTAGCCTGTATATGGCCCCTCAGTGGCTAGAAATTTCAATCGGTGTAAACCGAGCTTTGGCTATCTTTCTCTACCTTTGAGAAAATGAAAGCTCAAATCATCTGATCTTGAATCTCCTCCGTATGACGTCATACGGAGGAAAGGTTTCCTCCCCTTTCTCTGCTATGCCCGCCCAGAGAATGTGGCTTGCCCATGAGAAAATGAGCTAGGAAGTACGAACGCTCGAGCACGATTTGAGTTTTTCCTCTAGAGATATCATGGCTTGCAAACGAGCAAAACATGGCAGTTCATTAGTGTTCGGATGTACAAATGACCGTTTCCTCAACTTGGGCCAATACAGAGCTGGTCTCGATGAACATCTGAAAATAAATCGATCGAGCTACCAAGCAACAATTTCTGATGTGTAGCCTAATTGTTCAAGTTCAGACAGGTAATCTTTCTCTCAAAATCATCCAATACTGTTCATGCATAAGTCAAGCCAGTGACTAAAATATCAACTTCACATTGTTTCTTTAAGTAGGATGAAAATAGTCTTATTTAAATTGTGAACAAATTATACAGAAAGATGTCAAAGACCAATTTTCCACACAGTGCAAGTTTATCTGGACAACTCTTCATGAAATCAGTAACGCACGTTACACTGTAAAACGAAGCTCTTACTGTACATCATCGTGTTTGCATTGGTAAAAGCATTAGAGATAGTGCAGAAACTGTGTTGCAATGATAAGATCTTCATTCAAAATCAGGCTAGGAAAAATTATTTTTTATTTCTAAATTATTTATATTTTTTATCTAAAAAACATACTAACATTATAAGGGCAACCCAGGAAACATTATAAAATAATAAAATAACCCCATGTTAGGGGACTTTTAAAAGGTGCTGATTTGTTTTTTAATACCACGCAGTGAGAAAATGATTGACATTCAACAACCACAGAATGTTCTGCCTCCGCTTTCTTCTTTTCTTAGTCATTTAAGTGTAGGAGAACTACAGAAAAATGTGCAACACAATCACTATGGATAACAATTGCAGTTATCCAACAATTAACGATTTTCAATATGGGCCTTTGTGTTTGCTAAGGAAAAAGTTTGGACGACGTCAGAGCAGGACAATGGCTTTTCAGTTCTTCAGTGTGAAAAGAAGCTTACCCCCATGATGTTCTACCTCATCCACACTTTCTAGAAAACACACACACACACACAAACAGGGTTCTCAAGTCTCAGGCATTGGCCGTGAGACATACACAATTTAACCATTTCACACGCTCACACGTCACACCGGGTATTTCTCACGCTGAAAAGGCAACGTCAACCAAGATGTCCTGCAAGCTTTATATATAATGTCGTATACTAGCCGTAGGCACACAGTGAAGTTTCCTGCCGCCAGCACGTATCTCTCGGACAGACTGCGTTCGTTAGGCAACATAGACGTGCACCGCGAACACACGGAAGTTGATGGAACATTCTCGTCGTTACTAGGTAACCAACAACAATCGCCGAAAACGTGTCGTGATGGAGAAGGGAAGAAAGCTCGTCTAACATTTTTAGGCTACACTCTTTCTACACATACAGTATATGTAGTGGAGAAATACAAATTTGTCAAATGTTTAATTTAGGTTTCCACTCCAATGTTATAAAAACTGATAAAGTCTCCAGCGAGAGTCTCCTTTCCCGATATTGCTGTTTTTGATTGGATTAGCTATAAGGGAGACTTCCACCTTTTGTCTTTAATGGCTCTGGGATGGCTCTTTGGAACCAGAGTTCCTGGCCACTATCAGCATTTGAATAGTTGCTGATTCAATTGGATTGGTAACGGCATCAGAGAGGGTGTGTTTCTATTTCATTTGCATGCTTTTGTTTCAGTTTTCTCCCCCCTCAATGTAAACTCCTCTAAATGTATAAATCTAAATGTATAAATTGTAAGGGAATGTTTTCCCTTAGTTAGACTTACTTTGAGATGACTACAGTGACGCAATAAAGAACTTCTGCGTGAAAGATACCTCAAGAGTCTCCTGGTCTGTTGCGTGGAAGAATAAAAACTTCACTACAGTAGCATAGGGTTCTCTTACGAGAGGTTCTCTCGTATTGCGTAAGCTAGCTTACGCTACGGGAAAGATTCATCTTTGCTGAGAAGTTGAAGCCAAAAAATTATTCCATAATTTTGTAATCATTGTCAACGCAGTATCTCTGAGGCAGACCATGAGCGGGGCTAGCTAGCAGCTCATTGGTTTGCTCAGAGAAAATGCATGAGCCTATGGGAGAGCGGCGCTGAGCCTGCGGCCAATGAGCGGACGGCGCTCACTCATTGCGTCAGAGCCCACCGAAAGGGGCGTGGCTATAGTGTATAAAACTGGCTCTCCCAGGCTCAGTCGTCGATTCTTCATCATTCAGCGAGCTACACACATCCGCTGTCCTGGGAAGAAGCCGCCGTCGTCGAGAAGGCAACTTCTAGCGAGCTCCGGAGACTGAGGAAGCCGGCCGTCTGCCACCTTCAGCCGTCCTGCAAGCTAGCACCATCCGACACCGTATCCTTTCCATACTTATTCCATTAACTAAAAGAGCTCGAGCGTCTTTTTCAAGATGCCTCGATTTTCCTGCGGTTCATGCCGCTCTCCACTCGAAGAAGGAGACCGCCACCCCATCTGCGCTCTCTGCCTCGGAGTGGAACACGCAGAGCTCGCCCTCGCCAACGGAGGATGCGACCACTGCGAAGACCTGCCTCTGTCCTCCCTGCGGGCACGACTGCAGGCGGTCAAGACCGCTTCCGCGCCGCCTCTCTCTTCGCCGCGGAAGAAAAAACGCCGCTCCCAGAGGCCGCCAGAGCCCCCTGCGGATCCATGCGGGCCGCCACTGCCGCCCACCGACCGCTCTCCCTCTCCGCCCCAGCCGGACATACAGTTGCCGCTGAGTGGCCGCTCTGCCGCCTCCGACGACACCGTGGAAGAGAAGGACTCTTGTTCGCTGCACGCTTCGGACAGCGAGGACTGGTCGTTGATTGGCTCTTCGACGAGAGAGTCTGCGGGGACTCACGCCGGCATTGAAGAGGAATTGTTACGTCTCCTCTCACAGGCCGTCGACCGCCTGGGACTCGAGTAGTCGCCTCCCCCCGAGCAACCACCGAATCGCATGGATGGTAAATTCCTGCACCGGCGCCCGGCCCCCACCTGCAACCAGGCTGCACCATTCCTGCCTGAGCTACACAACGAGCTCACCAAGTCCTGGAACGCCCCTCTTTCGGCTCGAAACCGCTCCGACGTATCGCACTGAGCCGCCGAGAGGGGATATATTGCCATGCCGCCCGTCGAGGACCTGGTCGCCGCTCACCTTTTCCCACCCTCTGCTAGATGCCGTTCTTCCCCTACGCTTCCTTCGTAAGCGTGCAGAGTGACTTCCACTTTTCATGCTCGCACTTACGCCGCCGCCGGACAGGCCGCTTCAGCGCTGCATTCCATGTCAGTCCTCCAAGTGCTACAGAGCGACATCTTGTGCGAGATGGCGAAGAGCGGTAGGAACCCGCCCATCCTCTCGGATTTGAGAAGCGCGACGGACCTCTCCCTTCGCGCCACTAAAGCCGCCGCACAAGCCCTGGGGAGATGTATGGCCGCCCTCTGTGTCGCTGAGAGACACTTGTGGCTCACGCTTGCCGACATGGGAGATTCAGAACGCGCCGTGTTCCTCAACGCGCCTATCTCTCCGACCGGCCTCTTCGGATCTGCCGTCACGGGTATCGTCGACCGCTTCTCTGAGGTACAAAAAGCCACCCAGGCCATAAACTTGTTCCTGCCCCGCCGTGCCAGCACTTCTGCAGGCCGCTCTCACGAGCCCCCTGCCAGAAACCCGCAACAGCGGCCGCCTCAGCAAGCTCAGCAGCCCCAGCGTAGACAGGGCGGCCGCCCTCACTCTCGCTCTGACAGCCTCCTCCCCGGGGGCCTCGACCCAAGATCACGCTGAAGCCTGATCAGCAAAAGTCTGCCTAGCACAGCTGAGAAAAAGACGGCCCTCTCCCGCTGCGGCCGGACCGCAGTCAAAGTTTCGTCCTCTACTAGTCCCCGACGGTTCGCCGACTACAGTAGTGTTTTCCGCCACAAACAAGCCGGTTTCCCTGCCCGCTTGCGAGCGACAAAAAGCCATTTTCACGGCTACCCAGAGAGTTCACAAAAAGAGCATAAAAGCCTCAAGTGTAAGAAATGTGCCCACAAGCATGTGTTCACTCATACACACAAGCACCATATGCCCCGTGTCTCCCACAGAGCCCATTCTCACAGAGCGGCCACTGACCGCTCTAGTAGCAGAAAACATAAACACGCCCACGAACCCATGCGCGTGTCCCCCCTCTGCTCGCTCTGTCTCATGGCCCAAAAACACCTCTCTGAGTGTAAGTCCCGTTGCTCTAAGCGCGCCCACACACAGTCTTCAGCCCGCTATATGCAGCAATCAGGGCGAAATTGCCATTCAACCGCTAGCCGCATGCTGCGAAACGTGGGAAGCCATCCCCGGCATCTCCCCATGGGTTTTAAGCATCATAAAGAATGGCTATCTATTACAGTTTCGTCGCTGCCCGCCCCGCTTGCGCGTTCGGATCGAGTCTGCTGTCAGGCTATTATTCATTTTTGACATTTTTTATCCTTCAAAAATCAGCATGATTAAAATGGGATATTAAGTTGCTACAACAATTTAATAAACAATAATTTAATTAAAATGTTGCAGAATAATGTAATATATGAATGAATAATAGCCTATGGCACTCTTCATGTGATATTGATTAATTACATTTTTTAACCCTTGAATTTTGTGATCATTCATGCATTACATTTTAGGGGTTCCAAATACGTAGGGCTTTAGAACCTTTTAAGGTTCTATATAGAACCTTTTCTTCTAAGAGTGTAGAACATGTAATATATTGCCCATTGTATACATTATTATTGATGCAGTCAAAAACTCTACAACTACTTTGCAACCAGACCAGAAGCTTTGGCTCAGTTTGGCTTACATTACCTGAATAGCCTATATAAGGAACATGTTTGTGGGTAGGTATGGGAAGGAATGAAGATGTATTTCTTCATTTTATTTAAAATTATATATTATACTACAGTATATTAATAGTTCTAGTTACATTTAGGCTGCATGTATTAAAGCAGAGTGCTCTGGGTAATATTTTATATCCGGTCAAAACATACATTAATTATTGCCATTGCATTTGTATTTTTCAAAGATGTCAGGGAAAAAGCAAAAAGATATTTGTGTACAAACACACACACTTTAATATTCTAATATGCCCATTTGTTTGCAATGTCCCACCACACAATAAATCATTAAACCATTTCGACCAGACACATTCAAAATGCAAAAAGATTTGTTTTTCAAAACTGTTTGGAGCAATTTGTTATATTTTTGTAATTTAAAAAAAATATATTTTTATTAATATAACATTAAAGAGTAGGCTATTTTTGATGTGATGAATTGCTGTCATTTATGAGATTTACCAATTGTTATAATTTCAATTTGTGCTGGTTAATTATGAACAATGGGTAAAATTGGGGGTGTGATGGGGGCGGGGCTTCATTTGGGCTCCTCCCCTAACCGCATGTAATCTCACTCCAAGCTTTTGATAAAACTTGAGAACCCTGCACACAAAGATACATTGAAGAATGTTCAAGCACTTGTCCATACATCAAATGTCGGTGGGGTACCAAACAACACGGGAACCAACAAACTGTCATTGTAAGGACAAAAACAGAAAATTTAAATTAAATTAAAGGGCACCTATTATGGAAAATTCACTTTTACATGGACATAAATGTTTGAACATAAATGTGTGTTGGCAGTGTGTGAGCAAAACCACCCTAGAATGATAAAAATCCACCCAGTGTTTTTTTACAATCTCAATAAATCATATGCACCGCCTCAGAACGAGCTGTTCTGAGATTCAGCTCTTAGTGACGTAGAAAGGGAGACAGGGGTTTGATTGACAGTGTGGCTGTGAATTAGACCCCGCCCTCAGTGATCTGTACACATCATCCTCCATTGTTTCAACGACGACAGCCGGTAATGTCTCTTGGAAACATACGTGTTCTGTCGTGGACTCGTGGGTTAATCCTATTGTTGTAGCTTAAAAGTTAATCCTTAACTCTGGATCGTCATCTACTGTTTGCGATCCACCGTCACATCCAGTAACAGTAAGTGTGTTTTATGATTTTTGAGCAAATAGTCTTTTCAGTCAATGTCAGCCAATTCAACAACAAATGCGTCTAAAGTTGTTGTCGTCGTAGGATGTCTGTGTAGGCTATATAATTTAAACCTTGTTTGTATAGTGTGTAACCACACGTTTATATATATTTAAAGATATTGTATTAAAAACTGCATATATGTTGTTGTTCTGTATGTTAGCCATCTCCTCACATTTGCCACAGAAGCACCCGTATGACAAGTAAACATGACACCACAGGTCCCCGTCCCTCGCATAAATGTAATTTCGCTTGTACGTAGCAAACTTTATCACAGTATGTAATTTCAAAAAAATTGCGCCAGCATTAGTGTTTATGTGTGTCTGTGTGTTTGTGTTGCACATGCCCATCATTTCAAAGGGAACGCGATTACAACGCTAAAGTACATAAATGTATCAAATAACCATACCGAGACGTACTGGTCCATTCTCATTTGTGTTTATTCTGCCGGAGTCGCTTCGTACTATTTATATATTCCGATTCAAACGTACGCTGAATGACATTCAAAACAGCGCGTCTCTCACTCTCTTAGCCCTTCTGCTTACCGACTGCCATAGGTATCAAGTTACGCCCTCATCCAAAGGCAGGGCGGGGATATGCAGCTCATTTGCATTTAAAGCCGTATACCTCCGAAACAGGTCATTTTTAAGCAGGCCCCAAAATTACATTTTCAAATGGTTATACAGACACCAGAGACCAATATTACATCTTGTAAAAAGGGGCATAATAGGTGCCCTTTAAATCTCCTATTAGGTTCCAGAGAAAAAAGTCATACAGATTTTATGAAAGAACTATTCATTTAACACAACGATGTAATGTCTTTGAATGATCTTTATTTTATGTTTTTATTAATTGTGATTAAGTAATGGACATATCACAAAATTAATTAGAATTAAAATCAATCTATATACAGTACTAGATTTTTGGTCTATTATTCCAGTTTGGAACCCAGAAACGTCTCTGACGACAGGATAGTTACTGAACTTCAGTTGTTGTGGCCTTCAGTTGGAAGAAGAATTTGAGAACAGTTGAACTCAAAGCTAGTCCACATGGCTCATATGTGATAGGTCAAGAGTAGTCAAGTAAGGATACTTTTCTGTTAGATATTCTGAAAAGGCTTTTCCAGAGGGCATCCAAAAGCTTAAAAGCAAATGTTATACAGGCTACAGGCTCCAGCTTTCAGATATACAGCAAGTGCATTAACCAGACTGCAAAGTACTTTCAATTGTAAAGTAGACCAAATTAAGAGCCTTACAAAATAATAATAACAATAATAATAAAATTGTGTACTACAGTTTGTTGTACAATGGTTAAAGCTAGCAGCAGGTTCCCTTAAAATTGCTCCACTGAAAAAGGTCACAGCTCCCAAAAGCAAAGGTGATACTAGCAGGCATGAATTAATAACAACACATCTGACAGCTGTCAAGGTTTCCTCCAGACACACATTCTTCCATTGTTTCAATGAAAAACAACAAAAGTTTATGATTACGTTTTTGGTTTGCTGGATGACATTGGCCCATGGTATTACAGATTGCAAGTGCTCGACCTACAAAAAGCTTGCTACAAAAAGGTGAATTCCCTGACTTCTACCTAGTCCTCTACAACCAATGCAATTTCCTATGCCCTTCAAAATGAGAGGACACATCCCCTATATAAAAGGAAGGATGTGTGCTGAAAGAGTTCAAATGGGGCAGAAGTGACCTTTTTTTCTAAAAAAAAAAAAAATATGATCAAAATGTAAAAAGTAATTAATACTGTATTTCATTGCAGGGTTAGTCATAAATTCTATAAGGAGATTGGGGTAAGTTGTGACACGTTTTACTTGTTCTTAACTTTGTCCTTTTATTGTCATTCAGGCCAGGAGAAATGAGAAAGAGACCTAAAACTACTTTGTATATAGTGGGATATCAGCTATCAACTGCAATGACAAGAAACTTAAGTGTAGCGCACCACGTAACTGATATGCTACACCTAGAAATTAATATTCAACATGGGACAATGTGATCAGAAGTAAGGAACGTCTTCTGGAGGGAGGAAATGACGAATGCAGGTGAGTGAAAAGTGGATAATTTTGCTCTTGGTGTTTTGTTTCAATTACATCAATAACAGTCAATAAATAAAAGAAACACAGTCATAACTTCTACTGTTTTCCTGAAGGGCTGAAAGATTCAATACTCAACAACTTCAATTAAATGAACGTGACACTTTTCATTCAATGTATGAATAAAGTAAACTCAAAACCCAACAATGTGGCTGTCTCTTTCACTCTGCATTATTAATTGCACTTGCACTAATGCATCACTTTTCCTGTCATTCAATCAAGCCTGTTAGCTTTCTGCGTACCTCCATTCCATCCTCTTTTTATAGCATTATCTACTTTTAAGTTAATTGTTTTTCAAACGCAACATACTGTGGCTCTACATCTACACGCTTGTTTTCGGTCTTTCTATATTTATTAGATCAAATTTTCCTTATAATTCACTTAATTTTAAATAAAAACTAGAAACAAAGTTTGATGAGACAAACTTTAAGTTGGCTTGAGAAAGCCAGACCAGAGAATTTGAAAAAGTTAAAATTAGTTTGAAGTGAAATGAAGTTTGATAGATGGAAAGAAAGAAAGAAAGAAAGAAAGAAAGAAAGAAAGAAAGAAAGAAAGAAATTAGTTAGAAAAAAGATAGATTAGTTAGGAAGAAAAAAAAGATAGATTAGGTAGAAAGAAAAATATATTAATTTGAAAGAAATTTAGATTAGTTAGAAAGAAAGAAAGATTTGTTTAGAAAGAAAGAAATGTAGATTTGTTTAGAAAGAAAGATAGATTAGTAAAAAAGAAAAAAGATAGATTAGTTAGAAAGAAAAAGATAGATTATTTAGAAAGAAAGATAGATTAGTTAGAAAGAAAAAAGATAGATTAGTTAAGAGGAAAAAATGGTAGATTAGTTAGAAATGAAATATATTAGTTAGAAAGAAAGTTAGATTAGTTAGAAAGAAAGAAAGATTTGTTTAGAAAGAAAGATATATTAGTTAAAAAGAAAGATAGATTAGTTGGAAAGAAAAAATATAGATCAGTTAGAAAGAAAGATAGATTAGTTAGAAAGAAAAAAAGATAGATTAGTTAGAAAGAAAGATAGATTAGTTAAAAAGAAAAAATAGATTAGTTAGAAAGAAAGATAGATTAGTTAGAAAGAAAAAAGATAGATTAGTTAGAAAGAGAAAGATAGATTGGTTAGAAAGAAAGAGATTAGTTAGAAAGAAAAAACATAGATTAGTCAGAAAGAAAGATAGATTAGTCAAAAAGAAAAAAAGATAGATTAGTTAGAAAGAAAAAAGATAGATTAGTTAGAATTTCAGATAGATTAGTTAGAAAGAAAAAAGATAGATTAGTTAGAAAGAAAAAAGATAGATTAGTTAGAAAGAGAAAAGATAGATTAGTTAGATAGAAAGATAGATTAGTTAGAAAGAACAAATATAGATTAGTTAGAAAGAAAAAAGATAGATTAGTTAGAAAGAAAGATAGATTTGTTAGAAAGAAAAAAGATATATTAGTTAAAAAGAAAAAAGAGATTATTTAGCAAGAAAAAGATAGATTAGTTAGAAAGAGAAAAATATAGATTAGTTAGAAAGAAAAAAAATAGACAAGTTAGAAAGAAAAAGATAGATTAGTTAGAAAGAAAGAGATTAGTTAAAAAGAGAAAAGATGGATTAGTTAGAAAGAAAGATAGATTAGTAAGAAAGAAATAAGATAAATTAGTTAGAAAGATAAAAAGATAGATTAGTTAAGAAGAAAGATAGATTAGTTAGAAAGAAAGAAAAATAGATTAGTTAGAATTTCAGATAGATTAGTTAGAAAGGAAAAAGATAGATTAGTTGGAAAGAGAAAAGATAGATTAGTTAGAAAGAAAAAAGATAGATTAGTTGGAAAGAGAAAAGATAGATTAGTTAGAAAGAAAGAGATTAGTTAGAAAGAAAAAATATAGATTAGTTAGAAAGAAAAAAAAGATAGATTAATTAGAAAGATAGATTAGTTAGAAAGAAAAAAATATAGATATGTTAGAAAGAAAAATGATAGATTAGTTAGAAAGAGAAAAAGATAGATTAGTTAGAAAGAAAAATAGATTAGTTAGAAAGAAAAAGATAGATTAGTTAGAAAGAAAGAGATTAGTTAGAAAGAGAAAAGATGGATTAGTTAGAAAGAAGGATTAGTTAGAAAGAAATAAGATAGATTAGTTAGAAAGAGAAAAGATAGATTAGTTAGAAAGAAAGATAGATTAGTTAAAAAGAAAAAAGATAGATTAGTAAGAAAGAAAGATAGACTAGTTAGACAGAAAAAAGATAGATTAGTTAGAAAGAGAAAAGTTAGATTAGTTAGAAAGAAAGAGATTAGTTTGAAAGAAAAAAACAGATTAGTTAGAAAGAAAGATTAGTCAAAAAGAAAAAGATAGATTAGTTAGACAGAAAAAAGATAGATTAGTTAGAATTTCAGATAGATTAGTTAGAAAGAAAAAAGATAGATTAGTTAGAAAGAGAAAAGATAGATTAGTTAGAAAGAAAGAGATTAGTTAGAAAGAGAAAAGATGGATTAGTTAGAAAGAAGGATTAGTTAGAAAGAAATAAGATAGATTAGTTAGAAAGAGAAAAGATAGATTAGTTAGAAAGAAAGATAGATTAGTTAAAAAGAAAAAAAGATAGATTAGTAAGAAAGAAAGATAGACTAGTTAGATAGAAAAAAGATAGATTAGTTAGAAAGAGAAAAGATAGATTAGTTAGAAAGAAAGAGATTAGTTTGAAAGAAAAAAACAGATTAGTTAGAAAGAAAGATTAGTCAAAAAGAAAAAGATAGATTAGTTAGACAGAAAAAAGATAGATTAGTTAGAATTTCAGATAGATTAGTTAGAAAGAAAAAAGATAGATTAGTTAGAAAGAGAAAAGATAGATTAGTTAGAAAGAAAGATAGATTAGTTAGAAAGAAAAAAGATAGATTAGTTAGAAAGAAAGATAGAATAGTTAGAAAGAAAGATAGACTAGATAGAAAGAAAAAAAGATAGATTAGTTAGAAAGAAAGATAGATTAGGTATAAAGAAAAAAGCTAGATTAGATAGAAAGAAAAAAGATAGATTAGTTAGAAAGAAAAAAGACAGATTAGTTAGAAAGAAAGATAGATTAGTTAGAAAGAAAAAGATAGATTAGTTAGAAAGAAAGATAGATTAGTTAGAAATAAAAAACATAGATTAGTTAGAAATAAAAAAGATAGATTAGTTAGAAAGAAAGAGAGATTAGTTAGAAAGAAAAAACAGATTAGTTAAAAAGAAAGATAGATCAGTTAGACAGAAAAAAGATAGATTAGTTAGAAAGAAAAAAGATAGAGTAGTTAGAAAGAAAAAAAGATAGATTAGTTAGAAAGAAAGATAGATTAGTTAGAAAAAAACATAGATTAGTTAGAAATAAAAAAGATAGATTAGTTAGAAAGAAAGAGAGATTAGTTAGAAAGAAAAAACAGATTAGTTAAAAAGAAAGATAAATTAGTTAGAAAGAAAAAAGATAGATTAGTTAGAAAGATAGTTAGATTTGTTTAGAAAGAAAGATAGATTAGTTAGAATGAAAGAAAGATAGATTAGTTAGAAAGAATGATAGATTAGATAGAAAAAAAGATATATTAGTTAGAAAGGAAAAAGATGGATTAGTTAGATAGAAATATAGATTAGAAAGAAAGAAAAAAAATAGATTAGATAGAAAGAAAAAGATAGATTACTTAGAAAGAAAACAGATAGATTAGTTAGAAAGAAAGATAGATTACTTAGAAAGAAAAAAGATAGATTAGTTAGAATGAAAGATAGATTAGTTAGAAAGAAAGATAGATTAGTTAGAAAGAAAAAACAGATTAGTTAGAAAGAAAAAAGATAGATTAGTTAGAAGGGGAGATAGATTAGTTAGAAAGAAAGATAGATTAGTTAAAAAGAAAGATAGATTAGTTAGAAAGAAAAAAGATAGATTAGTTAGAAAGAAATATAGATTAGTTAGAAAGAGATTAGTTAGAAAGAAAAAAGATAGATTAGTTAGAAAGAAACAAGATAGATTAGTTAGAAAGAAAAAAGATAGATTAGATAGAAAAAAAGATAGATTAGTTAGAAAGAAAAAAGATAGATTGATTAGAAAGAAAAAAGATAGATTAGTTATGAAGAGAAAAAGATAGATTAGTTAGAAAGAAAAACATAGATTAGTTAGAAAGAAAAAAAGATAGATTAGTTAGAAAGATAGAAAGATAGATTTGTTTAGAAAGAAAGATAGATTAGTTAGCAAGAAAAAGATAGATTAGTTAAGACAGATAGATTAGTTAGAAAGAAGAAAGATGGATTAGTTAGAAAGAAAAAAATAGATTAGTTAGAAAGAAAAACAATAGATTAGTTAGAAAGAAAAAAGATAGATTAGTTAGAAAGAAAGATATAATAGTTAGAAAGAGAAAGATAGATTAGATAGAAAGAAAAAAAGATAAGATTAGTTAGAAAGAAAGATAGATTAGGTAGAAAGAAAAAAGATAGATTAGATAGAAAGAAAAAAAATAGATTAGTTAGAAAGAAAAAAGACAGATTAGTTAGATAAAAGATAGATTAGTTAGAAAGAAAAAGATAGATTAGTTAGAAAGAAAGATATATAGATTAGTTAGAAAGAAAAAAACAGATTAGTTAGAAAGAAAAAATATAGATTAGTTAGAAAGAAAGAGAGATTAGTTAGAAAGAAAAAACAGATTAGTTAAAAAGAAAGATAGATTAGTTAGAAAGAAAGATATATAGATTAGTTAGAAAGAAAAAAACAGATTAGTTAGAAAGAAAAAATATAGATTGGTTAGAAAGAAAGAGAGATTAGTTAGAAAGAAAAAACAGATTAGTTAAAAAGAAAGATAGATTAGTTAGAAAGAAAAAATATAGATTAGTTAGAAAGAAAAAAGATAGATTAGTTAGAAAAAAAGAAAGATAGATTAGTTAAAACAAAAAAGATAGATTAGTTAGAAAGAAAGATAGATTTGTTTAGAAATAAAGATAGATTAGTTAGAAAGAGATTAGTTAGAAAGAAAAAGATAGATTAGTTAGAAAGAAAAAAGATAGATTAGTTAAAAAGAAAAAAGATAGATTGGTTAGAAAGAAAAAAGATAGATTAGTTATGAAGAGAAAGAGATAGATTAGTTAGAAAGAAAAAAACTGATTAGTTAGAAAGAAAAAAAGATAGATTAGTTAGAAAGAAAGTTAGATTAGTTAGAAAGAAAAAAGATATATTAGTTAGATAGAAATATAGATTAGATAGAAAGAAAAAAATAGATTAGATAGAAAGAAAAAGATAGATTAGTTAGAAAGAAAGCATATAGATTAGTTAGAAAGAAAGATAGATTACTTAGAAAAAAAAAAGATAAGATTAGTTAGAAAGAAAGATAGATTAGGTAGAAAGAAAAAAGATAGATTAGATAGAAAGAAAAAAATAGATTAGTTAGAAAGAAAAAAGACAGATTAGTTAGAAAAAAGATAGATTAGTTAGAAAGAAAAAGATAGATTAGTTAGAAAGAAAGATATATAGATTAGTTAGAAAGAAAAAAACAGGTTAGTTAGAAAGAAAAAATATAGATTAGTTAGAAAGAAAGAGAGATTAGTTAGAAAGAAAAAACAGATTAGTTAAAAAGAAAGATAGATTAGTTAGAAAGAAAGATATATAGATTAGTTAGAAAGAAAAAAACAGATTAGTTAGAAAGAAAAAATATAGATTAGTTAGAAAGAAAGATAGATTAGTTAGAAATAAAGATAGATTAGTTAAAAAGAAAGATAGATTAGTTAGAAAGAAAAAAGATAGATTAGTTAGAAAGAAAGATAGATCAGTTAGAAAGAAAAAATATAGATTAGTTAGAAAGAAATATAGATTAGTTAGAAAGAGATTAGTTAGAAAGAAAAAGATAGATTAGTTAGAAAGAAAAAAGATAGATTAGTTAAAAAGAAAAAAGATAGATTGGTTAGAAAGAAAAAAGATAGATTAGTTATGAAGAGAAAGAGATAGATTAGTTAGAAAGAAAAAAACTGATTAGTTAGAAAGAAAAAAAGATAGATTAGTTAGAAAGAAAGTTAGATTAGTTAGAAAGAAAAAAGATATATTAGTTAGATAGAAATATAGATTAGATAGAAAGAAAAAAATAGATTAGATAGAAAGAAAAAGATAGATTAGTTAGAAAGAAAGCATATAGATTAGTTAGAAAGAAAGATAGATTACTTAGAAAAAAAAGATAAGATTAGTTAGAAAGAAAGATAGATTAGGTAGAAAGAAAAAATATAGATTAGATAGAAAGAAAAAAATAGATTAGTTAGCAAAGAAAAAAGACAGATTAGTTAGAAAAAAGATAGATTAGTTAGAAAGAAAAAGATAGATTAGTTAGAAAGAAAGATATATAGATTAGTTAGAAAGAAAAAAACAGATTAGTTAGAAAGAAAAAATATAGATTAGTTAGAAAGAAAGAGAGATTAGTTAGAAAGAAAAAAACAGATTAGTTAGAAAGAAAAAATATAGATTGGTTAGAAAGAAAGAGAGATTAGTTAGAAATAAAGATAGATTAGTTAAAAAGAAAGATAGATTAGTTAGAAAGAAAAAAGATAGATTAGTTAGAAAGAAAGATAGATCAGTTAGAAAGAAAAAATATAGATTAGTTAGAAAGAAATATAGATTAGTTAGAAAGAGATTAGTTAGAAAGAAAAAGATAGATTAGTTAGAAAGAAAAAAGATAGATTAGTTAAAAAGAAAAAAGATAGATTGGTTAGAAAGAAAAAAGATAGATTAGTTATGAAGAGAAAGAGATAGATTAGTTAGAAAGAAAAAACTGATTAGTTAGAAAGAAAAAAAGATAGATTAGTTAGAAAGAAAGTTAGATTAGTTAGAAAGAAAAAAGATAGATTAGTTAGAAAGAAAGAAAGATTTGTTTAGAAAGAAAGAAAGATAGATTAGTTAGAAAGAAAAAAGATATATTAGTTAAGACAGATAGATTAGTTAGAAAGAAAAACGATAGATTAGTTAGAAAGAAAAACGATAGATTAGTTAGAAAGAAAAAAGATAGATTAGTTAGAAAGAAAAAAGATAGATTAGTTAGAAAAAAGAAAGATAGATTAGTTAGAAAGAAAGATAGATTAGTTGAAAAGAAAGAAAGATAGATTAGTTAGAAAGAAAGATAGATTTGTTAGAAAGAAAGAAAGATTAGTTAGAAAGAAAAAAGATAGATTAGTTAGAAAGAAAGATAGATTAGTTAGAAAGAAAGAAAGAAAGAAAGATTAGTTAGAAAGATAGATTAGATAGAAAGAAAAAAAGATATATTAGTTAGAAAGAAAAAGATAGATTAGTTAGATAGAAAGATAGATAGAAAGAAAAAAGTTAGATTAGATAGAAAGAAAAAAGATAGATTAGTTAGAAAGAAAAAAGATAGATTAGTTAGAAAGAAAGAGATTACTTAGAAAGAGAAAAGATAGATTAGTTAGAATGAAAGCTAGATTAGTTAAAAAGAAAAAAGATAGATTAGATAGAAATAAAAAAGATATATTAGTTAGAAAGAAAAAGATAGATTAATTAGATAGAAAGATAGATTAGATAGAAAGAAAAAAGATAGATTACTTAGAAAGAGAAAAGATAGATTAGTTAGAATGAAAGCTAGATTAGTTAGAAAGAAAAAAGATAGATTAGTTAGAAAGAAAAAAGATAGATTAGTTAGAAAGAAAAAAGATAGATTAGTTAGAAAGTAAGAAAGAGATAGATTTGTTAGAAAAAAAGAAAGATTAGATAGAAAGAAAAAAAATAGAGTAGTTAGAAAGAAAGAAAAATAGATTAGTTAGAAAGAAAAAGATAGATTCGACTAATCTATCATTTTCTTTATAACTAATCCATCTTTCTTTCTCTCTAACTAATCTATTTCTTTCTTTCTAACTAATCCAGGGGTTCTCAACTCCAGTCCTCGCGGCCCACTGCTCTGCATATTGTGTATGTCTCCCTTATTTAACACACCTGATTCATATCCTCAGCTCGTTAGGATAGACTCTATGTTTAAGATGATTACGTCTTAGCTAGGGATGGGAATTGATAAGATTTTATCGATATCAATGCCACTAACGATTCTGCTTATCGATCCGATTCTTTAACGATTCTCTTATCGATTCCTGATAGCACTGTGTGGGAAAAAGTAGTCATATGCTTTTTTGGGGAAAAAAAAACCCCTAAACAAGTGGTTTTATTTGTTTTAAACCTTACTTGACTAAGCAAACTGTAATTTTGATGTAATTTATATAATAAATGAAACCTTATTGAAAAGTGTTACAATTAGTTATACACCAATTAAACGTCCCATAAGTTCAGTGTTGGAAGATCAGTTCAGTTGTTTTAACCATTCATTAAAACGAATCAGTTCAAATGAGTCATTAGTTCGCGTATTGAACGTGTCATTATCGGACATATGCGCTTTGTGTGTGATTTATCCCGGTAGTTGGGACATCCTACACAAGATGCTCTCGCAAGATACAGAGAGAAAGATCGTCGGCGATTCTCTCAGATCGCGTCTTTGCTCATTCACACTGCATGATTGTCACTCGCATGAACGAGCGGCAATTTATCTGTGATTTCGGGCCTTTGTCGGCTATTTCTCAAAACCTGTTGGTGAGCCAAAATCATGGCTAAAATTTAGCAGTCTGAACTCTGCATGACCACAGCAGCCTGAATGCCAGACGAGAACATCACAACTTGACAAGACCTAGAAACAAATGCCTGTGAAGACCTCGTTGACATAACAGTCCTCGGCACAGTCATCGGACCAGAGAAACAGAGCAGTCCACCACACAGACCCAAAGGCCAGCTTTAACTCCCCTCCCACCAATGCCGTCGTGATCTTATCTTAGAACCAAAACTGGAGAACATAGATGTGAATTTAAGAACTTGTACAATAAATATTTTTATTTGAAAACCTGTTGAATGTTGAGATTTTCACTCGCAGACAATAGTCAAAAACCTGTTTTCTGAACTTGAAGCTGCAGACAAGTAGTCACAAATGTATAAAATGCCTTTCACAGAAATAGAATGAGAGACACACAATTCACATTCACAGTACAACCTCAATTAGGCATTTGCTACTTTTCAAATCTGTCATTGCTATTTCAAATCTTCACGCATTGATTTGCAACTATTTTCGTAATGTATTAGATGCGTAACTAACTTGTGCATTTGCAAACTGTGTGGTGGTGAGAGAGAAAGTTGTTTGAGAAGTTGCAAATCCCTTATACAGGGTTTTCACTGTGAGTGTAAATTTTATTGTACAAGTTCAAATATTTATTGTACAAGTTCTCAAATTCACATCTACATGCTCTCGAGTTTTGCTACTCTTTTACCTTGGTGAAATCTTTTCCAATCTTCAAGCAAAAGGAGCTGAATAAAATACTCGGAATGGAATCAATCCACAATCTGATTTGTGAAGCAGCCTGGAATCCTTACACACAACATGTTCGTTGTTTAGCCAGAGGAGAACTGGCCCCCCGACTGAGCCTCGTTTTTCTTTATTTATTTTGTCACTGATGGAGTTTGGGTTTTTGCCACTGTCGCCTCTGGCTTGCTTACTTGGGGACACTTATTCTTAGTACTACTAATCGGCCTGCATTGACACCATTATATGAGAACTTAACTGAGCTGGACGATGACATCACTGTTTTCTGCAGAGCTGCTTAATAATGAAAATGGACTTTTTTATAATTGATATACTTTATAGAGTACTGAATCAACACAGCTGTATTCAGCTGAACAATAACACTAATTTCTTTTTAGAGCACCCAGCTTTACAGCCAAATTTAACTCTGTTCGCATCATTGATCATTTTCCTGTTTAACCCTGTAAAGCTGCTTTCAAACAGCCATTACTGTATCGGGCTATATATTTACTTGACATTTGCAAAATGAATTTATTTACTGTTAAAAAAAATGAGTTTGTGTGTGAAAGAGAATGATGTTTTTCTCTTAATCATATATAATACATATAAATAAATATAAATATAATTGACTTATTATTTTGTTTAAAAATGAATTGTGTTGTTAAATGTTAATGAAGTGTAATTTGTTCAGTGTTAATAAATGTTTATATTAAAGTGTTTTTGAAGAGATCAGATGCAAAAGCCTCTAAGTGCCATTTGAAATTTTCTTCTACAATGATCATTTTTATCAAGCTTGTATATTTAAGTTCAGTGATTTCACTTACAGTAAATGGCAATGATAATTATCCATTAATTGTTATTTAAGTGAAATTACTGAACTTAAATATACAAGTTTGATAAAAATCATTAAAGAAGAAAATTTAAAATCGCATTTAGAGGTTCAGATGCAAATCAAACTTTTGAGTTGTGGTGCCCATAACAGCTTTATTAATAAATCCTAACCTCTGATTCCTAATTTCATCCTTTTTTGGAAGGCCAAAAAAAGTGCTTTTGCATCCAAACACATAGCATCCAAAAAAAGCTTTTACATTTCACATTGCGATGTGGATGTTTTAGGGCCCTTTCCCATCTACCTTGTAGGGTCCGAATTTTCTGACTTTTCAGTTTGGTCCAAATCAAAATTACAGGTGTGAAACCACACCCGGACGTGATTTGGTCAGACGAAAAGAGGTAGTGTTTGTCCGGATCAAACTGAACAAAGGTTGGTTTGTTTCTAGTGTGAACGCATTCGCTGTATGGTTCGGTCTTTCAGACCATTTACAGGAAGTTCTGGTGGTTCTTGCAGAATGTACAGAATCAGAATTTGGTATAGTGAATGGGTCCCCCAAAGAAGCTACCTTCTCCATTACTTTAGAAAAGGGTAGAATAATAAGGGCTAATTATTAAGTACATACATACATACATACATACATACATACATCTTCTTCCGCTTCTTCCGGGGCCGGGTCGCGGGGACAGCAGTCTAAGCAGAGATGCCCAGACTTCGCTCTCCCTAAACACTTCCTCTAGCTCTTCTGGGGGCACACCGAGGCGTTCCCAGGCCAGCCGGGAGACATAGTCTTTCCAGCGTGTCCTAGGTCTTCCCCAGGGCCTCCGCCCAGTGCGACGTGCCCGGAACACCTCCCCAGGGAGGCGTCCAGGAGGCATCCGGAACAGATGCCCGAGCCACCTCAGCTGACCCCTCTCGATGTGGAGGAGCAGCGGCTCTACTCTGAGCTCCTCCCGAGTGACCGAGCTTC
The DNA here is from genome assembly GCF_988280905.1 of Pimephales promelas. NCBI lineage: Eukaryota > Metazoa > Chordata > Actinopteri > Cypriniformes > Leuciscidae > Pimephales > Pimephales promelas. The sequence continues at coordinate 13,107,499 of NC_142775.1, read as the reverse complement.
TCACCCTATCTCTAAGAGATCGCCCAGCCACCCTGTGGAGAAAGCTCATTTCAACCGCCTGTATCCGGGATCTTGTGCTTTCGGTCATGACCCAAAGCTCATGACCAATAGGTGAGAGTAGGAACGTAGATTGACTGGTAAATCAAGAGCTTTGCCTTACGGCTCAGCTCCTTCTTCACCACAAGAGACCGGTACATCGACCGCATTGCTGCAGAAGCTGCACCGATCCGTCTGTCAATCTCCCATTCCATCCTTCCCTCACTCGTGAACAAAACCCCAAGATACTTAAACTCCTCCACTTGAGAAAGGATTTCTCCACCAACCTGAAGTGAGCAAGCCACCCTTTTCCAACTGAGGACCATGGCCTCGGATTTGGAGGTGCTGATTTTTATCCCAGCCGCTTCACACTCGGCTGCAAACCTACCCAGTGCATTCTGAAGGTCCAGGTGTGAAGGGGCCAACACGACAACATCATCCGCAAAGAGCAGAGACGAAATCGTGCGGTCCCCAAACATGACACCCTCCGGCCCCTGGCTGCGCCTAGAAATTCCGTCCAAAAAAATTATTAACAGAACCGGCGACAAAGGGCAGCCCTCCCGGAGTCCAACATGCACTGGGAAGAAGTCTGACTTATTACCGGCAATGCGAACCAAGCTCCTGCTTCGGTCATACAGGGACCGGACATCCCTTAGCAAAGGACCCCGGACCCCATATTGCCGGAGCACCCTCCACAGGCCGCCTCGGGGGACACAGTCGAATGCCCTCTCCAAATCCACAAAACACATGTGGACTGGTTGGGCAAACTCCCATGAACCCTCCAGCACCCTGTAGAGAGTATAGAGTTGGTCCAGTGTTCCACGGCCAGGACGAAAACCGCACTGTTCCTCCTGAATCCGAGGTTCCACTATCGGCCGTATTCTCCTCTCCAGTACCCTGGCATAGACTTTCCCAGGGAGGCTGAGAAGTGTGATCCCCCTGTAGTTGGAACACATCCTCCGGTCCCCCTTCTTAAAAAGAGGAACCACCACCCCGGTCTGCCATCCCAGAGGCACTGTCCCCGACTGCCACGCGATGCTGCAGAGGTGTGTCAACCAAGACAGCCCCACAACATCCAGAGACTTGAGGTATTCAGGGCGGATCTCATCCACCCCCCCGTGCCTTGCCACCGAGGAGTTTCTTGACTACCTCGGTGACCTCAGCTAGGGTGATGGACGAGTCCACCTCTGAACCCTCAGCCTCTGCTTCCTCAATGGAAGACGTGGCGGCGGGATTGAGGAGATCCTTGAAGTATTCCTTCCACCGCCCGACGACATCCCCAGTTGAGGTCAGCAGCCGCCCACCCCTACTGTAAACAGCATTGGTGGGGGACTGCTTCCCCCTCCTGAGGCGCCGGACAGTTTGCCAGAATCTCTTCGAGGCCAGCCGATAGTCCTTCTCCATGGCCTCACCGAACTCCTCCCAGGCCCGAGTTTTTGCCTCCACAACCACCCGGGCCGCAGTCCGCTTGTTCCCAACAAACCCTTACAGTACGCTTGGGTCTGTCCAGCCTCCTCCCCCGCCATCGGATCCAACTCACCACCAGGTGGTGATCAGTTGACAGCTCCGCCCCTCTCTTCACCCGAGTGTCCAAGACATACGGACGCAGGTCAGATGAAACGACCACAAAGTCGATCATCGACCTACGACCTAGGGTGTCCTGGTGCCACGTGCACTGGTGGACGCCCTTATGCTTGAACATGGTGTTTGTTATGGACAAACTGTAACTAGCACAGAAGTCCAATAACTGAACACCACTCGGGTTCAGGTCGGGGGGGGGGGGGGGGCGTTCCTCCCACTCACGCCCCTCCAGGTGTCACTGTCGTTGCCCACGTGAGCGTTGAAGTCCCCCAGTAGAACGACGGAGTCCCCAGTTAGAGCACTTTCCAGCACTCATCCCAGAGACCCCAAGAAGGCCGGGTACTCTACACTGTCGTTTGGCCCATAGGCACACACGACAGTGAGAGACCTATCCCCGACCCGTAGGTGCAGGGAAACGACCCTCTCGTTCACCAGGGTAAACTCCAACACATGGCGGCTGAGCTGGGGGGCTATTAACAAACCCACACCAGCCCGTCGCCTCTCACCATGGGCAACTCCAGAGTGGTGAAGAGTCCATCCTCTCTCAAGGAGTGTGGTTCCAGAGCCCAAGCCATGCGTAGAGGTGATCCCGACTATCTCTAGTCGGAACCTCTCAACCTCACGCACAATCTCAGGCTCCTTCCCCGCCAGCGAGGTGACGCTCCACGTCCCTAAGGCTAGTTTCTGTGTCCAGGGATGTATACGAGCCCCGACCCCGGGCCTGGCTTCAGGGTGGGGCCCCGGCTGCGCCATACCGGGTGACGTCACGGTCCTTAAATCTATTGTTCTCATAAGGGGTTTTTAAACCGCTCTTAGTCTGACCCGTCACCTAGGACCTGTTTGCCTTGGGAGACCCTACCAGGGGCATATAGCCCCAGAGAACATAGCTCCTAGGGTCATTCGGGTACTCAAACCCCTCCACCACGTTAAGGTTGCAGTTCAAGGAATTATTAAGTAATTATTCTTATTATTTTACAAATTGGGATTATTTTAGCAATTTTTCACATTTTAGGTACAATACCAGTAGATAAAGAAAGGTTAATACAATGAGCCAGTGGCTCTACAATGATGTTCGCAACGGCCTTCATGATCTTACTAGATATTCCATCTACACCAGCGATGTAATAGCTCCTCAAGTCCAAAATGATCTTGAGGAGTTCAGTATTGTCTGTTGATATCATGAAAAATGAATGAATGTAACTACCAGAGAGAAAATGCCCTTGAGTTGACTTATCTTTTTAGACAGATTTACACCTATAGAAACAAAATGATTATTAAAACTCTTTGCAAGATCAGCTTTGGCATCATCAAGATCGGGTAGAGCAGTCAGTTTGTGTCGCCTATTGAGAACTTCATTTAACAAATTCCATGACCTCTTACAGTCCCCTGTGAGGCTTTTAGAAGTTCTGTATAATGATTTGTTTTGCTCTTTCTTATGATCTGAGTTAACTTATTTTTATAAGAAATTTATTTCTCTTTATTTAACTAGAAGGATTTTTCATGTAGATTTTATAAAGCCTACTTTTATATTTATTAGATTTCAAAATTCCCTTTGTAATTCAGGGGTTCTGTAGCCTGGCTGCGCCCTCCTACGCACTCCCGCTCAATTTCATTTTACTTCTGTACTACGTCTGGGATCGCTCCATATCCTTAGGTTTCCAGAAACCAATTTTTTGTAGGACCAATCAGCGAATAGAGGGAGTGGCTGAGAAAGATGACGTTGATGTAAGCGCGTCAGTTTCAATTCAGTAATGGCAGCGGAGAAAGACGTGAGAAAAGCTATTCGGTCCGTTGTTGGAAAAGAAACTGCCGAATATATAGAATTTAAAGCCGGATTGTTATCGTCTCACCTCTTGTTGCACAACTGAGGACCAAGTGAAGGAGGCAGAAAGTTTGGAAGTTTGTGCTGGGCAGTTCGTGCACGATGACCGTGACATTTTGGACGGACGGTTTAGCCTGGTGTTCGCGGTGTTCGGAAGCCCCGAGTCCTGGCTGCTAAACTATTGTTGAAGATCCGCTCAGGAGTCATGTCAGTCGCTCATATTCCCAACTGTATATTTACTGATTCTTGTGATGAATAGAACATTTTGAGCCCCTTTGTGCACTCGTGCAGGAGGTTTGTGTGTCAGTTTTACATGTTGTAAATCATACAAATTGGTTGTGATTTAAAAAAAAAAATAATTGTCATAAATAAAAATGTGAAAAACCATACTTTGAAGACATTTGATTTTCAGTTTTAGATGGCAATGGTTGATTTGTTTTACTAAAAAAAATAAATGCCACATAAAAATGTACAAACACATACTTTGAAGACCATAATTAAGGTAATTAAGAAACAATAAGACGTAATATGAAAAATTGTTGTTTATTACACATCTGCAGATAGAGACAGACTGATCATTCACTGTAGCTGCTACAGCATTTGCGGCAGATCAGAGACGACCACAGCGGCGTATTTGTAATGATTAGACACAGCTTCCACCATTGAATGAATACATCACTGTCCTTCGTGTCAAATATACATTTCGAATTAATAATTGTTCCTAGATTAACAAAACCTGCGGCGCTCGTTGACTGAAATCCTATTGTAAACGTAATCCTCTTATCATTTCGGCGCGTGACATACGTCACTCACGACACCCCTTTAGCGATTGGCTATGGCAGATCGTGAGTGACTTTGGGCAGATCCAATAGATTTGAACTTTAATAGTGAACCCGCCTACAAAGAAGGAAACGTTTTTCAATGGAGCGGTTCCAGACTCTATGTGGAAACGAAATGAACTAGAGTCTGGTTGAACCAGGCTAGGGGTTCTGGGGAGTAGTGCTGCATTTGATGGTCTTCTCAGGAATTGGAGCCTTGAATGATCTTAATCAGATTGTCATATGCAGCATCAGAAGTCGCACTGTCATAGACAGAAGCCCACGAATTGGACTGTAAGTTAACAATTAAGTGCTGTAAGGTTCTCTCATTAGGGATTTTTGATTTGATTTTAGAAAGTGGAGGAGAAACTGATTTACCAGAGTCAAAAATATTGCAATTGGAAAATGATCTGTAATATCAGCCTGCACAACTCACACAGTAATTTTTATTTTGGGGGGACTATCCACGATACATATTGTCACTTTCCACGATATGTATTGTTGCATTTTTGTATTGCGATATATTGTGGCACGATATATTGTTACACCCTTAATGCCTTGGTGGTTACTCGGGAAACCCCAGTTAAGATTAATTGATTGGTTTGAGAGACATTTTGTCAAGAAAAATAAAAGTTTTTGATGTGGGGCAATTCTTAATAGACTTCTCACTCATTTCCTTCACTTCAGCAGTTATCTTTCCCTAGTTGCATTCACTCATGTCCCAAAGTCATCTTGAATGTTTAATTGTCAATACAACTGAAAAAAAATTAGAGAACAATATAGTCGACTTCATAAATTGGTGTTGATTTTCCTCAAATGATTTTTTTTAACTCACCATTATAGTGATTGGTGTTCCCTTTGATTGGCCACTTGGAACGTCTTTTATATTATTGTAATACCCTTCCTATTGATGCAGTAATGCAACAAGAAAATTGATTAAATTAATTCAAAGGAAGGGAAGTAATACATAGGTTACTTTTAAAAGGTGACCTAACTTCTAACTAAATCACTAACTACTCTATTTCTCATGTGGGATAATGATCTTTTAACATTGTGCTGCAAAGACTTATGTCATAAGCACCCTCTGAACCCTTTAATTGGGTAATATTATTGCTCTATATATTTATGACAATATCTTGCAATCGACCATGCTGAAGTCACACAGTCTTCAACATTCAGCATGCAAAACACAACAATGGTAACAAAATGACATTTTATCAATTGTGACAATGACAATTTTATTTGCTGTTTTTGTTGTGCTACTGACAGCAAATAAAATTGGCAAAGAGCAAAACAAAAAAAAAAGATTAAAAAAAAGCAATTGGATAATTTATTTATGCTGCAATGCACTTTGGGAGTCAGTAATTCTGGGTAGCTATGAGTCGACAGTAAATCTAACGTAAATTATCGAGTACAATAGTTGTTTTAGTTTCTACTATTAAAGTGCTGATACACAGGCCAACTTTTTGGGCAATGTTGCCATCAATGGACAACCAGATGAGACTCAGGGCCCACAAACGATCTAAATTATCCAGATAAAAATGTATTGCCCATTTTCAATGGGAAAGTGGCCAAACAACAATTGCACTGCAAGATTGCCCACCAAAATTGCTCTAATAGTTGCCCTGTGTATCATCACCTTCAGGTAATGAAGCTAACCAAACATTTATCTGTACAACGCAATTCCTATTTCACTTTGCATTGCTTAAGGCAATTGGTGCGTGTTTTTTTTTTTTTTTTTTTTTTTTTCAAAGGAAGACTAAATATTTTGATTTTAAAGTGTATGAGCTTTGTAACTTGATGAGCTTTGCAGATCTTATACATGCACAAACATACAATACACACTAAAGGAACATGGTAATCCTTTAGTTTAGGGTCCAATTCTCACTATTAACTTGGTTAATTAGCATACACATTGATATATTGGCTGGTTATTACTACTTATAAAGTACATATAAATGCCTTATTCTGCATGAGTCATGACCATATTCTACATCCCTTAATCATACCTAAACTTAACAACTACCTTAATAACTATTAATAACAAGTAATTTGGAGTTAAAAGTCATATGGTTAATAGTTAGTTATAGTGAGAACTGGACCCTAATCTAAAGTATGACCAATATTATTTATACAGTATTATATTCAGTACTTTATTTTTGACAGCTTGAATTAAAGCTTGTTAAGTGGGTTTTGTAACATTGTACATGGTTTGAGCATCTAGCCCAACAGAAGAACATTGGCTCAAAAATTGTTTAAGTTTGGGGCGAGACTATCAAATAATCTGACAAATGGCAGCTGAAGATGGTTTTGGGGTAACATAAAAAAAAAAAAAAAAAAAAAAACATTATTTTTGCAATTACATTTGGTGCCGCTAATGACACACTTCAGTTTTAAGAGAAGACTTCCAAATGGCTTGAAAACACCACAGACGTTTTACACGCCTTGCAACATAAATCCCCTTTAGAATAGAATACAATATGTTAGAATCCAGGAACAACATTTTGGAACTTCATCCCCAATCACAATGCAAGCAGCCATGACAGGCATTAGTGGGAAATCTCAATAACTGAACCCATAATCCTTAGCAAGAAAAGTGTTTGAAATTCTCTACTGAATGCCCAGTAAAAAGGCTGCAGGCACACTTTATCTGAATGAGGAGCTGTAGTTATTTTAAATAAGTAAAACAACCTCCTCCCAAAATGGGTCCGCTGAGGTACAGGTGACAACTGGCTTGACACAAACATGTTCAAAATAAGGCTAGAAAAGGGCAAGAAAAATGTCAAACTTGATATGATGTCAAACTTCAGGTCACGGCCCAAAAAAAGGATTATGAAAGAAGAAAGGCATTTTAAGGATATCCAAAGCTTCTGAGAAATTCAATAGTAAGTTCAAATGTACGATAATAAGACTTCAAAACACTCTAGGTCATATGGTAATAAGTAATTATTTCAAAGCCACACATTAGTTAATATAGGCATTTCTGTCCATTATGTTGCAGAATGTGTAGAGCTGTACTTAAAGTGTTATTTAAAAAAAAAAAAGCATACATGTATAAATTTTGTATTGAATCCTTTCCTTCACTTCAGCATAAAAAATGTATTTTTTTAATATTTGTGTCCTTGCTAAAAAAAAAAAATTAAACAAGCTAAAGATTGCATCACACACATAGCCCTAAAAGTTCCAATCTACATGTACACTGTAACTGCAGTCATTTATGAATTCATAGACACTCTACTCAGGCTTTAGGTGCAAATATGACATTTCCACACAGTATTATAGCACATTTCTACAGATCGAAGTCCGTTAGGCCACAGACAATTTTGACAGTTTGGCTTTTGGGCATATGCATCAATTCAGTGGTTCCCTTTAAATGACATGCGTTTTCTTTGGATTCATAGGAAATACTAGTAGAAAAGTATCCTACTAACTAATTACCTATCTTCCAGTTATTGTCATCTGACTGTCCCATTGCTAGTGCAATACCTTATTGCAAATTTGGCCAGGATGCCGGGGTTATTCCCCTACATTTCGGGATTTTTAATGGGATTCAGAACCTCGGTTTAACGTCTCATCCGACAATTTATTAGCCAATGGCTAATAATAGACATTATATATTCGCCCAGAGCGGAGATTTAGTTGCGTACAGTATATGAGGGATTTACTCGCATTAGAGGGTTGCAAATGCATGATTCAACAAAATGATTCAACTGTATTCATGTACAATTTTTGGGCAAATCATTATTTTTAGTCAGGTGTTATCAATGAATGAGGCATTTATTGGGATTTTGGAACTATGCCATCCAGCATGTCATCCAAAATGTTTTGCAATATGCCTAGTTACTTCATCAATCTGTTCATCTGCAAATATCAGAAGATGGAGGCCAAACAAGTCCATAGCCATATCCAGCAGAGTAGACCCTACGAAATAACACCCACACACAGAGCCCAAAAAAATGTTAAACCGTTAATCATTTTGAAGAAGCAATCTGCAGAGCACCTGTTTCAAGCAGTAGACTATTAGGAGACTTCTGGAGAGGAGGATCGTGGGCCTAATAGTTTAGAACAGACCTTATTTCTACACATATTGGCTATACAAGATGGACTGTACAAACAATTTACGCCAGAATTGAAACTGTGCTCAGCCACTACGAACTGGCATGAAATGGCCATTTTTCTAGAGGACTGTTAACTGGGATAAGGGTGGCTTATTTTTCTAGAGGACTGTTAACTGGGATAAGGGTGGCTTATTTTTCTAGAGGACTGTTAACTGGGATAAGGGTGGCTTGGCTTTGCAATGTCTTCTGAAGTTAATGATTTAACCTAATGTATGTCTGTAACACAGAGAGAAGCAGACGGTAGTGGGCCTGTTGCTGGATGAGGCTGCAAGTTCCTTAGAAAACTAACCATTGTGGTCTTGTTTCTATAGCAATGCCAAATCCAATGATGACTAAAGGCTGTTACACACTACCCCAACAAACAGCAACATTGTAAACACTCTAGTTAGCTGTTGTATTTACTGTGTTGAAAAAGGTGTCGTGCACACCTTGCTTAAGTGAATAATCGATCAATTGTTTTTCGGATTAATTCCTTAAAAAATGGAAAATGGAAAAATGGTACAAACAGAATTTGTCATTAAAAATGTTATAATGGCCTTATGACAGCCAATGTCAAAACCAACCACATGAAAGTTTAATGTAATGTTAACCCATAAAGTTATGAGGTTTCTTAAGTTTGAGAATTAATCTGCTATGTCATGTTTATGACATATTTATGACAACTTGTGTTGTCTTAGTAATGTCAAGTTGTCATGACAAAGACACTGACAGGTTATGATGTATTGGTTTATTTCAAGGTGTCATAAAAGACATCTCAAACAATGCCATATTTGCATTAAAAATGTCATAATTGAGCAAATGACAAAAATGCATACTCCTCCTTCATGAAGGGTTAGGGCAGTGGGGGTCTGTACAATCTGAATCCATCATTAAGCGGCTCAATTTGGCCAATGGGGCTGTTATCTGATTGGCTTGAGGAAGTAGCGGGTGGAGTCCACTTATTTGTGGATTTATCTGCACGTCAACACTAGAAGTGTTTCAAAATCCACAGATGCGTGAGGGGATTTACAAATGCACAAGTGACGCAACTGAGAGTTTGTAATCGCAACTGACATCGGTAAAGTTAAATGAAGCTTTTGGACGCCTAGCTCATTTTTTTCTCACATGTCATGTGACTTATCATGTGACCACCAATCATTTAAAAACCCTGCATTAAATAACATTTTAATTATTAGTGTGTGGATTGGTGTCATGGCAAAATTTTCATTTGTATGTAAACTGTACCTTTAATCTTTGTCATGAACATGTTAAACAATTATAGCCTATGTGTATGTAAGCCATGTGTATATTTATAAACCAAAAATATATTGGTGTATTATTGCTTATAGACAAATTGGTCCTTTCAGAACATACTAATTCATTCATTCACAAATTTAATATAATCATAATCTATGCCATTTTACCTGCACTGTCATCCATGTTGGCACCACAGTCATGTTTTGCATTGCTCTATGGACACTGACCATTAGAAATGACAAGCTCCCCTCTTTGTTGAGTGTGTGTACGTCACCAGCAGGAAGCTAATCCTGGGCTCAGTTCAGAACTGTCCTACTGCCAGCCTGGACACCACTTGTGAAAAAGATCCCTCTTCTCTCACAGTGCACAGCAGGGACTCTCGGCCAGGAGTGAGATTTTCTGGATTTGAGAAAGAGAGAGGAGGAGAAAAAGACACAAAAAGAAATGGATAAAGAAAGATAAGAAGAGATATGCAGAAGATTTGAAATTTTTGTTCACTCTTGCCGCAGTCTTTTATAGTGCATATGTGGAGTTTTATTATTATATGGAGCAGAGATGAAAATATGCAGTCTCTCAATATGCTCATAAGCCAAGCATTATTAGAGACAGATGATATGAGAGTCAGTCAATGGAAAAAAGTTATTCATTTGACAAAATGAGCTGGATGGATAAGTCAATATTGACTGCATAATGAGTTGTGAATAGATGTATTACTAGTAGGTTATACGCTGGAACTTTTTCCAGCTAAAGAAAAATGTCCATGTCTCCATAATCAGAGGGATAAACTCATGAGTGTAATATATAAGTGTGTATATATATATATATATATATATATATATATATATATATATATATATATATATATATATATATATATATAGGATAGACAACATCTGCATCAGCAACATCTGAAACAAACTCTTGAGTGTCTGAATATTTTTTTTTTTTAGAAATTTTCTAAAACCAGTGTGAGGACTTATCAGAATTCTCATTTATCAGTTAATGAAAAAGAATCTCCTCAAAGAATAGCAAATATGATGGCACTAATAAAATCTAAAGCTGACTGCTCTCTTGAAATGGTAGAATGTAATTATCATGAATCCTAAAAGTATTAAATATAAATGAAACAGCGACACTTTAGTTTAGGGTCCAATTCTCATAAACTAGTTGCTTATTAGCATGCATATTACTAGGATTTTGGCTGTTTATTAGTACTTATAAAGTAGCATTACCATATTCTACATCCCTCAATTCTTCCCAATACCTAAACTTAAAGGCATACTTCAGGATTTAGCATAAGCTTTGTATGTATAGTATTTTCGAATTACCATGCTCTTTCCAACCTCATATCCCCCTGAGATGAGAGATTTATGTATACTTTGTCTGTAAAAATTCCTCTGATGACCCAAAAATCGTCATTTTGCGTCATCCGAGGATTTTTTGAACAGAGGCTGAAGACTACAATCAGTTGTAGGGGCCGTTCCGCATGTTCTCAACCCGCCCATAGAGGGTGGGATCTCACTCACAGAATGTACACATAGTGTCAGCCATCTTTTTTTGGGAAGCTAAGCTAGCAGGCTCTTGTTCTGTGGAGAAAGCTGAGTAGAAGGGATTACCAATCTCTTTTTCCCGGACATATCCGGCCGTCGACGTCCGGGATTCAGCTTTTGCTTTCTGCAGTCGCCATTCATTGTTTACATGTACAGCTTTTGTTTCAATCTAACGGAATTCCTTGTGATTGGTAAATCTGAATGTAGTGTTTACATGAACGCTAAACAAGTGATCGGTTGATGTGCGTTTTAACATTACTAAGAAAATTCCCGCTCCTCCGGGAGAGATACAAGACCGGTGCGTCTCACAAGTGCCACTCATCAGTGATCACGCCACCGGCCTCGCTTCGTTTTCTTCCGCAGCCCTCACTCATCCTGCTCGCCACAGTAAACATGATGAATGGCGACTGTAGAACGCAAAAGCCGAATCCCGGACATTTTGGGTGATCTTGAAACTCATTTTCGGGCAGACTCACTCATCACGGAGACTCACTAGTAACCTAGACTTGTTGTTTAACTACTGTGCTCTGTTACCGGTAGGCGTGGCCTCCTAGGGTAGCGAAGCAAGTGTATTCTGGGACCACGAAGCAAGTGCATGCTGGGAGTTGTTGTCTTTCATCCACATGAGCCAAAAATAAATTATGGCTTTTCTTAGTCTAGAAAGCTCCAAATTCAAAAAATAATTTAACATTTCTTCTACATAAATGACCCATTTTAACAACTACATTACTAACCATTAATTCACAGTAATTAGGATTTTATAAAGGCAAAAGTCGTATTTAATAGTTAATAGTGAGAAAGAATTGGTCCCTAATATAAGTGTGACAAATGAAACACAATGTTGTGTTACATAATTTTAGTTTCAGTCATTATTTACCCACCTTCATTTGCTTCAAAACAGTTGGTTCCCTTTTACTTCCATTGTATTTCATGTCCATTTAATGGAAGTCAAAGGAAATTATGCAGTCATGCAGACTTGGAAAGATTGGGTGAACTATTTCATTGATTGTCATAATTGTTCTGAACAGAATAGATTGGAACTATTATAGTGTCCAATTATGTAAACGGTTTAACTGTGTTAAAAAATATATATGCATATGACGTATTACATAATTAGTATAATTTAATTAGCTAAACATGTACTTAAATGTACTGTGAACCTTAATACAAGTTATATGTACCAGTGCATAAAGTGCCTAAAATCTACAGTACAGTACTAGTGTGCTAAAATCATACTTCACCATTGACAGAGCTATAATATCTGTCTTTTTGTCTGTCTGTCTGTCTGTCTGTCTGTCTGTCATTCGGCCGGTGGTGGAAGGCACTAGAGAACCCCAGGGATCTGGTGCCGAGTCAGTGTGTGAAGTCTCAGCATAGGCAAGGACAAGAGTAATCAATACAAATCGCCACTTCGAGCCATTGTTCAACACAGGCCAAAAAAGGCTGATGTTTTGTCTGACTTTTTGTTTCATTCTGGAATAAAAATAGTCCCGTTTCGATGTATACCACAGATAATCTAGGTGAGCCAATCCCTCCATACGTCACATATCACATCACATATTTTAAAATAATATAATTTTGTTTCTTCTCATTTTTGTTTTTGGTAATGTAAGTTACTTACAAAAAACTTCATTAGTTAACTAATTAATTGCATTAGTTAACATGAAATAATAATAAATTGCACTTTTACAGCAGTTATTAATCATAGTTAATTTTAATTTTAACATTTACTTATAATTTTAAATCAGTAAATTTATTTGTAATGCACTGAACAAACAACGAATAGCTGTATTTTTATTAAATAATGGTAACAAGGATTAACAAATACAGTAACAATGTATTGCTTGTGGTTAGTTCATAACATTAATGTTAACAAATTAAACCTTATTGTAAAGTGCTATAGTACACTTTTACCATAAATGTAACAAGATATTTTTATAGGATACATCCTCGATGGTCACCCTGATTTTCCCAAGTAATACATGTTCCTGGATCAACATATTTTGTTGATCCTGGAACAACATTCCTGTATGAAAATGTAGTCCTAACTCGTTGCCCTAAAAGATAACCCTACTCACAACTTATCCTTGCAATCGGAAGAAAATTATATATGAAAAACACTGATGTAGAAGCACCTAATAATGCTGTAAGCCTAAACTTCACATAAAGTCCATCAAATCTGGGCTGTGTTTCCCATTAAGCCTACGTTTATCGCATACAACATTGGTGGCAATGTTTCTATGATCAACTTAGCCAGAGCTATAATCATGCTTATGGGAAACGCAACCCTAACTGGAATGTTGTGCAAGGATGTCCAATATGGTGAACATGATTTCCGGTTGTACTTTGTGAAATCACGTTCACCATATTGGACATCCTGGAACAACATTAGGTGCTTAGGTGCAGGGATAGGTGCTTCTACATCAGTGTTATTCACCTATTTCAGGGATAAGTTATGGGTTAATGGGTAGGGATAGGTTTATGACAAAATGTCCACACAGGAATGTTGTTCCAGGATCAACAAAATATGTCTTACTTGGGGTTGAACGTGATTTCACCAAGTAGTTCCTTGATCAACATCTTTGTTGATCCTGGATCAACTATCCAATAAACCAATCAGATGTGAGGGACAAGTTTACAGTCTATGTCAAGTTTAGGCTTAGAACCAGGGTGAAGTACTTAAACATCAGTGTTATTCACCGATCATTACCCTCTGATTTTAGGGAAAAGCTATGGGCAAGGTTAGGATTAGGGGTAGGGATTGGGTAAGGACTACATTTTGGGACAGGAATGTTGATGGAGGAAAATGTCTTACTTGGGAAAATCACTGTGACCCATCATATGAGTAGTATTGAAGTGTTAATAACCAGTGTTGGGCAAGTTACTTTTAAAAAGTAATTAGTTACAGTTATTAGTTACTTCTTCCAAAAAGTAACTAAATTAGTAACTCAGTTACAAATTTTTAAAAGTAATTAGTTACTTAAGAAAGTAACTATTGCATTACTTTCAAGTAAAATTAAATTTTAAATGATCAAATGTGACCCCACCTCTACCCCTATTTAACGGAACTTAAAACACATGTGCATGTTCAATTATTTATGAAAAATCTGAATTTTATAATGAAATGGACACTTAATACAATACATTAACAGAAACATGAAACATTGTACACACATCTAAAAAAAATGTTGCTGTGGGACAAAGTGAGACTAGCCTCCAATCAAATGCCATGTATGTAGATATTATGTTTATATAGTGGATCAATGCAAATAACACAATAGATGTTTTGAAACTTTTGATATTTATTGCCCCTCAACAGGCCACAACTGGGCAAAATTAAATTAAGTTTTTTAAGCTGTTGAGTTATATGTTCTCATTAACTATATTATTTTATGTTTCTTACTGTTATTTTGTTTTTACTTTATGCTATTTACTGTTACTAAAAATGTGCAAGAGTTCATTGTGCGCATGTGTGAAGAAATGGGGACTTTTATTTTGACTCAACTTTTGTTCCTTCCTTGAGATGAATGTCGTGCTGCTGCTCCCTCGCTCACTGATGTTATGCCAGCGCATTGAGATGAAAACTAACAAATAAATAACACTGAGAAATTGTATCTGGATTGTTCTTTAGAGGATGGATTATCGCAACATATTGTGCATGGACATGACAGACGGAAATGAAAACTTAACATAAGCAATACCATTTAGAGAAGGATTATTTGGGCTCGTCGGCATACCTGTCTCTCGTTGACTGACTGGCTTGTGTTATTCCTTGTGTCCGTTATTCCTGTCCGACTATGCGTTATGATGGGTCGTTCGCAATTCATGAGCGTTAGCCGATAGTGATGATGGGTCGTTCGCGGAGGAGCGTAGGTGATGATGGATCGACTCGTTCGCGAATGAGCTTTTGATGAGTCGTTCGCGATTCGCGAATGAGCCGACTCTTTTATTTGAACGTCGGGAGCTGGCTCGCATATCTGAAGAGCCGACTCTATTTTTACAAATTTAGCCTATAGAAATTAAATAATTATATAATAAAAAGTGAAGTATTATAGTCAAAGTCATTTAAAGAGCCGTTTGTGAGCCAAAAGAGCCGGCTCTTTTCAGAGCTGAGTCAAATAAAGAGCCGAATGCTCATCACTACTATGCGTGCTTTAGAACACCCGCCCAACTCTACCTCTGATTGGCTTACAGTGACAGTTTACTCTACCTCAGCCAATCGTCAGCATTTATGCGCTTGTCTCGTGCTCAATGGAAGAACAGTAAAAAAGTGTGCCTCTCGCTCAGAGATCTAGTTGGTCTGATGAAAAAAACAACAGCTTCATCAGTTGTTATAGTAACGGGACGCATTTTTGGTAGTAACGGTAACGGCGTTGTTAAGATGAGAAGAGTAATCAATTAGATTACTCGTTACTGGAAAAAGTAATGCCGTTAGTAACGGCGTTATTTTATAACGCCGTTATTACCATCACTGTTAATAACCAGAGACATCAACCTCGATTGGTTGTCCGTGGACACTGAGCAAAGGGCTGTCATGTTCTCACTCATCCATCACCTTTGTTTGTTAAGCACTATTAATTGGCCACTCATGAACCATTAGGCATTGTTTATTAATTGACATCCTATTCTCATTACAGCCTATTAACGGTTACAAGACAAACAGTGTGCAATTATTCAGGGAAAACTCCCTTAGTGAGACGCACTGCAAAGTCTATTATCGCAGTTCATTTTGTGAGCAGTTTGGTCACCATCGCAAATCTGGAAAAAACTAATGTTTTATAAAATGAGGCATGGGTTGAATTTTGAGAATGTAAATAAATAATGGTAATTAGATGCAGTGTTTTTTTTTTTTTTGCAATGGTCAGCTGAAAGCAGTTTCAAATACCTTGCATTGAGACATGTAGCTACAGTAATCTCATTGCATTAATCGGTAAAAATTGCATGAATTATATCTGTAATAGATTAGCTGTCATGAAGATTTATTGAAAGTGATGAACACTGCGTGTGGTTCTTTGACCAATGACCGCAAAGCGTCTCTTCTTAGATTGAGCCATTTGATCCTGAGGTTTCAGTTGTCCTTAGTACACATGTATGTATCGTGTCTCTGGTGTTTTTTGAGATTTTGGAACAGAGTGTGAATGGGTTAGTCTATTGGATCTGACATGAGAGGCAGGCTACTGCCAGAGATAAATGATGCTCTTAGAAACTCAAGCTTCTCACAGTGGGCAGTGATGTGCGAGAGAAAGGGGTTTTCTAGGAGTAAAATAAAAAATAAATCAAAAAATTAAATTAAATGTTCAACTTTATAGTCTGTGAAAAAATGGAGACTGTAGCTAAGCACAGCAACAAAAAAATAAAGATTGATCATTTTTGTTTTGCTTTCTGGTAAAAAAAAAATGTATCTAAAGCTTACATCCATATTAAAAAATAATGTTGAGAAGCAAATATGTTTGTGCTTCAAGTCTTGACATTTTAAGCAGTTTTGCTTCTCAATGAAATTGTTTTATGTTTAGATATTGGAATGAGATGTTCTGGAAAACAAGATATTTAAAGGAGAACTCCGGCACAAAATGAACCTTTGGTCTAATTACACATTGTTACCTAGTCAACCGCTATCTGAGATTTGTTTTCTTGATTGCCGAATGCAGATATAGTTTTATCTTTAAAAACAGTTTAGCCTATAACGCTAGTAGATAGGGCATAGAGTAATGACAAATAAAAATCGCTTATTATTACCACTAACAAGGCTCAAAATAGCCCCACAGTAACACGGTAGCATAATAAGGTGTCCCTACATTCAAACCGAAGCATTGAGAACTTTGTCAGTGTACATACAGTTTAATAAGAAGATATTTTATACATACAGTCAACTTCGCAAAAACAGGAAGAAGCCATCTTTGAAAAATAGTCTCTACCAGTCGATCTACGAACGCCGATCCAAGTGCGCTGGTGAGATGTGAATAAGGTGATAAGGTGAGCGCGAACAGTAGTCTACGTGTACATATTGAAGAGAAGAAAATGGTTCGTGTATCTTCCGGAAACAACGGACCATATGAGATTCTGCACAGTTAAGCGCAGTTGGATCGGCGTTCGTAGATCGACTGGTAGAGACTATTTTTTTTTGTCATTACTCTATGCCCTATATACTAGCGTTATAGGCTAAACTGTTTTTATAGATAAAACTATTTACATTCGGCAAACATGAAAACAAATCTCAGATAACGGTTGACTAGGTAACAATGTGTAATTAGACCAAAGGTTAATTTTGCACCAGAGTTCTCCTGTATTAAGTTCAGCCAACTTCTGAACTATATGAACTGCGTTCGGGGATCGACTTATCGAGACTATTTTATAAGATGGCTCCTGTCTGTATACACAAAGTGAACTGTCTTTGTACTAGCATTATACAGTTTTTAGAGATAAAACACTTTACATTTAATTATCATGAAAACAAATCTCAGAGAATGATTGACTAGGTACCGATTTTTTATTAGACCAAAGGTTCATTTTGCTCCGGAGTTCTCCTTTAAAGTCTATTTTGCATTTTTGTTTGATACCATAATTACATTTAAATTCATATATTAAAAACATTCACAATGCAATAATTTATGCCAAATAAAATAAACTGTGATACAAAACCCAGACAGCAAACTGACATTGAATCAACGTGGAAACGACGTCTCTCATGACATTGAAACAACGTTGATTTGCTCATCGAATTAACGTTGAACCAACGTCAGACGCGGCATTCTTCAAAGCTAAATGAAATCGAAAATTGGTTTGCTTTCATAACGTTGAAACAACGCGTTGATTTCAAGTTGATTTTCCGTTAGTTTTGAAAGAATGACGCATCTGACGTTGGTTCAACGTTAATTCGATTAGCAAAACAATGTCAGATCAACGTTGTTTCGATGTCATATTTCCACGTTGATTCAATGTCAGTTTGTTATCTGGGAAGTTATGGAATCATATTGGAACAAAACATTTTTCATTTTTCAACAGTTTATTTTTTTTGTGTTTTTTTCCAGGAAGTTAGGAAGACTTTTTTGCTTCCTGTCTTGGCTGACCCGTGACTTTGGTGGATCTCGGAAAGATCTCTGTTATTGCTTATACTCTTTTTCTTTTGTTCATGTCTGTGAACAGTTCATCTTTTCAAGTCTGTCACTTTCAAGAATCAGTTCTTACTTTGTAACTATTGAGCTGTAAATTGACCAGACATAAAATCCCTGTGGATAAAGTTTGCAGATCCATTATTTAACTTATCTTGTGGCACCCTTTGAAAACTTTCATATATATAAAGAGGCAGATGTCTTTTATATAATCACTGCCACTCAGTTGCCTGGAATTCCTTCCATTTTTTATAGCACCAAAGGGTATTTTGTCTTCTTGGCCCAAATACATATTGTCATTATTTTTGATTACAGGGATCAGAACTGAGCCCACACAAAAATTCATAGTCACATTTTTTTTTTTTTGTCCCAGTGAATGACCTTCACTAATAGGACAAACAAGTCATTATAGTATTTCACTTGCCTTTTTTCGTATTCTTCTCAGGGATTGCAGCCACTGAACCTTACATTTTAGCGGGTTGTTTGTAAAGGCTTGATTTATTTCCTTTGCGAATGAGAGAGCATATTATTTATTCCTTTTTTTATTTTGCATTTCGCAAGTCATTTAAGAAGCCTTTGAATAGGTGAGTGTGTATTATGTGGACAGAATAAAAAATACTGAGTGATTCTCAAAAATATAATAACTTAAAAAATTGAATCAGAAATAACAGCAACGTTAGGTCGGAATACCAGACGATTATTCAGGGTACACAATCGCATTTGGTCTTAGGCACAAGGTGCCCTAATTTCATGTCACAGTTTCATATATATATATATATATATATATATATATATATAAACAGGAAAGGTTACACTCAAAAAAGAGCAATTCAAAGTTGTTGTTTTTTTAATCTGTGAGACATTATGCTCAAAGGCAATGACGCTTACTGACTTTGAAGAATCCAGCCTGCTGACTTATCTGAATGCAAAACCTGCGGGAACAATTGTCATTGAATGTTTATATATCATCATAAAGCTCTGAATTCTCTAAGTACATACTAATTATGTATCTCTTACATGTGGTTTATTTGCTTTTCCACAATAGAATTTAATTTAGTATATGAATAATTAATAGCTCAAAACTAAATGGTTCCTGAAATACAAAACCGTGTTTTTGTTTTTTTGCATAATGTGCAATGTGTCTTAATAAATCTGTAATTAAAAAAGTTTTGAAGTAATAATAGCTTTTAATTAACTGAGCTGAAGTTATTGTTTTCATATTGGTTAAAGTAAGATCAGATTCAATACAATTTCAAATCAACAACATTTCTGGAATAATGTCGGTTACCACTGAAAATCTTGAGTCCCTTGTTAGTTGTTACAAGGAGGTTGGAGATAACAAGAATGTACTTAAAAGTGGATTGGGTATTTTTTGAGAATATAAAAGCAGAAACAGTAAGTTTACTATTGTATAATTGGAATTACTTGCTTTTTATTCATCCATTTTACTGTAGGTTTAGGGTTTATGATGTTACACTGTCATGGTGATAAAGATGTAGAATTGGATAGAACTTTACACAGAAGGTTAGTAAGAATGTTAACACTATTTTTTTTTTTACATCTTGAGGCTATACTTGACACAGTAAGTCACATTTGCGGATTGGCTCTTTATTAAGTGCCTCAGTGTAACCCAGATTCGACCTTTTTTAAAGAAAAGACTCAATAACTCAAACGATAGAACAAGGTGCTGCTAGCATGAATAAGGTCATTGGTTCGATTCCCATGAATACAGGAAATGCATATGTAACTGAGGCCAGCTAGTAAGAGATGTGTATGTAAAACCTCATTCCTCTGGCCGCATAGCAACTGCACTAGAGATTGCGGTCTAACGTACTTGTTAGTATGCCTGCCCCCCTTGATGGTGACACTGGTACAAATCCCGCTCAATGCGACTAAGACCAGTTACGTTGGTGCCGTGACCCGAGTGGGAGTGAAGTTAAGGGGTTGAGTGTGATGGAGGCCAGCTGTAAACAACTGTACTGTGTCCAGACTACGCCTTTCGTCAGTCATTTTAAAACTAATGACAGAAATACTGTATGAATAGCCAGGGTAGTTTTTTGGACATATTATTTCCATAAATCAGAGAAAATAAAATTATCATGGGCAGTGTTGATTTTATTATTTAATGTTTAAGTTTTCAAAGATGCCAGCAATAGTGGTGTGTTTTTTACTTTAGCTCTTTCACTTTTTCATAAATATTTGACATTGTTGAAAACCTTGACTTTGCCCAGATTCTGTTGTTGAATGTGACACTGTCACAGCATCACCTGCTGATTAACTTAGTTAAGCTGGCTTTACTTAAAGGTCAGGTCACCACCTACCTTTTCGTTTAAATTCCTTTTTCTTTCTTTTTTCTTCCATTCTTTGAATTTCCTATTAAATATGTTCCACATTGTCAGTGATCTTACCTCAGAAAACTGTTCCTCTTTCTTTAGTTCTTGAAAGACTTCAGGAATCATTTTGATCACCTATTGATGAATTTGTAGCTTTGAAGTAAAGTTTATAAAGATCAACCTCTTTAGTCCTGTCTTTTTAGCACTGGATAACAGACCTCATAAATTTAATAAGGACTTTGTCCAAGAGCTTTTGTCACCCCTGGCATCTCGCTCTGAGAGACTGAATTTTAGGAGATGTGAATATTCACATTTGCTGTCCGTCTAAATTCTTGGTTAAAGAATTTTAAAAACTTTTGGACTTATTTAGGACAATATAAAATAAGTTGTAGGTCACACACATGAAATGACACATGTGAGTAACAAATGTTATTAGTTATTGTTTTACTGTGACTATACTATATTTGATGTTGCTATTTCTGGCCACAATCTGGTTGTGTTTGAATGCATACTGTCATGTCCACTGCCCATACTCCCCCAGCAGTTCTCTGATGCCCACAAAGCCACCCATCTGTCCCATGTCACGAAAACACTTGTGGTTTGGACACTGAGCAGTTGGTGAGTCTCTTTAACCCATTAACATACCAATACAATCCATACTGTGTCTCCTCTTAAACCAATGAGATCTAAGGCTCTGCTCTGGCTCAATGAGTCCACCCACACTTTCTGGCATGAGTGCAGATCCATGTTTTTTATTATGTGAAATTTTCAGAGACTATCAAAGGTAATATCAAAGCTCTGTAAAGGCAGAAAAATCTATTTTCTTAGTTAAATGCTAGCAATGGTAGTAACGGAGCTATAAACATGCTGTAGTTAACATTTAGCTGAAAAGACTTCCAGTAAAACTGCAGGCCAATATCTAATCTTCCCTTTATAAAACAACAAGAATGGATCTGTTCAGTTCGTAGTTTTTATTTCCGGAAAATTTGCATTTTTAAGGCATGGTTTCCCTCTAAAAATTAAATTTTGAACTACTGTTTAAAAGTTTGTGATTGATTGATCGCTTGATTGGTTGATTGATTGATTTTATTCATCAAATAATTCTGAAAATACCACACAGTTTTCACAAATTTAGTATGCAAAACATAATGTACTGGTTGCTAAAAATTCAGGTTTGCCAGCAGGAATAAATTACCTTTTAAACCAGCTCGTTCTCATCCAAAAAAGTCATCTAACTGACGCTTTTGACCATGCGTCAACATTCGGCGCATTGTCAAAAGCGTCTGTTAGATGACGCCCTAGGATGAGCGTCATCTAACTGACCCTAAAGGTTGCCATGTTCGTCGAATTTAGACGCATGGTCAAAAGCGTCAGTTAGATCAGTGGTTCCCAAACTTTTTGAAAGCAAGGCACCCCTTTGTAGTTATTTTTTTTCCACGGCACCCCAACCCAATTAAACTAAACAAACATATGTACATACTGTAAGGACTTTGCCAGGACTCAACCCTCCCCCGAAACGGACACACACACACAAAAGCCCTTCCCCCACACATCGGAATGTGTTGAATGTCTCTGAACAAAGAAGGACTTTTGGTGTTTAAAGACATTTAACAAAATGTTTTCAATGTTTTTTATGTATGTGTGTTTTCCTCCATGTCACAGTGAAATATCTTTGTTTGGTCACGGCATAAATAGAAATTAGAAATACCTTCTTCATGCATCATAAACATAAGTGTATATTCCTTTGATGTAACAATGTTCCTTGATGTCTCCAGAATGCTTATTGAATGAAACACCCGAATATGCATAGAGATGTAAAGTAAAGCGCATTTTTAATTTGTTTTACTGCCAATGAAGATCAAATTGTTTTACTATAAAAACCCTCATTGAACACACCCCCTTCCACGAGGAGCGCGTGCTATATGAACAAAGGACAATAAACCAAGAGTTCCCGCGCAACGTCCATCTCCCCGATTGGCTCAAGCCAACAGGAAGGGGATGGATTTA
The DNA here is from genome assembly GCF_988280905.1 of Pimephales promelas. Taxonomy (NCBI): domain Eukaryota; kingdom Metazoa; phylum Chordata; class Actinopteri; order Cypriniformes; family Leuciscidae; genus Pimephales; species Pimephales promelas. The sequence goes on along the minus strand of NC_142775.1, from coordinate 13,084,889 downwards.
TCCAAGGGGATAAAGGTAGTGCGCCAGCTCCGCCTCTCGCTTTTTTTATTCTGACCTTCTCAGAAGAAACATGTAACGCTCGCATTCTCCTCAGAGATCTGAGCCGACCATGGATCTTTTCTTTTGTTCGTTTAAAAGTTTTGTCTTTTCCTCAAATGGACTACCAAGTTCATCTCCCAGGAAAGGAAGTGGACTTTGCCGAACTATTTCCTCGGGTAACGTCACCTCAGAGACTTTAAGCCTTTCAAACACTCGCGCTGAATGCCAACGAACACCACGTGACTCCCCACGAAACAAAGGAGCCACGTGCAAGCGACCAACCATGCACACGCCGGGATGGGCCGTGCAAAAACGCTGCGGCCGCGCTCCACCTGACGCGCGCACGCAGGACAGCTCCAGTCGACACGCGGCCCGAACGGGCCGAGCAACGAGCCCGCGACTCACACAGACCAAATATGCTCTGCAAGTATACCTTCTTTTAGAGCTTCTAAGAAGCGTTAAGAAAGTGTTTTCGTGGTGTTCAGAAAGGTTAACTGACTGTTTTGGTGAATGTAACTCTCCCTTTCTCTATAACTCACTCTCTCTCTCTCTCTCTCCAACTCACTTACGCGTATCCATTGTCGAAACGCCCTGCGTAGTCTTAGTTTGTGTTTTAATGTTTGTAAATACATGTATCATTGTAACGTAGTAAATGCTTAAGTAGTTGCTTTATTAAATACAATTATGCTCATTTTGACTGAATCATTGTCTTGCTCATAATACTAGTCAATGAAATGTCGTCCAAGAAGCTGCACGCTTTACAGAACTAAACATACCTAAAAGGGTATTTGTTTATAGAGCAGGAAGGCGAATTCTTGTGGCCACGGAATTTGTTTTCACGACTCTATAAATTAATTGAGCTAATTAATTTTACTTGTCTTGTAAAACGTGGTCTGTGTAATTGATTACAATTAATTTGTGGTTAATTGCAGAGACGCACATGTATGCATACAAGTAAAATTTAAGAAAGCCTCCCTAAATGGGAGATTTATTAACATGTAAGACCGGTCTGATCTAAATCTGTATGAATAATTATTAATTATCAATTATTAATTACGATATGCAAATTCCCCCCCCCCCCCCTGATCGGACCCGAACAGTGTCTTTACAATACATAGGCCTATATACAATTAGTGATGCCGGTAACGCGTTACTTAGTAATGCGTAACTCTAGTCTGACTCTGAAAACTTTTTTCAGTAACAAGTAATCTAACGCATTACTATTTCCAAACCAGTAATCCGATTAAAGTTACATCCAATTTAATGTGCGTTACTATTTTTGTCAATTTCTTTAGTAGAAATGATGGCTGTCTGACATGCTATATGAAACAGAAATGTGTTAGAAGGCAAAATCAGACACACCCCTTCCAACTCCCAGAGTTATCCTTCCTGTCCAAATCTAATGCTACCACATCTTTAAATTACTATAGTATTATTTTAAGTCAACATTATAAAATATGTATACCTACATCACAAAACTAGTTGAGGATAAATTCTTTAAAAATGGGCAATTCCAGCGTGGACTTGACATTTGAGGTAAAAAAAAAAAAAACAGAAACTTGAAAAGTAAATTCTCAGAAAATGCATTTAATATCAGTATATTGAAACATCTTATCCATGCCCCCTTTAGATAAAAAAAATATCACTCCACACGCGTTTATATTTAAGGGAAAAACACATCAGTTATGTATATACGACACACACACACACAAAAAAAGACTTTCACTTTTAGGTGGCAAAAGTGTAAAAAGTACTACTACCCACTGGAAAGAAGGGTTGGCTCATCTCCACAGAACATAAAATATTAATGTTGTCTTATTTTTCGTGTATGTATTTATGAGGGATAAATAATGTTGCATGAAAGTTCCCTGTTACGGACTTGACCACTCTGAAAGCGCCTCTGAAGGACTGCTTTAAAACTTTCACATCAAACATAAAGCATAAAGCCTTTCATTAAGGTGAATTTCATTTTTGTATTAATTAAATCTTAATTTTAATAAATGTTTAATCGACCACTTGCCTGGATTTAATAAAGAAGTAGCCTAAATACGGTATTTAACGGACAATAGATAATCACGACACATAAATTAACCGAAACACAGCTTATAAGTTAGGTCTACTTGCCTCACATACCAGAGAAATATATCTATAGAAAGCTCGAAATGTCTACTTTTAAACAGAACAATTAAAAAAAAAAAGAAAAAGAAAACAGACAATTCTCTGCTTATGTAATCCGTATGACATGTGCATTTCTCTCTGGCGCATTCACTAGCCATACTGAAGTGATTGCGAGTAAGATCAAGAAAGATTGTCTTTTGTTTTATGTTTTAGAAAAAAACACATGTTAAGTGAAGCCAAGAAAGACTGTCTTTTGTTTTATGTTTAAGAAAAAACAGGTATTTATGTTAAGTGAAGTAAAGAGAGACCGTCTCTTTATAAAAAAGACCGTCGGTCTTCTAGGCTGTGACATTTCTGCTTTTCTTTTGTTTAAACCTATAAATGTATCCATTTGTCCTGTTCTGTCAATCTGTGTGAAATATAAAATTGAGCCCATTACAAACAGGCGGAGCGAGCAGGACGATTCCCTCCCGACAACAGTCCAGATTGCGGTAAAGAAACATTTAAACTTTAAATGTATAATAGGATTTTTTTCCGCTTATTCATTTTCGTTTGGACATGCATATGTTGGTGTTTTGAATTTTTTTTTAAATATGCTGTAAAAGGTTATTATATGGTATGATGGATAGTTTAGGCTGTTTACATAGGAAAATAAAGCTGAGATTCTGCGGCACCCCAAGCCAGTTGTCACGGCACCCACTTTGGGAACTACTGAGTTAGATGACGCCCTAGGATGAGCGTCATCTAACTGACGCTAAAGGTTGCCGTGTTCGTCGGATTTAGACGCATGGTCAAAAGCGTCAGTTAGATGACACCCTAGGATGAGCGTCATCTAACTGACGCTAAAGGTTGCCATGTTCGTCGGATATAGACGCATGGTCAAAAGCGTCAGTTAGATGACGCCCTAGGATGAGCGTCATCTAACTGACCCTAAAGGTTACCATGTTCGTCGGATTTAGACGCATGATCAAGGCGTTAGTTAGATGATGCCCTCGGATGAGCGTCATCTAACTGACGCTAAAGGTTACCATGTTCGTCGGATTTAGACGCGTGGTCAAAAGCGTCAGTTAGATGACGCCCTAGGATGAGAATGAATAGTTTAAACAGTACAGTTATTTAAAAATGTTACTGTTTTACTGTATTTTTGAAACTTTTGATTGGCAGGCCTATTTATAAGCTACCCTTTAAAAAAGTTGCATTTCTCTGACATTTCGACTTCAGATCTTGTGCCGTCTTATTCCTGCTTGCAGCATTTGACATGATTGACCATGACATTCTTTTAATAGGCCTCGAGTCTTTGATTGGCATCCAAGATGTTGTTATAAAATGCCTCTTGCCTCGCATAAGAACTTTATAATAATAACGAGAAACTACTTAATCTACCATTTTGTCAGTCACATTCAGTTTGTTTTAGGTTCTTAGACTTTGTTTTGTTTACTTTCAACACATGTGTTCCTCTTGTTATAGTTTCCTGCCACTCATTAGTCACCACGGACATGTTTGTCTTTAAATAATCACCATGTGTATTTATTACCTGCTTGTGCACTCTTCAGTTGTCCGATATTGTTCGTGTTTGTTTCGCATGTTGGCTATCTCTGTCTGTGTCATGTAAATAAACCCTGTGTTATATCTTCATCATCATCAATCATCGAGTGACACATTTAGACCAGACAGCCGGTCCCAGCTATTTATTTTAAATTCTTAATTGACATCAAATGTAGTAAATAAACATCCTTCAACATAATGAAAAAATGGTAGATTCTGCATCTCTTGATTTCAGGGCAATATACTATGGCAAGCAAATCAGCTTCATTATATTCTTTGGATTCTGAGGTGCACCAAGGCTGTAAATCCAGACTTCAGAATTTCTGTTTTTATAAAATCTTTATTGTGCTAAATGCATTCTCTATTTTATACATTTTAGTTACGTGTTGTCCCATTAATTGTTTGAAATATTTGCTTCACCTTGGCTTCTCTTGTTTTTAAATGCTCTCTATGTGACTCGACTTGAAGGTGCTTTCGAAGTATGGAACAATGTTTTTTGTTAAAAAAAAAAAAAAACCTAAAATGCAACTCATATACAGATGTAGAAGGAATAATAACCCAATAATGTAAATTCTGTTATTCTTTACTCAAACACATGCTGTTCCAAACCCATTTGACTTCCTGTCTTGCATGGTGATACTGTTGTTATTTTGTAGCTTGACAGCCCAATCACTTGCATTATAATGAAACAAATGCCCAGGGTATTCTTTAAAATTATGAGATCCATGAAAGAAAGAAAGACTCTGAGTCTATTTATGAGTACAGAATTTACATTTTGGGTGAACTATTAATTTAAGAGAGGTGCAAATAATGACTGATTCTGGGGTCCATGAGGGCCCAGACTGCCATTTGCACAGGAGATCATGTGGAGAGCGGCATACTGAGAATTTGAGATCATTAGGGTTGTTAATTAGAGTCAGCCGGAACCGGGCTGTCTGCAAGCCCTCAGCACGCCCACAGTGACAGGTGAGCCTCTGTTCACCAGGAGGGTGGAGAAATGGTTTCTGAAATGGAAGAAATGGAAATTATTCCTCCCTCTGAAATTAAGGAAGAAAAAAAAAAGATTTATGGGTTTGGAGAATTATGTGGCTATTTTAAAGTAAAATGTGAGGTTCATAAATTTCTCATTTGTCTGCTCATTTTCAGAGTTTGGTTTATTTATAGTCTTAAACCGCTGACCCTTCCAGAACATATCCCATAGGAAGAGAGCTATAAAAGGACAACTGACTCATGAGTTTTCAGACAAAATCTCTCTCACGTTAGGAAAGATACTGATTTATAACAAATATATTTATGATACAAGACTTGTCAATTCTTAAACCCAGAAAATAATAAACATTTTGAGCCATGGTTAAAATAACCTTTCAACTACTGTTCCAAAAAGTTTCAGTAGTCAGTAAAGAATCAGTAAAGTTTATTTATTTAATTAAAATAATTATAATAATAATACTTTTATTCAGCAAGGACACATTGAATTGATCAAAAGTGACAGTAAAGAGGCTAAAGAATAAAAGGCTAAAGGCTAAAAAATAAATGTGCTCCACACAGCTCCGGGGGTTTTAGGCGCAAGTAGACTGTATGGCTGTTTGGCTGGAAGCTAGAATTTTAGTTTGTAACATGTTAAATATGAATATTTGTCTTAAATTCACTGCTTCGCTTCTGAAGGCCTTTATTAACCCCCAATATGGAGCACTTTTATGATGGATAGATGCACTTTTATGGACATCAAAACAGAAACAGCCATTCACTGCCATTATAAAGCTTGGAAGAGCCAGGACATTTTTGTAATATAACTCAGATTGTATTCGTCTGAAAGAAGAATGTCATATACACTTAGAATGAATTGAGGGTGAGTAAATCATGGGCTAATTTTAATTTTTGGAGGAACTATACCTTTAAGATCCTTTCATTAATCAAATAATCTTGAAAATGTATTATGGTTTCTGCTAAATATATTAGGCAGACCAGCAGTTTTGAACATAATAAGAAGAAATGTTTTTGAGCAGCTATGATTTCTGAAGAATCATGTGACGCTGAAAATTCAGCTCATCACAGGAATAACTTACATTTCAAAATATACGAAAACAGTTATATTTTGTTAAAATAGACAACAGTTTCACAATATTACTGTTTTACCTTTTGAAACTTTTGACCAGTAGTGTATCTGAAGACTACTATTTGCTTACCAACCTGCATGAAATAGACCCAAAACATAAGTTTGGAAGATGCTGTTTAAAGGGGACATATCATGCTAAATCCACTTTTTTAGCCCTTATATGGATTTTGTTGTATATTTGTAGTGTTTATAAGTACATAAAAGTTGAAATTATTCTCTTCAGGTGCTTTGTTTATATCTTTATATTCTGTTTTGGTCATATTTTGCAACCTGTTCCGATTTTTATGTTCTCTATGACGTATTTTGAACAATTACGTCACAGTAATTGCAGCGGAACTGACAAATAAAGACATTGACTACCGGCCCAACACTTTGAGCAATCCGCCATTATTATTTCCCGCTCCGATTTTGTAGTCCGAGCTCAATGATGCAGAAGTTACGAGAGGGCAAGTCAAAATGTTCGGTTGTTGGATGTAGTGACAAACACGCTTCATTACACAGTTTCCCAGCATCAGAACCTCTTCAAAGTGCCTGGTTGAGTTTTATTTATCAAGGAAATGTAACCATATCTGTGGGTAAAGTCATTTTTTGTGTGCGCGAAACACTTCAAGGATACCAACTTCAACAACCTCCGCCAGTATACAGAAGGGTTTGCCGATCCATTTCGTCTGAAGGAGGGGTCAATTCCTTCAATCTTTGGAGACGTTGATACTACTATAAAAATAAAGTAGTTTACTTTCTTGAAACACATGGTGGTCATGGTTTAGCAGTAGCCTGGTTAAAACAAGACCATCTCAGTTTGTAACTGAGTTATGGTCTGGCAAAGCTTCATACACAAATAATTTCCAGAGGGGCATCACCAATGGACGTAGCTCAAACGCCCCAAAGGTGCAATTGGATAGACCTAAAACCAATCAGAGCGCTGAAGGAGATGACGTATGCAGAGCGACGTTCGTCTTAAAAAAAACTTTGCAATGAACTTTGCAATTTAGACACACCTGTATGGTGAGACCTTACTGTCTATGGGTGAGACGTACAAGCTCGGGCAGATTCGGCTTGAAGTCGTTCATCCTCAGACATGGCGCCGCTACAAAAAAAGCCATGCACACAGCTAAGGGAAATGGGGTCGGTCTTGCGCACCGAACGCGTCATTTTTGCGGCGCACCTTCGCGCTCGTGCGGACGAGTCGAGTATAAACAAGGCTTTACTCCGTCAGCGCGCGCTCTGATCGGTAAAGGTGCACAGACTTCTCCTGAATCATCTCCATCAGTAGCAGTCTCTCATCACTAACTCGGCCTCCGTTTCTCTCGTAAGCTGATATTAGTATTTAAACATTCTCTATGATAAAAAATGTTTGTAAAAAAAATATTTTAATAACATTGTTTTGGTGGTTATAGAGCTCTAATGACAGTGTTCAACTATAACCGTCACACCCCTTTGTAAATGTTTACCGTCACTGTGGTGTCGTCATCGTGTAAAGCCCGCCCCAACGTTTCTGATTGGTGCCGCGATTTCAGCGGATTGGAAATGGCCTTGAATGAGCTCTTTACCAGACTAACTTTCAGTGCAAATCTAAATTTGCCCGAAGTTGTCTGGGTTTTCCCTGGTTAGTTTAGCAGTACTTTAGTCTTTCTTTGTTTTTTGTTTTTAAGTAACGTTACAGTCTGCAGTATTATTGTTCTTGAGTTTCATCAATGGTCATTTAGCTGCTGTGTTTTCTGATGCTTTTCGTATCATATTATCAATACAGATTTTTAGTGGGAAGATTAGACCATAGTCATTTATCTTGTTAGTGTGCTTGAGAAACAAGAGAAATAATCGACTTTCACTTACAGCACAATACAGTTACATACCAATGCATTCAAATGAAGATGTTGATTCATCATCTTATTTTTCAGCTCGCTTGCTCAGGCTCGAACATGTAAGGCTTGATGGATAAGTCTTCCGTTGTTGACATTTAGTCAAGGTTTGTTCTGTGACGCTATACAATTGTATATCTCTATTCAAACTACAAAAATGTCCGAACGGGGTGGAGTTGAACTGAGTGTCAACTCAGCAACCTCGAGAGTGGGCGGGGTATGACACATCTCCTTTGCATTTAAAGAGGCCGCTCCAAAACGAGTTGTCCACAGACGCACATCAGAAAAGGGGTAGAAAAGGGGCCTGTTGAGCTATAATAATGAGGTATTCAGACCCAAGCATTGCAGTCTCACTTTATATAGACCACAAATGTATGATTTATATGTAGAAAGGACCAATTTAATTTACCCTTTAAAAAAAAATAACAAGGATGTGAGTTCACTACTTGAATAATCTAGCAACTTGTATGTTAAGAATGAGTTATTAAAGCGGTTAAAGACACTATTCTAAAACCCCATTTGAATTTCCAGACTAAACCCATGTCAAATTAACCTTATGGATTTCTTCCACATATCTCTCCACTGGTTTAAGGAGGAAAGAAAAGAAAACCGCTGCAGGAAGCTCTTGTTTGGTGCTGTTCCTTTGTTCTTTCAAATTTCCTTTCACACACTATTTCCATTTTTCATTTCAAGCATTTCTCACTCAGTTTTCTTTATTGTATCTGGCATTTTCACTCCAGCAGTTTTGCTTAGTGGATGTGACATGGAGACTGTTTAGAGAGTAATTTCTTTCATGCCTGTAGTATATGATGTACAACAATAACTTTCAGTAACACGTAAGTCATTGCCTCCGTAAAGCATTTATATCGTTCCATGTGAATATTATATGTGCCCTTCAGAGTCAGTTTTAATGTTCTGACATGTTGACACAATGTCCTTCTTCCTATCTACATGATGAATAACATCCCGTAAATACTCTGAGAAAGAGAAAGGTTGTTTATTTTGTTAAGCCCAACAAATCTTCCAGAAAGGCAAGTGCAGTTGGACTGATGGACAGCCTACTCAAGGCAAATTGGGCAAGAGTGAAATAGCAACAATTTACTTCCTTTTTCCAATTTTACAGGCAATGTCATTTATTGCTTTTTCTCTTTATATGTGGGCTTTGGTTGTCAGTATTCAGTCAACAATGTATAAAAGGCAAGTATGTGTTTGACTTTCCCAGCAGTTTGCAAATAGCCTCAACTGACGAACGAGGACGAATAGCTTATAAACATTAAGTTAGTATTGAGTATGTTACATTTTAGAAATAATATTGTTATTTTGACTGTCCTTATTACGGCAACCAAAAAAAGCTCATTAAGACCCCGACCGAATTCACGTTACAAGTCTCTGAGCAACACAGTAATGAATGGATCAAGGAATTTGTTCCGTGAATTACTCATAAAGACAGTTGTCTCTCCCGAATCAATCAATGTGATTGTTTCAATGAATCAAATAAGTGAATGATTCAATCACTTAATTATAAAGACAGTAGCTATGTCTTTTAGGAAATCCCATACTAACCTACTATACAATAGGTGAATAACGCTATGTTGTCACGGCGAGGAATGACCAGACAGGTGAGTATAATGTAACTGAAGATTATTATGAACAGAAGCATGGAAACCATTAGATGTAAATGGTAAGTTGAACACAAGGAAAAGAGTTGAATGGAACTTAGCTGATGAATAACAGTATTGTCCTTCACAGAGAACTGAACAAGGCTGATGGCAGACGTGGATAAGAGTCACTGATGATGATAGCAGGTTTGAGGAACGCGATCGGAAGACGAGGATGACAGGTGGAACAAGTAAGGATCGAGGTAGCGTCTGTAACAGCGTACCAATTCACCTACTTATACTACGAAATTACGAATATATCCTATCACCGTAAACTGCCCTGTCAATCATCTCGTCAGTTAAAATCCTCCATTCAATCTAATTTAATTTCTTACTGTTTCGGAGAGAAATGTTGTCGCACGTTCATCTGCCAGTCGTGGTTATTTAATGCGGAGACTCTCTGAATGTGTTTGCAATTTGAATGTAATGATACATTTAAAAGTTAATGGCTAAACGTATCTTTACAAAAGTTCACAATGCATCTGCAGATATAATATCTGCAATAATATAATGTAGCCTGCAATATAATAATGTAGCCAACATTGAATTAATATATTTCCGACAGGTTAGATACTGATAATTAATCACTAAATCCCCTTTATCTAAATGGACTCGCGTGTCCTCCATGTCTGTAGTTCTTTAACACCTTTTCACTTGCATTTGTAGTTCTAACTGATTCCTCGTCCAACGTGCAATGGATTGTGGGAAATATCAGCCGTTAGAGTGTGCATCGATCTGCTCTTCAGATTCTGACTGGATATAGTAGACCATCCGGGTCCATTTGGAACACTCATTTCAACATACTACGATTTGGGACATACTAATTTTATTTTCGAATACTATTTAGGACGGATAGTATGCGAATGGGACGCAGGATGTGTGTCCATGGAAAGACGAGATCAGACAATGAAGATTGGTGCAAGTGAATGTATATAGTGAACAGGTGACAAGGTACAGATGTGGTAATCAGGGGAGAGTGAACGAGTGGGTGTAGATCTGGTGGATCTGTGCCATATGTGACAAAAGAAGAATGTCCGAATTGACAATACTCATTAAAAGGTAGGCAAAAAGTACCCAAATGGCATACCTATCTCGAGATACTGAAGTGTGTATACAGTGGACATACTATCCTATGAGGTCATTGATAATATTTATAATATACAGAACATACCTTTTTAACGCTTACAATGTACTTATTCAAAATAAGTACCAACAAGAGTATGTGGTTTCAGATTAAGCCAGTCACTTGTTTCTTTACTAAATTAATCAGCTTATTTGAACAAACAGCTTCAGTGAATGAATTCACTTCACAGTGAATGAAGTCACTTGTAACCTGCAAAAAAGGTCAATGAAAATGTAATTAAAGTAACACCAGGTAACTTTTCAACCTCCATAATATATTTCCAAGTCTCTTGTGATGGTACATCGACTTACAATAGGTTGGATGACACGTCTGCCATAGCCTGACGGGGTCTGTAGCGTTTTTAATCAAACTTTTAAACTTCGGGTTTCGGGTGTGTTTTGTAGACAAAGAGAACTACAAAATTTGACTGCTTTCAACATGTACGTCACTTCCACCACCACTTCCTTAAAATCGGACGTGCGAGCCAAATGTTATAGTCATGGCCGAAGCAGCACAGAAAAACAAGAAAGCAAAGGTTTTTAATTTAATTTAATAAATATTTAGATTTAATATATAAGGACTTCATCAAAAAAGTAAACATCAACAAACAAAGTAAAGAAATCGTTTTTTCTTTATTGCAAGTGGACTTTTAAGATCAATAAGCAATGCATTTTGCAAGCCTAACTGTGTATGATTATAGTTTAATTTTATTATTTAAAATAGATTTAGACTTATGTTTTTCTCTACTGTCCACAATCCCATCAGAACAGTCCTATTTTTGGGGTCAAGTTCCTTGTGATCTAAGTGATTGTGTTTGAATGAGTGATTTTTTTTTTTCCCGTGCAGGGAATTATTCTGTTTAATGAAATATGCACCCTGAACTATTCCTTTGATCATAAATGCTTTAGTTGTATGCCTACTTAAATATTTACATTTTGGGGAGCAGTGCTGTCAGTTATATCAGATTTGGCCTAACTAATACAGTAAAGCACACAATACACAGTACAGCCACAAAATGAGAGCTGCAAACTAAAAATAAGGTGGACCTTGCCCCATCCATAATGCATGGCTGGCGGATTTCATGCTACATTGACAGTTTGTGTAGCACAGTCTTCCACCTGAGAGGCAAAAAAGAAACAAAGCGGGATTCAGGACCTCATCATTGATCAGACCATCCCGGGTCCTTCAAAGACAATTGCTCTTGAGTCACTGAACCTGCCAGGAGTCAGACTGGACAATCGAATACAAAAAGAAGCCACTATATAGACATGCTTGTTCACAAAGCAAATATTTAGCACTTCATTACTATCTGAATGTCATTTTTTTTTCAATGTTAAAATACTTTCTCATACCCCAGTTTGCTGAAATAAGGTTGATTATCCCAAAAAGCATAAACACTTTTACTCAGGCTTTAAAATAGCATTTTATTTATACAGAATGAAAGCATTAAACCTGAGCTTACCTAAAACATTAATACTATTCTTTTACCTGGATAGAATGATGTCAGCAATATATTTGAATTGTAATGGGTATTTTCTTCCTTAGGTGAGACTACCATAGGTGAGAGTAGGAACGTAGATTGACCGGTAAATCAAGAGCTTTGCCTTACGGCTCAGCTCCTTCTTCACCACAACAGACCGGTACATCGACTGCATTACTGCTGAAGCTGCACCAATCCGTCTGTCAATCTCCCGTTCCATCCTTCCCTCACTCGTGAACAAAACCCCAAGATACTTAAACTCCTCCACTTGAGGAAGGATCTCTTCACCAACCTGAAGTGGGCAAGCCACACTTTTCCGGCTAAGGACCATGGCCTCGGATTTGGAGGTGCTTATTTTCATCCCAGCCGCTTCACACTTGGCTGCAAACCGTCCCAGTGCACGCTGAAGGTCCTGGTATGAATGGGGCCAACACGACAACATCATCCGCGAAGAGCAGAGACGAAATCGTGTGGTCCCCAAACCGGACACCCTCCGGCCCCTGGCTGCGCCTAGAAATTCTGTCCATAAAAATTATGAACAGAACCGGTGACAAAAGGCAGCCCTGCCGGAGTCCAACATGCACCGGGAAGAAGTCTGACTTACTACCGGCAATGCGAACCAAGCTCCTGCTTCGGTCATACAGGGACCGGACAGCCCTTAGCAAAGGACCCCGGACCCCATATTCCGGGAGCACCCTCCACAGGCCGCCTCGGGGGACACAGTCGAATGCCTTCTCCAAATCCACAAAGCACATGTGGACTGGTTGGGCAAACTCCCATGAACCCTCCAGCACCCTGTAGAGAGTATAGAGTTGGTCCAGTGTTCCACGGCCAGGACGAAAACCGCACTGTTCCTCCTGAATCCGAGGTTCCACTATCGGCCGTATTCTCCTCTCCAGTACCCTGGCATAGACTTTCCCAGGGAGGCTGAGAAGTGTGATCCCCCTATAGTTGGAACACACCCTCCGGTCCACCTTCTTAAAAAGAGGAACCACCACCCCGGTCTGCCATCCCAGAGGCACTGTCCCCGAACGCCACGCAATGCTGCAGAGGCGTGTCAACCAAGACAGCCCCGCAGCATCCAGAGACTTGAGGTATTCGGGGCGGATCTCATCCACCCCCGGTGCCTTGCCACCGAGGAGTTTCTTGACTACCTCGGTGACCTCAGCTAGGGTGATGTACGAGTCCACCCCTGAGCCCTCAGCCTCTGCTTCCTCAATGGAAGACGTGACGGCGGGATTGAGGAGGTCCTCGAAGTACTCCTTCCACCGTCCGACGACATCCCCAGTCGAGGTCAACAGCCGCCCACCCTTACTGTAAACAGCATTGGTAGGGGACTGTTTCCCTCTCCTGAGGCGCCGGACAGTTTGCCAGAATCTCTTCGAGGCCAGCCGATAGTCCTTCTCCATGGCCTCACCGAACTCCTCCCAGGCCCAAGTTTTTGCCTCCACGACCACCCGGGCGCAGTCCGCTTGGCCTGCCGGTACCTGTCAGCTGCCTCCGGAGTCCCACGAGCCAACCAGGCCCGGTAGGACTCCTTCTTCAGCTTGACGGCATCCTTTACTTCCGGTGTCCACCACCGGGTTCGAGGATTGCCGCCTCGACAGGCACCGGAGACCTTATGGCCACAGCTCCGAGCAGCCGCTTCGACAATGGAGGTGGAGAACATGGTCCACTCAGACTCAATATCTCCAGCCTCCCTCGGGATCTGGTTGTAGCTCTGCCGGAGGTGAGAGTTGAAGATCTTTCTGACAGGAGATTCGGCCAAACGTTCCCAGCAAACCCTTACAGTACGCTTGGGTCTGCCGAGTCCGTCCAGCCTCCTCCCCCGCCATCGGATCCAACTCACCACCAGGTGGTGATCAGTTGACAGCTCCGCCCCTCTCTTCACCCGAGTGTCCAAGACATACGGCCGCAGGTCAGATGAAACGACCACAAAGTCGATCATCGACCTACGACCTAGGGTGTCCTGGTGCCACGTGCACTGGTGGACACCCTTATGCTTGAACATGGTGTTCGTTATGGACAAACTGTAACTAGCACAGAAGTCCAATAACTGAACACCGCTCGGGTTCAGGTCGGGGGGGCCGTTCCTCCCAATCACGCCCCTCCAGGTGTCACTGTCGTTACCCACGTGAGCGTTGAAGTCCCCCAGTAGAACAACGGAGCCCCTAGTCGGGGCACTTTCTAGCACCCCTCCCAGAGACTCCAAGAAGGCCGGGTACTCTGCACTGCCGTTCGGCCCGTAGGCACAAACGACAGTGAGAGACCTATCCCCGACCCGTAGGCGCAGAGAAACGACCCTCTCGTTCACCGGGGTAAACTCCAACACATGGCGGCTGAGCTGGGGGGCTATAAGCAAACCCACACCAGCACGCCGCCTCTCACCATGGGCAACTCCAGAGTGGTGAAGAGTCCATCCTCTCTCAAGGACTGAGGTTCCAGAACCCAAGCCATGCGTAGAGGTGATTCCGACAATCTCTAGTCGGAACCTCTCAACCTCACGCACAATCTCGGGCTCCTTCCCCGCCAGTGAGGTGACATTCCACGTCCCTAAGGCTAGATTCCGTGTCCAGGGATCGGGTCGCCGAGGCCCCTGCCTTCGACTGCCGCCCAATCCTCTCTGCACCGGCCCCTTACGGCTCCTCCTGCAGGTGGTGAGCCCACGGGAAGAGCCCATTGGATAAAAGTTGATCAGTTTATTTTTAACAAAACATACTATATATAACATATGAGCAGAAACTGTCTAACTAAAGCTTATTTTATGCCTATGTTATAGTAAAAACTTTATAATCTATTTTGTCTGTAATAGTGGCTATGCATCTGTGCGTTTGTTCGTTCACACACCCGATTCATATTTAAATATATTTAGTTTTATTAAAAAAAAGAATTAAAAAAGAATTATCATAATAACGGTTCCTCAAAATTTGAAAGTAAAACTTTAGCTCCATTGAGAATTTCTCTGTATTTCCTTGTTATTATGTTACAGTTGCCAATAAGGTTCAAATGCCAATCAATCTTCCTCAAGATTAATTTTGTGCAATTTTGCTGCTTTGGAGCAATTTGTATTTTGAAAAGTGCAATACAAACCAACTGAATTGAACTTTAAAGTTCATTTGACAATGTTGTGTACATCATTGAGGTATCCTCCCTCCACCATTAAGATGTGGATTTCTGCAACATTATTGTTTTTTTTTTTTCCTCGAAGCTACAGTATAGTGGGGGAAAAAACATTGTTCATTTCCTGACCGCTTTCGAATGTCATTAAACACCCATTCTTTTTCATTAACCCCCTGAGCCCGACGGCGTCGTCGACGATGCCACACGTCACCTCCGATAAATGTTTACATAACTCGATGACAGATTTATCGATTTTCTTACCGTTTTTTCCAGCAGAAAGCTAACGAGCTAGCCATCACGGGGGTGTCTTTCGGGTCTTTCTAGCCTTTACAGAAGGTTTTCTATCCAGCCTGGAACTTGTGCTTCCTTTCAGAGGTTTTCAGCAATAAATCCAAACGCTTTATGTCAAACTTTGATAATCTTGAAGCCCATAATTCATAAATAGTCGGTCATTTTTGCCGCTAGCTTGATGCTAGCGGACATCCTGGATATCACGTGATGTTTTCACGTGATGGTTTTTGACCAATTACAGGCTGATCCGTTGTAAACATTGGTGTGCGTCATTACGCATGAACCAAGCGCTGATATAGTGTAGAGAGATAGAGAGACTCACGGAGACGCGCGATTCACAGAGAAACACAGCGAAATGGACGTAAATAAAGCGCTGGTCTATTTTGGTGCATTGCAGGATGAAGGATTTTCAGGAGAACAGAGCTTTTTGACAGATGAGGAACTAGATTACCAGGATAGACCCAGCTGAAGTGCCATTTATTTATTTACTGTAAAAAAGTATTATAGTAGTATAAATGTATTATAAAAGAATAAAAAGAACATAATAAATAAAAGAATAAATAAAATAGAAATGCAAAACCTGTGATGTGGCCCTCTGTGTGATTGCTGATAGGAACTGTTTTGAGGCTTGGCACCAGTGAATTTCATGAGGCCCCAAACGCCTGGACTTCTTTTGGAAAAATGTCAATATTTTTTGTTCTGTACAAGTTATAATGTTTATTCCTGTGCTCCAGGACTCCAAAGACATGAACAAACTATTTTCCAGAGGAAAATTGCTTAGCTTTTAATTATTTGTGTGTGATTTCAATAAATAATTGAGTGATTCCATTTCCGATTTATTTTTTCATTTGTCTTTATGGTCCCATAACTTATTTTACATTCAGGTGACATCAATGTAACACAAATATGCTGAAAGTTCAATTTGTCCTGAAAAAAAAGAGGTGTGTCAATTGTCTGTGCACCAAAGGGTTGATATTTTACAAGCTTTTTTAGTAAATGACACCAGACGGAAAATTTATTGTAAAAATACCCTTAGGTCTCAGAGGGTTAAGGTGACATCTACTTTTCTCACTTCATAAATCATAATAAATTACACAATAAGAGGCTGAGCCCTTTAAAATGATCATTACATTGTATCATCTATGAAGAGGAAATTAAATTAAGCAAACATTTAATCATTTTCAGAGACAAAACTTCCATGACGCTTTAATTGGCTAGCCCAACGATGTTTACTTTAAAATCAAATATGGATAATCTGGTCAGTTGACGAACAGTGCCTTCATCTGTCTAAATGTAAAATGTACGAGTATACGTTGGTCCCGTATTGTTACATCATGGGTCATATACATCTCTCATGATTTAACTTTTCTGTTGCACTCTGGCTCTATATCTCTACTCACCATGAAGTGTTATTTTATGGACTGCAGTAAAAGCATCACAAGAATACTTTTTATGACCTCCATTATCCTAAAAGGTCACTTCCCTTATGGCACAGCTCTGTGTCAGTGACAGACTTATCACTCTTTACAGAGAACATCAGTCTCGCTCTGAGCCACTTCGTGGCTGAAAGAAATCCCTAATGTGACAAGAGAACATTACTGAAAAGTGCTGTTTCAATCACTGACTAAGATAATTAACACTCGGCACGTAAATATGCAGGTCAGGAAACTATTACAGCATTCATCTTACCCCACAAATCATCTTTACAATGATCACTGCTTTTAATTGGATAAAATTGTTTTGGTGACCTACGTTGGTTTATCTGCATATTGTTTCCCACTTCCCAGAGAAATGCATTGTACATTATTCTGTTCAAGTTTATTTATACCATTTATTCGATCAAAAATACAGCAAAAACAGTGCAATTGAGAAATATTAAAATAACCTTTTTCTAAATAAAATGTCATTTATTCAGCCGGTTCTCTTCCTTTAGCGTCACATAGAACGCAATGACAAAACGGCGCTATACTACGCAGATGGCACCCTTTATCGTTAATATTCACGCGAACCCAAGGCGTCATAAATCCTTTAGCGTAATATGAGACTACCCTACCCTACCCCACACCTAAACCTAAGCATCACAGCCATTATATTAACGATAATGGGTGCCATGTGCGTAGTATAGCGCCGTTTTGTCATATAGCATTTTATATGACGCTAAAGGATGAGAATGTGTTGCATTTATTTGTGTGATAAAACCTGAATTTTCAGCAGTCATTACTCCAGTCTTCAGTCACATGATCCTCACAGAACTCATTTTAATTTGTGAAATTAGTGCTACAGCAACATTTCTTTTTATCATTGTTAAAAGTTGTACTATTTAATACTTTTGTGGAAAAAAAACAAAATCAAGATTTTTTGATAAATAGAATAATAGAAAGAACAGCATTTATTTGAGATCTTTTGTAACATTATTCATGTTTTACCATCATTATGGGCTATATATGCACGCATAAGTTCCGCATTTGACGTAAGGATGCTCGTCCATTTCCGGTTGTGTAGATTAAAGCGGAGGAAAACCGGAGAAAACGGGATTATGGCAGAGTCTTCAATATTTACTGTCCTCCCGTCTTTGAAACGAAACGTACATACGTTTAGATGTAATTTTATATATAGTTATGTTTATTTAATATAATTTTAAAAAGAAGCATAAACACAACGAGGGGTGTCTGTTTTATCTGTTTTTGTGACTAACGTTTCATTAGTATAACCATGGAGTATAAAATTCAATATAAATTCTCGGTATTGAATTGGACTCTATGATCGGCGGAAGTTATCGAGCATCCTTAACACTAGAAGTGCCAGAATTCCAAAACTACTAGAACGGCCACAAACGGTCATTTTGACCGTTAGATTCAAAACAGTGTTGATGAATAATTTTCGTAATTATTTTTGTCAACCACATTTTTTCAAAGACGAAAACGAGACAATAACTAAATAAAAACTAGGTTTGAATGACAAAAACTATGACGAAAATGTTAGATAGTGACGATTTGGCGACGCGGTCAAGGCTAATAATAATAATAATAGGACTCGCAGAACTAGTGAACAGCCAATGCAGCAAAACAAACAGCGCAGGACAGGGCAGCAGAGCTCACCACGATCATCCGACATGAATGGACCATCTGGATCGGCCGTGTCTGATGATAGCAGCCGTCTCTTTTTCCTTGATGTGGACTCTGACTCTGAATCACTCTCTGATGAGGAGGAAATGTTAACTTGCACCCAGGAAACGTCGCTGTCACTTTCCACCTCCGATTGTTCCCCTGCATCCGAATTATAGATAACTGTAGTCCGGTTTTATTTGCTTATTTCTGATCAACAACTAATGTAGAAATTATTATATAGCAAACACAGCTACAGAGGTGATCGGACGGACCATTCTGTTGACAGTTGGGAGAGAACACGATCAACCGCGGGATATATAAATTCAGTGCGGTCAATATGACCGTCTATGGCCGAAATAGGTAAATATGTTCATTTTTTTTTTGTTTTGCCTTACGTTTACATAACTTAATTTATATGAAAAGCATTTTAAATGAAAATACAGACAATTTTAGGAAAAGTCAGGTACCAGCAGGATTTTATTATTTTTTTCAACAAAGTTATTGTAGATATAAAATTCAAAACGGTCAAAATGACCGTTGTGGCCGTTCTAGTGTTAAACCTTCACCGGAAAGAACGCCGTGCATAGAGCCCATTGATCAATTTAATGTGTACTTGTTTAATAAAAGTTCATATGTACATAGTGTCATGATTTCCTGTTTGTGTTCAAGGATTCTTAATTTGATATTTGGTTCTCTTGCCATTTCTGGTTTTCATTTCCTGTGGTTTAGTTCCTGTTTGCCTTTATTTTAGTTAGTTGTTAGTCACCAAAGTAACTCATAACCGACAACTGTTCCTTGTTAGCCTCTTGTTAGCCAATGAATATACTCAACGCATTCTCATCCTAGGGCGTCATTTAGTGACGCTTTTGACAATGCATATACATCCAACGCACATGGCATCCTTTAGCGTCAATATAAAACGCACAGAGTATGGGTAGGTTTAGGTCTGGGGTAGGGTTAGGGTTAGACCACTAGGAGGCGCCTTCTTGCCCATTTAAATCTGCGTCTCATATTGACGCTAAAGGGTGCCATGTGCGTTGGATGTGTACGCATTGGCAAAAGCGTCAGTATATGACGCCTTGGGATGAGAATGTGCTGATATACTGTATAGCCCTGTGTATATATATATATATATATATATATATATATATATATATATTCCAGAGCATGCACCACTTATCTATGAACCTCTGAGGCGATTGGTACCAGCCCACAGTGCCCTCCAGCCTGGCTGTCTAAGTGTTTCTAATTCTGGTGGTCTCAGCCCTCCCATGTCCAGTGGGCCCAAATCCAGAGTTCCCAAGTCCAGTGGTTCCAGGTGTCTCAAGTCCAGTGGTCCCAGCACCTCCATGTCCAGGGGTCTCAAGTGCAGTGTTCCTGAAGATCCTTTCTACTTTGGACTGCGCTTTCTGTGATGTTACCTACATCTTGTGTATTGGGGCTGCACACACTTTCCCTGCTCCTCCTGAGACGGCTGCGTCCGCTACAGTTCCTCCCAATGTGCAGGCATCTGCTACCCTTCTTCCAAGGTGGGGTTCTCCCGACGTGGCGGCGTCCGTCACAGCTGTTCATCTGCTAGTGAATTCTCTGTTCCTTCATCACGGCCACGGAGGCCATTCTTGAACTTTCAGGCTGCCCTGTCACGGCCAAGGATGCCGAATCTGAACAATCTGTCTGCCTTGTCATGGCCAAGAGGACCATAACTGACCTACTAAACTACTAAACTCTCTTTATTACCAAACTTTCCATCTAAACTGTCACGGCCAAGAAGGCTATTTCTGAACCCTACAACTCTACAGTCAACTACATGACCGCCGGATCCACTGTGGTCTCATGATCCACTGTGGTGGTCTCCTGCCCCGCAGTAGTGGTAATTTTTGGGGTTTCCTCAGCCATTTTGAATTTCATCTTCATTGTGTGGATCATCTCCTTTGTTTTCTTTGTTCATTCTCCATTGTTTATCTCCTTATTATTTAATAAATACACCTTTTGTGATTAGATCCATGCCTCGCCTCTCCTCCTTTCCTGGACCAAAGCTTAAAAATATATTATCATCTGTATTACAGATCTATTCTATAGCACTATTTGGACAGAACTAGTTTTCTATATGATGTTTGAGCTACAGCTCTTATCAACCGATGTCTGTGATTCCATATACCGATTCAGACTGGGAGTGTGTGTTTCTAGACATGGCAGTTACAGAAGGTCATGTGCTCTGCATGCGTCACTTATGTGTCTTTTAATTTATTATTTGCTGATTATTTGATGATTTTAGTTTATTTAAAATAAAATAAACATTTCAGTAAATGAGTTTATAGCAGTGGCTGTTTATAATAAATAAGTGAGCAGAGAAATCTAAACAAGTAACTTGCTCTTACCTGACACTGATATTAAAATGGGTTTCTGCGAATTGGCTTTATTTATTAATTGCATGTTATTTTTTCTAAGGATACCATTCATATCGAAACTAAATTAAAGCTTGCCGAAGTTTGGTAAGCGGATGGTAGCTCGTGTAGGTCAAAAATAAATGAAGAGAAATGTTAGGATAATACAACGTCGCAAAATCACAGACATTCGTATTCCGATTAGATTGCTCAGATGACCGTTGAGTTGACCGTTGACCGCTGAAAAAAAGTAGTTAATTGCCCCGGAATTTTTACAGAGGTTGTGTGATAAATAGATGGGCATGGCAGACTCGGACGAGGTTAAAATCTCAAAGTACGTCTGAAACACGTATTTCTCTGACGACCCCCTAGAAAATAGTCCTAATGTAATCACAGTCCTAATGTAATAGCCAAAATAGTCCTAATGTGTAAAACAATATATTAAATCATATGTAATATGTTGTAGATATTTTGTGTGTGTATACACATACATACATACATACATAAATACACACACACACACACACACACACACACACACACATACACACACACACATATATATATATATATATATATATATATATATATGAGAGGTGCAAATCTGTCCGTTTTCCTATCTGGCCTGTCACAGAATAGATTGACCTGGGCACCAATCATTTTAAAACTAAAAAGTGGATTTCAAGAGTCTGACTGAGTAAGGCCAAGACAGAGCACAGCAAACAGGTTAATATGGACAGGGGCTGGAAAATTGATTTTAACACCCGGGCAAGTGTAACCTCAATGAATAGAGGGGTCAGATGTAATCCTGTGTGACAGCACTGCTGATTGGTGTAGGCTGGAGCAAGAGTGAGAAAGATCGCAACAAACACCACCCGAAAGAGAGAGGTGACTAAATGTGACTGTCCAACATGTCACAAAGAGGCTGTAAAACTCTTATCAGTGGCTAACGGTTGCAGATCTTAGGTTATCAACTTAAATGTGGCAAAAACTAAAGGGACTTTTATACATCTCCTAAAAGAAAAATTATGGTCAATATTGTAACTATTAGTGTAACCACCATCAAATGGGTGATTCTTCAACAATAACTCTGTCGCTCCTTCTAGCCACTTTGGTAAGTTGAATTTTATATATAATATTTTTTTTTTTCCATCGTAGTATTTTAAAAAGGCATCTGAAATAATAAAACTAAGTTCAATGTATTGTTAAAAATTGTTTGATTTTTTAATACATATTGATACTGAAACTCATCCAACTTTCCAATTTTCCGTGTAGATAAACGATACCAGTTGCGCTTTCTCGCTCTCTTATCTTTCTGACAGTGAGTTCCCTCACTCACTCATTTCATTTCCTCCAGATAAATATTTTTGGTGTCATTTTACTCATTCCTGCAGATTATGTGACACCTAAAGTGCACACACATAAAGTACATTTTTTTTCTGATTATTGTGCTTAAAAGGGCACCTATTATGCCCCTTTTTACAAGATGTAATATTGGTCTTGGGTGTCCCCAGAATGTATTTGTTAAGTTTCAGCTCAAAATACCCCACAGTTAATTTATTATAACCATTTGAAAATGTCATTTTGGGGCCTGATTAAAAATGAGCTGTTTTGGGTGTATGCCACCTTAATGCAAATGAGCTGCATATCCCTGCCCTGCCTTTGGATGAGGGCGTAACTTGATACCAATGGCAGTCGGTACTGAGAGAGTGAGAGACGCGCTGTTTTGTCTGTCATTCAGCGTACATTTGAATCGGAATATATAAATAGTACGATGAGACTCCGGCAGGATAAACACAAATGAGAATGGACCAGTACGTCTCGGTATGGTTATTTGATACATTTATGTACTTATATAGTTGTAATCGCGTATTTTTGCAAGTATGGGTGTGCAACAAACACACACACACACACAGATACACTAGGGCTGCAACTAACGACTATTTTAATAGTCGACTAGTCACCGACTATTGAAACGATTAGTCGACTAATCGGATAATTATTACATTTTTCTAAAATTTAGCATGAATTGCTTTAATTCTGTGGAAAATGATAGTAAACACAAGAAAGAAGGGGGTACTTCAATGAAAAATGCATATTTTATTGAACTTTGCTGCTGATAGGCCGATTCATACTAAAAGTAAATAAAAAATGCCCTGTCTAAAACCAATTAGGCAGAGTACTTGGTCAGTATAGACATAAATATATAAATAGAGAAACTATCATTTTTTATAAAGGCCAGGCACATTTGTTTTACAAGAAAAAATAAATTAAAATCAAGTAAATATTTTCTTCCTAGCTAAACCAGGGGCAGGCACATTAGCAGCAATAAAACAGTAAACAAAAATATTAAGTGCATTTTGTGAGATACATTCAGTGGTCAGTCTGTTGCAAAATAACTTACTACTTGTGATCCAAAACAAAACGTATTGACTTCCATGTTATTTGCCCTATTTTCCGCACTTTAAGGCGCACCTTCAATGAATGACCTATTTTAGAACATTTTTCATATATAGGGCGCAGCGGATTATGAGGCGCATAAGATACTGCAGTCACACGTTTGACTGGGTTTGCGACTTTGCCTTATGCATCAACTAGATGTGCTAAAGGGTGTGCTAAATAGTGCGCGGCGCCGGAGCTGGTGAGGCGTTTATTAGTGTGAGCGCGCTGGGGCGTGCACGTAACTTTCGCAGCCTGACTCATATATTGCGGCGGCTCGTCAGCAACAGCTGGCTGTTATGAATGAGAGTGAGACGACCTGGTTACTATGAACGGGGAGCGCTTTATGAACGTTCTGTGACGCGCGAGTAGCGCCGGGGACAGTGTGTCTGTTAAGAGTGAGCGCTCGTGAACGGAAGAAACACATAACCTGATTTATACGAGGTTGAACTGTCCGTGTGACAAAGCAGGCATAAGATGGACACGAGCGCGAGTTCGCGGGCGAATTTAATAACGCGGGGCGTTGTTAACTAATTGGTCCATATATAAGAAGATCCGGATAAGGCACACTGTCGTTTTTTGAGAAGATTAAAGGCTTTTAAATTCGCCTTATAGTGCGGAAAATACAGTAAATCTTACCGAGGCGAGTCAAACTCCGTTTTATTCAACTGTCCGACGTGCTTTCTTTTTAAATGTTCGTGCATCATCGAGGTGCTGCCGTGATAGCAAGGACTGCTTTGCATGATACAGGTAACCTTTTTATTCACCGTATCCAGGCTAAAATGCAGGCTAAAATGTTTTGGTATGTGCAGCTGCTGCATTGGACACTGCCATTTCTGTATGTTATCGCTCAGTCAGCAGAGAAGCGAATGTGCTCGGTCGAAAAAAAAAAACATGTCTGGCGACAATTCGACAATGAAATTCATTGTCGACTATTTCTATTATCGATTTTTGTCGACAACGTCGACGAATCGTTGCAGCCCTAAGATACACACAAACACTAACGCATTTTTTTAAACTACATACACATTCTGTGATAAAGTTTGCTACATAAGCGAAATTACATTAATGCGAGGGACCTGTGGCGTCATGTTTACTTGTCATACAGGTGCTTCTGTGGCAAATGTGAGAAGATGGCTAACTTACAGAACAACAACATATATGCAGTTTTTAATACAATATCTTTAAAAATATATTTATAAACGTGTGGTTACACACTATACAAACACTGTTGAAATTATATAGCCTACACAGACATCCTACGTCGACGACGACAACTTTAGACGCATTTGTTGATGAATTGGCTGACAGACTGAAATAACTATTTGCTCAAAAATCATAAAATACACTTAATGTTACTGGAGGTGACGTTGGATTGCAAACAGTAGACGTTGATCCACACTTGAGGGTTAACTTTTAAGCCACAACAACAGGATTAACCCACAATAGAACACTAAGAGACATTACCGGCTGTCGTTGAAACAATGGAGGACGGTGTACAGATCACCGAGGGCGGGGTCTAGGCCACAACCACACTGTCAATCAAACCCCTTGCTCAATTCTACGTCACAAAGAGCTGAATCTCAGAACAGCTCGTTCTGAGACAGTGCATATGATTTATTGAGATTGTAAAAAAACCACTGGGTGGATTTTTATCATTCTAGGGTGGATTTGCTCACACACTGCCAACATACATTTATGTTCAAACACCATGTAAAAGTGAATTTTCCATAATAGGTGCCCTTTAAACACTCAAATACAGATAAAAATAAATAAATAAACTCCTCTCTTGGTGAGTATTCCTGTAAACACATCAGTTAGGTTTTAAGTGAACGTGAACCATTGAGAACGAAAATGCAATGTATAATATAATGTTTCTATGTGTCATTGTTTTAAAGTGACAGCAGCCTAAAATACCTGGTGGCAAATTATGAGATAATATTAAAAATATCTATGGTAGTTTTTTCCCCATGGCAACAGCTACTGTGAAAAAAAGTTAATGTCAAGCCCTGACCATATTTAATAACAATTCAGAAAAGACTTGGCAGATGTAGCTTGAAAGCTATACTGCCGTGCCAACATGACATCATGACTTTTGCGTAAAAATATACGGCACTTTCGAGTCAGGTGGCGTGTTATCTCTACACATTTTGAGCTATCCGCGTGTGTCCGCGTGTATGCGTATATGTCTACACCATTAACGTCCCGGTTCAATCCACGTGTCTGTACACGCAGTCAAATCTCCAGTCATAAATGCCATTAACCCCAGTGACGGTTAAGTTTAGGGATGGGGTTGAGGTAAGTCATATCTTTTTTTACCTTGGATGGTAAGGGAACAGTCATAAATGCCATTAACCCCAGTGACGGTTAGGTTTAGGGACGGGGTTGAGGTAAGTCATATATTTATATAACGTTAAGTGGAAAAATGGAAATACGAATTGGCGTGTCATACACACGCTACTTCATGAGATCAGTCTGGCCGTGCAAAGATTTTGGTCAAAATGAGTCAGTTTTATCATGTGGACAAATATCTTGCGTCAATTTTGTTATTTTCTGCTAAAAATAAGATGTTGTTTTTGCCGTAACTTCCAAAAGCAGAGTGAAAGCAAAGGCAGAAGCCCTTAACATCAGTTACGGTCTTTTAGCTTTGTACCGCTGCACTCTAGAACGCCATTATGGTTAAGTTAAGGCACTCTGCCTTTGTTTTACCCACCAGCAACGAGTTCCAACGTTGAAGTTACGGTGTTATTATGCCTATATGTAATTGAAGCACTTTTGCCACATGCATCAAATAAAGTGAAAACAAAATTGTACCGCTGTTGCAATGATACTATTAACTAGTACTAGTAGGCCTACAAGTTTTCTCGTGCCATACAGGGTGGGAATCTGACGGTCCACTCACTGACCGAAAACAACGCGAGTAGGTTGGGGACGCTTCACAACACGCCTCACGACACACCTCTCCGGGCAAGGAGAAAACATTACCAGACACACACACACAAACCAACCCAGCAAATATAACAGATTGCAGCTTACCTTTTTTTTTTTTTTTAAACATGGTCAAAATCCATGGAAAACATCCATGGAAAACAACATCCAGTGAGAAGACAAATCCATTGTTTAAATCCATCATTTGCCGTTTGGCTAGCCTAATCTATCAAAGTGCAATGATATGCAATGACATGCAATTTTAAGTGTCGCTGTAGCTAGTATGACCAGAAGTCCCGTTTATACCAACCACTATGAAATTGTCCTGGCTAAACAGTAAAGCTAAAAACTAAGAGCTAAAAGACTAGCTAGCACAAGGTCACTCACTGCTGTTGTCAGAAAAACAACAGACGTGAATTAAAGGTTGCATTTACTTAAAGCTGGTAAAACTCGTGGTGCATTCATAGTTGTTGTAAAATATCTCATCTGTTTTTGTCGTTTAACATATATGCATAGCTTTAAAAAAAATAGTGAGAATTATTTCATATAAATTATTTTAAATAAATTATGTTTCAAAATTACATGTACAAATTCCACCAGTATTACATTTTACTAAAAAGAAGACTATAAACAGGGCGTACAAATTGTTTCATATTATTAAGCCCACACTGGTAACACTTTACAATAAGGCTCATTAGTTAATGTATTAACTAACATGAACTAACAATGAACAAAACATTACAGTATTTATTAATCTTTGTTAAAGATGTTAATAAAAATCCATCTCTTCATTGTTAGTTCATGTTAGTTCACAATGCATAACGTCTCGGTTACGGATGTAACCCTCGTTCCCTGAGTAGGGAACGGAGACATTACGTCAGAAGTGACGGAGATTGGGGGTTTCGCATAGAAAGCCAATCCTCTTCGAGTATTTAAAAACGAGCCAATGGCGTGCAATGCCTTGGGGCTGTGGAAATTTGCATAGCGTACTCCGCCCTACTCCGTGAGTATAAAAGGAGGAAGTAAACGCAACCGCAGTATGTCTTCGCTGAGGAGCCAAGATTGAACTCGGCGTCTACCCAGCGATACAGCAGAAGTGGCAGGGAGACGTAACGTCTCCGTTCCCTACTCAGGGAACGAGGGTTACATCCGTAACCGAGACGTTCCCTTTCGTAGTCACTTCGAGTTACGTCAGAAGTGACGGAGATTGGGGGTCTGTGCCATCACGCCATCTTCAAGCTGTCTACCAGTGCCCTGCGAAAGTCTGGACCCCTCTCTTTTTGTTTTTTTAGGGATCCCACTTTAACACAGGATTACCAAGGTACACTGGGAAACATATCCCGGTAGGGACATGCTACCAGCTGCCTACCAAAGGGAGGACTTACAAATACACATATGGCCGCATAGGAATGCATATGGAAACACTGGAGCACCAACCGAGGTGGCTACTAAAATTTAACTCCAGGGGTGGCAGATGGCTTGCCAAGGGAAGACACATGCTCAGAGAGGCTTACAGTGGAAAATACACATGAGACGGTTACCATGGGGAACCGTGCACATGGAGGCACCTAGCCAGCATCCAAAGCAACAGCAGTGGTGCCCGCATCGTCGGTGCTGGAGGACTCAAGACTTCAATGCAAGAACTGAGGAAATATCGCACTTATCCAGTCCGGGGAGTGGAGTGGCGAGCAAGCGAAGACACCTGAGAGGGTCCAGTACTGGCGGAAGCGAGTACGTGAGAGGACACCGGCTCAATTCGCAGATTATAGAATCTGGCGAAGGTGTTGGGTGTCGCCCAGCCTGCAGCTCTGCAGATGTCTGTTAGCGAGGCGCCGTGCGCTAGAGCCCAAAAGGAGGCCACACTCCGAGTGGAATGGGCCGTCACACCAAGGGGGCACAGACGGCCTTGCTGCTGGTAAGACAAAGCAATGGCGTCCACTATCCAGTGGGACAGCCGTTGCTTTGAGACAGCCCTTCCCTTCTGGCTCCCCCCATGACAGACAAAGAGCTGGTCTGAGGTCCTGAAACACTGCGTTCTGTCGACATAGGTGCGGAGAGCACGTACCGGACAGAGCAGTGCCAAGGCTGGGTCTGCCTCCTCCAGGGGCAGCGCTTGCAGGTTCACCACCTGGTCCCGGAAGGGAGTGGTGGGAACCTTGGGCACATATCCAGGCCGGGGTCTCAGGATCACGTGAGAGTAAGCCGGCCCGAACTCCAGGCACGCTTCGTCAACGGAGAATGTGTGCAGGTCCCCCACCCTCTTGATGGAGGCCAATGCAACCAGGAGTGCTGTCTTCATGGACAGAAACTTTAACTCTACCGATTGCAAAGGCTCAAAGGGATGCCTCTGCAGTGCACTTAAAACTACCGAGAGGTCCCAAGAGGGTACGAGGGGAGGACGAGGCGGATGTAGCCTCCTCGCTCCCCTCAGGAACCTGATGACCAGGTCGTGCTTCCCTAAGGACTTACCTTCCACTGCTTCATGAGAAGCGGCAATGGCCGCGACGTAAACCTTAAGGGTGGAGGGCGACAGCCTGCGCTCCAACCCTTCTTGCAGGAAGGAAAGCACGACCGCGATCGAACATCTCCGGGGGTCTTCTCCGCGAGAAGAACACCAATTGACGAAGAGGTTCCACTTCAACGCATAAAGGTGTCTCGTGGACGACGCTCTTGCGGAAGTGATGGTTGCCGCCACCGCAGGTGGCAGCGAACTCAATTCTGCCTCGTCCCGTCCAGGAGCCACACGTGCAGCCTCCAAAGATCGGGACGAGGGTGCCACAGAGTGCCCCGTCTCTGAGAGAGTAGGTCCTGTCTCAGAGGAATAGGCCAAGGAGGTGCTGTCGCGAGGAGCATGAGTTCGGAGAACCACGTCTTGGTGGGCCAATAGGGGGCTACCAGCAAGACCTGCTCCTCGTCCTCCTTGATCTTGCACAACACCCGTGCAAGGAGGCTCACTGGGGGAAATGCATACTTGCGTGGGCCCCGTGGCCAGCTGTGCGCCAGTGCATCTGAGCCGAGCGTACCCTCGGTCAGGGAATAAAACTGGGCGCAGTGGGATGAGTCCCGAGAGGCGAACAGATCTATCTGTGCCTCCCCGAACCGGTCCCAAATCAGCTGGACCGACTGGGGATGGAGTCGCAATTCGCCGGAGATGGGACGGACCCGTGACAGGTCGTTGGCTGCCAGGTTCTGGTCTCCAGGAATGTATACTGCACGAAGGGACCTCAGGTGCTTCTGACTCCATAACAAGAGGTGGCGGGCGAGCTGCGACAACCGGCGTGAGTGTAGACCCCCCTGGTGGTTGATGTACGCTACTGCCGTAGTGTTGTCTGAACGGACAAGCACATGCTGGCCCGAGAGCAACGCTCGGAAGCGGTGCAGGGCGAGCCGTACTGCCAGCAGCTCGAGACAATTGATGTGCATGAGGCGCTGGGTTCCTGTCCAGGAACCCGCGGCTGCATGCCCATTGCACATGGCACCCCAACCCGTGGTAGACGCATCCGTGGAGACAACGAGATGCCTGGAAACTCGCTGAATAGGGACGCCGGTCCGTAAGAAGCTGAGGTTCGACCACGGGAAGAAGGTTCGGCGGCATGCTGGAGTCACTGGAACTCGGAGCGAACCGCGATGCCATGCCCACCTCGGGACTCGATCGCGAAGCCACAGCTGAAGCGGTCTCATATGAAGCAAACCGAGCGGCGTTGCCGCGGCCGCGGATACCATATGCCCCAGGAGCCTCTGAAAAAGTTTCAGTGGAACCGCACTCTTGCCCTCGAACTGTGTTCGTGAGCTGCGCGGACATGGCGACCGAGTCTATCTCCATGCCGAGAAAAGAGATCCTCTGCACGGGGCAAAGTTTGCTCTTTTCCCGGTTGACCCGAAGGCCCAGACGGGCTAGGTGCCGGAGTGTTCGCAAACCTGAGCTCGAGAGTGTGCCAGTATCAGCCAGTCGTCGAGATAGTTCAGGATGCGAACCCCGTGCTCGCGAAGGGGAACAAGGGCTGCCTCGACGATCTTCGTGAAGACGCGAGGGGACAGAGCTAACCCGAATGGGAGAACCGTGTACTGATATGCCTGGCCCTCGAAAGCAAACCGAAGAAACGGTCTGTGTCGAGGCAAAATGGAGACATGAAAGTACGCGTCCTTCAGGTCGATCGCTGCAAACCAATCCTGAAACCGAACGCATTCGAGAATGCGTTTGGCTGTGAGCATTTTGAACGGTAGTCGATGGAGAGAACGGTTCAAAATGCGCAGGTACACGATCGGTCGTAACCCACCGGTCTTTTTGGGGACAATGA
Organism: Pimephales promelas; assembly: GCF_988280905.1. Taxonomy (NCBI): domain Eukaryota; kingdom Metazoa; phylum Chordata; class Actinopteri; order Cypriniformes; family Leuciscidae; genus Pimephales; species Pimephales promelas. Next base: position 13,054,384 of record NC_142775.1, on the reverse strand, counting down.
AGTAGGGGCTGTAAAACCCGGACCTCATCTCGGCTGGAGGGACCGTCTCGATTGCACCCTTCGCCAGCAGGGTTGCAATCTCTGCTCTCATGACCGGGGCATTGCCACCGACCATCGTGGAGCGAACTCCCCCGAAACGGGGAGGAGACCGTGCGAACTGAATAGCGTAGCCGAATCTGATCGTTCTGATGACCCAGCGGGACAGCCCGGGCAGCTCTAGCCAGGCTTCCAGGAAGTGAACCAGCGGGGTCATCCGAACCACAGACGTCCCCCCGGAGGGGCAGCGAGGCGGGTCGACCGGCATGCGCGCAGGAGTTACCCCGCCCGGATGCACCGTCGAAGCCCGCTCCCCGACAGAAGAGACCAGGGAAGGCAGAGCGTTCCACGGGGTCTGTTCTGCCGGAGGTCTGGCGATAGAGGGGGAAGGGAGGGGCGTAGCCCGGGGACGACACACGCTCCCTTCCGCGCCCTCAGAGACAGAGAGGAATGTGTGGGCTGACGCACTGGGACGTCGAGCGCACCCAATCCTGTCTGTGTGCTCAGTGATGTCAAGTCTTTCTTTAACCAACTCAGGGTGCTGCCCACCTGTGGGTGAGCAGCGGGGAGCTGAGAACAAAAGATTCTCCCCCGGCCCTCCACCGGGGGAAGGAGGGTGCCTGCTACCGCCTCCTGGGAAAAACTCAACTTCATCACTGAGCAGCCCGTGTCAGGAACGTCGCTTAGCCTGGCGTTTAGCGGGGCGTGCGGCCTGAGGGGGCTGTGAAGCCTGCCTGCGGCCTCCTCCACGCCGTGGCCCGGATGAAGGCTGCTGCTGGGGCCGGGCGGGAGGGAGGGGAGCCGCGGGGGGGCGTCCTCGGCGGCGAGCAGCGGGAGGCATCTGTGCCGACGACTGGGTGGAGGCAGCAGCTGGTCGTCGGGGCAGAATATGTTTGATTGCCTCCGTCTGCTTCTGGGCAGTGGAGAACTGCTGGGCAAAGTCCTCGACTGCACCGCCGAAAAAGCCAACCTGGGAGAGTGGGGCGTCGAGCAGACGAGTCCGCTCAGCGCTCCGAGTGTCTGCCAGGTTGAGCCAGAGATGACGCTCCTGGACCACACTGGTGGCCATCACCTGACCAACGGCGCGAGCGGCCACTTTCGTCGCCCGGAGAGCAAGGTCAGTGGCGGACCGCAAATCTTTGAATGCCGTTGGATCAGTCCCGCCCTCGTGCATATCTCTGAGCAGCTTCGCTTGGAAGACCTGCAAAGTGCTCATCGCATGAAAAGCGGTGGCCGCCTGTCCCGCCGCTCTATAGGAACGCGCCGCCATAGCAGACGAGAACCTACAGGCTTTGGATGGGTGCTTAGGAGGACCCCGGGAGGAGGCGCTCTGTGGACACAGCTGCATCGCAACAGAGCGCTCCAGCGGGGGCACCCACAGAAGGAACATGAGTCATCCACGAACGCTGCTGCTGCATGCTGAATGCCCAGGCATACAAAGCAGCGATCGTGACCATCAGATGACGATAGAAATCGACCACACCCAGAAGAACACGGGCGAACCATCTTTAAAAAGACGTGCCACGTCCAGCTCTTTCAATGAGAGGAGGAAATTCATTCTTTTCAGCGCTGAGGCGACCAGGGAGAAGCTCACCCCCATGCTGTACCAACCCCGTAAGACCTTCGTTCGTCTTCGGAACACAAATGAAGATATTTTTGATTAAAATTGAGAGCTGTATAACTACCACATTGGCTCCTAAGGGACTGCCTCTTGACGGCCCAAAAAGTCAATGAAGAAAATGTTTAAATATCCCAAGTGACTACCGTGGCTCAACTATATGTTTATCAAGGGATGCGAATACTTTTTGTGCGAAAAAACAAACAAAAATAACGAGTTTATTCGACTATTTCTTTTCTTCCTTGTAGGCCAGAACGAGACTTCCTTAGATTTCCACGACGCATGCGCGAGAATTGCGATCTGAAGTAGTGTAAGCTGGTGTAAGCAGATCGCAATTCTCGCGAAGGTCTTACGGGGTTGGTACAGCATGGGGGTGAGTAATTAATGACTTAATTTTCATTTTTGGGTGAACTAACCCTTTAATGTAGTGATTTTAAATGGCAATAACGGAGCCGTGAGCATATTAAAATGCATTAATCAAAGTCACCTTGCTACAGTTACAATTAAGTTATGTGTGGCTCTAAATGAACAAATAGCAATGAAAACAAAGCTCCAGAACAAAAACAGTTCCTCGACCTTAGGAAAAATGCATGTGCTGATTGCTGAAGTATGTTTTGATAAAACGCAAGAATTATTCCAGTAATTGAATTGTTACAGGAATGTGGTTTAAATGAGTGACATGTTGCTTTAATCAATTTCCGACTATAGTATGCTATTTTGTAAGGCAAAATAATTATGTAGTTCTTTCCCCTCTATCAGTTCACACACCAATTACAGCACACTTTTCAATGCTGGCACGCGGCTCTGTTTGATGGCGCACATTTGCACATAATGCATTACTGTGAAAAGACAGCAAATCAGCTGATGAAAGTGTTCAACAAATATGTGGTTAAGGAAATTACAAATGACAAGAACGGAAAAAACCTGGACCTCAACAAATGGTGTGACATTCATTCCACAGCACTTTAACATTTCACCAGTATGCAAATAACCACTTTGTTATCTCAACTGTGTGAACTAAATGTCACTGAAATGTTATTGTTTTGCCATTAAAAAGACTCTTCAGACAGTATGCCAAACCTTGATGTGATGCCTCATATGATATGTGGGGAAATTATATGCCAACGGAATACATGAAGAAGATTAATTCTTTACGCTTTATTTCGTTGATTATAATTCTAATGTGAATCTAAATGGGAATTTGCATGACCTTGTGTTGTCTATCACACAAAAGTGCTTCAGCATCTACAGTTGCTTAGGCAGAAATGTGGCTGTTTTTTAGTTCCCTTTCGAGGGAACTCGCAATGTGTCTATGACGCTTTGGGAACGCCTTTGCGTGACTGAGTTTGAAGCACTACTGTCAACTAGTCCAATGGAATGAATGAAGCGTCACGGGTGGGTGACGTCATGACCAGGAAGATATATAAGCCCATCGAGTCAAAGCTCTCGTTAGCTTTTGTGCCTCAGCAAAGTGCTCTGTGTCAAAACTGTCTGTTATATTTATTATTGTCTGTCTCTCATTATATCGAAAACATGGCGAAACAACTATTTAAAGCCTGTGCTTCTCCTTGCCCTCGTTATATCATGGGTGGAGATACACATGAGCTTTGTGTAGTTTGTTTGGGATTGGAGCGTGCAATGTCAGCCTTCGAGGGGGCTGACTGTCAGCATTGTGAGCATCTCCCGCTCCGCATGCTCCACTCCCGTCTGTCCACATTTGAGGATTATGGACAGGCTCGTGAACCTCAGGGAGCTGGACCCGCGGCTGCCGAGGCAGGTCGGAGAAGGCTCTCTTGGGATTCGCAAATGGATCTCTCGGTGGGGTTGGAGATGGACTCAGGCTTATCTCTTCCTTTAACCGAGGGATCCATCGCTCTCTTGCCGGTGTTGGAAGCCCGTGCTGCGGCTTCTTCCGCCCGGGAAGAGAGCCCGATGCTTCGTACTAGGGCTGCAGTTCGTACTAGGGTGCCGGCATGGGATCTGGCGATAGTTTTGGAGGGCTTGTCCGGAGCTCCCTTCGAGGCAGTTTCAGAAAAGTTTCTGACGTTCAAGACTATCTTTCTGTTAGCCATTTCGTCCCTGAAGAGAGTCGGAGAATTTCAAGCTCTTTCGGTGTCTCCCACCTGTTTGGAATTCGCACCGGGTATGGTTAAGGCGTTCTTATACCCTAAGCAGGGTTACGTCCCTAAGGTGCCAACCAATATTCCAAGGCTTATTGTACTGCAGGCATTCTGTCCTCCAGCGTTTACATCTTTGGACAAGGAAAAACTGAATCTCTTGTGTCCATTGCGAGCACTGGACACTTACAGTATATCCACAGGGCTGCCCGTGGAGAAGATCTGATCAGTTATTTGTTTGTTTTGGTTCACCTAAGAAAGGTCTTCCTGCTTCTCAACAGACAATCAGTGCATACGAGTCCTCTGGCCAGTCGTGCCCTTTGGTGGTCAGAGCTCACTCTACCCGAAGTATGGCGGCCTCTAAATCCCTCTTATCAGGAGTTTCCCTTCAGGAGGTTTGTGATGCGGCAGGTTGGTCCTCGCCGCTAACATTTGTGAGGTTTTATAGCCTGAACCTGGAAGCCGCCCCAGAATCTTAGGTGCTTTTTACTTAACTTGCCAACAATTTTATCATCTGGCATTTTGTAATTATGGCGAATTGGGTATTATCGTTCCCAAAGAGTCATCGACGCATTGCGAGTTCCCTCGAAAGGGAAAGTCTCAGGTTACGACTGTAACCCTAGTTTTCCCTGAGAAGGGAACAAGACGATGCCTCTCCCTGCATCCCTGCGATCGACTTTGCTTCGGCTTTATAAGCTAACGCAAGCTTTGCACCGGATGGGCTTATACATCTTCCTGGTCGTGACGCCACCCGCCCGTGATGTTTCATTCATTCAATTGTAGTTGTAGTTTCAAGACTAGTTGACAGTAGTGCTTCAGACTCAGTCATGCAAAGGCGTTCCCAAACCTTCATCGACGCATCGTCTCCTTCCCTTCTCAGGGAGCTAGGATTCCAGTCATAACCTGAGACGTTTTATGTGAAGACCTTTTAAAAAAACTCTAGCATATCTCATTGTTCCTCTTTTTGGAGCATGACATTAACACCACCAAAAGGTCCAGGTTTGATTCCCAGAAAACACACAAATTTATAATATATGATATATAATATTATTTGAATGCATTGTACTGTGAGTTACTTTAAATAAAAACATCTGGAAATGCATAAACGTACTGAAATAGTTTACGATACTTTCATTTGGTTTAAAGGGATAATTCAGCCATGTATATAAAATCCAGAACTGTATGAATCTCTTCTGCAGAACACAAAAGACGATATTCTGAAGAATATTGGTAACCAAAACGGTTTGATGTCAATTGACTTCCATTGTCTGCAAAAAAAAACAACAAAAAAACTAAGATTTAAAATATTTTCTGTTTCTAAAGAAGAAAGAATGTCGACGTATGTGTGACACGCCAAAGCAGTTTGTTTATATCTATGGACCATGGCAGCGGACGCGAAGTTACCTTTTGATACAGCCTAACATTTGACATTAAACATATCGGCTCAACTGATTTGGAGAGGGGGGATTTAAAGCTGTTCCCTTTTACTGGTGATTCACTTTTTTAATTTTTACTTCATATAATGTTAGCCTTTTTTGTTGATCACATATTTTACCATTTCATGTGTTTTAAGAGCTAGATCGTGTTTCTATGGATGCAGTTGTTCACTCCGGTAATATAATCATTTTTAAATTAATAAACTCCTTTTTAAATCAATATTTTGTGTCAAATTATTGATTTATTTGGTATTTAGCCATGTTATAAGTGGGAAAATGTATAGTGAGGCGGTTGTTACAGCGAATACAACCCCTTCAGGCTGATTCAAGACCCCTCCGCTTCGCATTAGAGTTTGTGGGGTTGTATTTGCTAACAACGTCTCCCTATACATTATCCCTTACTTTGGGCTGACAAGACAAAATAAGGACTGTCAAGTGTGTTTAAACAGTGCAGTACAGCAACCAAACCAGTAGCACTACACTGTAAAAAAAATTGGAGTAGGATTTACTTGAAAAAAGCTTGCTAAATTATCTCACTCAGAAAATGCTAGTAAATTTACAAAGATTTGCAAAGTAAAAACCTAAACATATTTATAGCTTTAATTGGAAATCTTTAAGTTATATTTACTTGGAATATGGAATTAAGTAAACTTTACAAAAAATAAGTAATTTTAACTCTAGTAAAAGGTTGACTAATATCGTTTTCCTTTGCCTTTGAATTACATTTTACTAAAACAATAATCTTGAAATTTATTAGTCATTTATAGTATGTGCTTTACTTAGATCATCTAAGTAATTTATATTACATCATGTCAGATGTTAAGCCTCATGTGATTGTAAACACCTCAATACTTGATAGACAATACACAATGGCGGTAACATTTGATCGTTTTTGTGTATGAATGTGTCATTTTGAGAAAAAAATGTACTCAAAATGTCACAAAATGGCAAGTTACTAATACTGACAACAAAAATCAATGATAAAACAGTGTAAATACAGCTGGAAACCAGTGAAAAACATCATTAATTATTCAAGGTCCAGTGCATGATGGGAACCCCAGTATCAGAAAACTTGAGTAATTTTCATTTAATTTTATTGAGTTGATATTTACACTTTCGTTTCTACTCGCTTGAATTAAGTACTGATATGGAATTTACTTAGTTTTTTTTTTTATTCTTGCCTGAACTAGTAAATTACATTGGTTTTTTTCACTAGTATTTACTTCACCAAAAAATTTATTTTTTACAGTGTACCATTTATAGGGTGCCAAAAGCGGACCTTTCACTGATGTAATGACGCAATGACGTCCACTTGCTAGCCTATTTCATTTACGTGTTCTCCGAATGCTAAAGAGGTGCCTCGTCTAGCCTCTGAAGGAAATGACTTGCAAGGACCCGTCCTGCCAAGGAAGTATCCTTGACATTGAGAAACACGTTTTGCGTATACATAAATTTCCTAAATCTCTGACCCATCGTTGTCTTCATCGTCTAATTTTCTGTCGCTCTCCATACGTCATCTGGTATCATTGAACCGATTGGCTATGAGCTACGTACAGGCGCATTTGATAGACATTCGTAGGACCCAATAATACGGCTCTGGGCCTTCGTAAACCACGCCTCAAATACGAGAAAATGAACATGCGGTTTCCAGACCATGTCTCATTGTCAGTGCGTTAGCAAGGCTACCCTTTAATATACACAGCTAAATCAGTGTCATAGGAATGCGATCGTGATCTTTTCACAATTAACAGCGCAGCTCTTGATAAAGATGCATTTTCAGTTTCTAACATACTCCGCACACTTGAGTCTTGTCAGTCCAGTTTAAACAGCTCCTTTGCATCTCTGTACTATGGCAAGCCGTTTTAGCTTAAATTGTATCCAGCCTTATTTATCGTAATTTATTTTTTACGAGTAAGAATTCAATTAGAGAGGTTTACAATGCAATTTGTACTAGTAGCAATTAAATGTGTTTCCATCGTAGTATATTATTCGCATGTCTTTTAATCGGATGGAAAATATATCAATTGAGTGCATAAGTTTCTTATGTGGATTTTTAGGATTTACACGCAGCTTGGCGTTTCCATTCAGAATTTTGTTATGATTATTAAAATCCCAAAATGCGCATAAAAATAGGTGGATGGAAACACTGTTGCTTCACTAAACTGTTATTAAAAACAAATTGCTTCCAGTTGCTTTGTCACTGCAAATCACACTCAGCAAGAACACTCTTACAGTACAGAAAGTGCCTTGCAATGGTGACAAGGCATCCCAGCCCCGATCTATAACTTCTACAACCCTGCATGGAAGATGCATTTATGTCAGCATTGAGTTTTCATGTGTTTTGTCAGTTTCATCCCACTCATCTCTTTCCATACGCATTAGCGGCATTATAGTATTGTTCTCTTATCCTCCTTTAGTAATCACGACTTGTCAGTATTGTTAATTTTAGCATATATCCCCAAATCCATGTCATGAGATTTGTATGTTAAACCAGGCCAGAGTCCTCTGACAGTGGCAGCTCGACTACATTTGGTCCGTGGGGAAGTAGGGGCTCATGATAAGAATGGGAACATATTCTTAAAGTGTGATTAAAACGGAAAGTAGCTCGTAAAAAGTGCCCTATTATCAGACACTGTACAAAGCAGCTTACGGCCACTGCCAGGCCAGTGACTTCAAATAATAAGTTCTTAGATTCAGGTTTGAGAAGAAATGCTAGTTCACTTTTGATTCAGTGTAAAATGGATTTTATATGGATATCTGTGAATTTCCAAGTCAAGTCACCTTTATTTATAGTGCTTTCTACAATACTGATTGTTTCAAAGTAGCTTTACAGTGATATTAGCAGGAAAATAATTAAACAACGTTTGTTTCGGCTGTACGGCAGATCTAGAAGAAAAAAAGTGTCACAGTCCAGCTTAAATGAATTTTCAGTCATTTTAAATGATTGTCCATTTCTTGATTAAATATGTCAGTCTGAGAGCACCATCATTTTTAATGCCCATTTCTTAAAATGACTTTGGCTCTAAGACAAAACGACTGCCAAATTTCAAGTTTGCCTCATCCTTTTGATCACCAATCTACATCAAGGCCACACCCCCCTTTCAGGTCAGCATTTTTCCATGGACACTTTTTCCCCTTTCATAATATTATACTCAATTTAAGAAAAACCTCTCCGAGGCTTGACATCAACTTGACATCAACACGGTATGTCCTTGTTCACCCAAGCAGAGGCTCATCAAGAGGCTTGTGAACTAAAGTAATTCACTTTTTTTTTTAAGTAAATGTGCATCAGCTGATCTTTGAGGATTCATATTATTATGGATAGATGTCCAAGGAAATTATGAATACAAGCATGAATCTGTTTCGCAGACAGTAAATGTCAACGTTGACATTTAATTGCCATTTTATCCAGAGAGAATTGCCCACAGAAACATCTGTTATCTTTGGCAAACCACTCAAAACTTGGTCCGCATCTAAATATCGAAACAATTTCATTATGATTCATTTGATTACAAGAAATATTATATTGAAATCTCTTGTAACATTACACTACCGTTTAAAGGTTTGAGGTCAGATCAATCTTTTCTTTCTTTGAAAGAAATTAAAACTTTTATTCAGCAAGGATGCATTGATTAAAAGTGCACAGTAAAGACATGCATCATAAAAAAGCTTTGTATTTCAGATAAATGCTGTCCTTTAGAACTTTCTATTAATCAAAGAACATTCATTATATTCATATCTAAAACAGTTATTTTAAATTGTAATAAATATATTTTCTGTTCCACAGACAACAGACGTTTAAACACGTTTAAAACAACATGAGGGTAAACAATGGCAAAATTTTTAAAAAATGCTAAACCGTCCCTTTAAAAAAATGCCAAAGCTATTAATGTCCATGGAAGCAATTTTCTATTTTGAGCTAAAATATTTAGACTTCAAAATATCTTAAATTGTGAAAACTCCCTATTATCATACTCCACACGGCTGATCCCTAGCAGATCCCTTCTTCACCACCTTCTCCTGCCCAAGCTATTACCCCTGCCAGCACTAGATAAATAAAATTACAAAATATTTATATGTAGGAAATGAGGGATAATTTCCTCATTGATCCTCAATTTCCTACTCAGGAAAATGAGAATCAACATTTCTGAACCAAGATTTAGGATGCTAATATGAATAATGCATCTCTGATGGAATATAGTGAGGCCATGCCATCTCCCACTGCAAGAAGCCAAATGTTTTACTTTTAATCAGGTTGATGCAGAGATGCTGAGGACTGTAGCCATGCAAATAAAGTCATCAAGCTTGCTTGATTTAAAATTGTAATTGTATTGAGGAAGATGTTCTGTCTATTGCAGATTTACCCTAATGTCTCACTTTAAACTGACACTTAGTAATTACAAGCAATTCTAAAATCGTCTTTTTTTTTAAACTATAATTCTGAAAGATGTTTTTAAATCAGAATAAGTTTAAAATAAACATTTTTTTCATCACAGCATTTAAATGTAATAGGTGTAATTTTATTCATTCTAAAATTAGGGCTGTCAATCCAACCCGATCTCACGACCAAGTCGTACGAATTCGACGAATGATTAAAAAGTGGCTAATTCGTAACAATTCATACGATAATTTAAGATGATGCATTACTTTGGAAATAGCAATAAATGCATTGGTTAAGCAAGGCATTTTTGCATTTAGTGAATGAACAAATTCAATTTGACAAAACAAAGTGTTTATTTGGACAATTCTAAAAAAAAATGTTGAGAGAACTTAATCTTAATGCATCATGTTGCTTTGATTATTATTATTTTTTTTAATTTAACGGTTCCTTTTTACAGAGCAGATAAAAGGGTTAGTTCACCCAAAAATGAAAATTATGTCAGTAATTACTCATGATGTTCCAACCCGTAAAACTTTCGCTCCCACAAAAAACTATCACTTTGACTATTTTAACGATGTCTTTACTTTTCTGGGCCGGCAGATGCAATTATTTGTAGCTACAGTATGAAAGAGTGAGCCAGCTCTCAGATTTCATCAAAAATATCTTAATTTGCAACGCATTCTCAACTTTTGACCATGCTTCAGTATTTGACGTTTTAGGCGCCCTTTAGCGTCAGTTACATGACGCGATCCTACGGCATCATCTAACTGGCGCTAAAGGAAAGCGTCAGTTAGATGACGCGGTTAGGTTTAGGTCTGGGGTGGGGCGGGTAGGGTTACACGCGATCCTAGGGCATCATCTAACTGATGCTAAAGGGCGCCTAAAGCTTCAGATATTGAAGCATGGTCAAAATGCTTCCCAAGGCGTCAGATAGGTGACGCCTTGGGGGTGAGAATGGGCTGTAATTTGTGTTCCGATGATGAAGATGAAGATTTTGTGTTCAAAAGTCTTATGGTGTTAGAAACAGGTAAGGGTGAGTAATTACTGACAGAACTATCCCTTTATGTACCATCTAATAATTTTGCATATTTGTGATCATTTGTTTTGGTTATATTCAGGCTACTTTTACACGGTTGCCATGGGTTGTTTTTGTAGTCCGCAGGTTGAAGCAACCATGCAACCATTCAACTTCATATCCATGCCCTATCAACCAGTTACAGCACCCTAGCAACCTGCTTGTTAAATGCAGCAAAATTTTATGTGATGGGGATAGATCTAAATACTTTAAAAACTTCACGATTCGTTAATCTCGATAGCTGTAATAGTAAAAACTTATAGCTGTAGTAAAAGTATTTGAGAGAGTTTCACATGCAACATTTAGCTATTTCAGATGCAAGCATGTCAGCCAATCACAGCAGTGGGCGGTTACACTGAATCCCACAGTAGCCACGCCCCTTCAAACAGAGCGTTCAAATCAGAGGCTAAAATCAGGGGTGCATGCGTTTCCCGTACAACGACGTAGTTCACAGCTTTACTACGATGGTACGATGCATCGTTGGAAAAATCAACTACCTATTCGTGACTGTTTCCCGAAACCCACTGTCGCAAAGTATCGTTCAACCACGTTGGTTTCGCACGTGGTGGAGTAATAACCACTTTTAAAGAAACTGTTTGAGATCCAATTAACGCTAGATTTGTTAATATAAATTACAGACATGTCATCTGAGGACTATTTCTAATTGTTCAGTTGTTTTGCTTTATTGCCAGACTCAATATTTGGCTCGTTCTTACATAGTAGAGCACGTACGCACATGCACACTCTTCAAACACGTTACTTAAAAAACTAAAAGACGTAAATTACATTTTTATGTATTCTGAATAAAAGGCACCGGTTGTACTGAATGTCAGCTTGCTTATTTTGCTCAAGATAAGGATTTATTAACCTCCAAATGTCATGCAATATAGAAACGATGCTTCTAACCACAGGTTGAGAGCTGTCGTTCAAACAACACAACTTTGTGATGCTGTTTGCGAATGTTGGAACGATGGTTTCGGGAAACACCGACTCGTTTAACTATGCTGATAACGACGGAACTTGCGACCATAGTTGGCTAACGATGCTTTCGGGAAACGCACCCCAGGCTAGAAAAAAATGCCTTTTATTACTAAATGATGACTATTTTTGATCTAAAAAACATACTAACATTATAAGGGCAACAGAGGAAACATAAAATAATAAAATAATCCCATGTCAGGGGACCTTTAAGTTCATAGCTAGAAGGGCTCATACCCATATTTCAAATAATTAGCAATCAGGCGGCTAATATTCAAATACTTTTAATCAGAGAGCACTTGAAACAGCAACCCCTCTGAAGCCAATCAAATATCCTCATAACTCTTACCGACACAAAGCCGACAGTAAAGTCCACAATCAACCACATGCTAGCACAGACTACAGAAATTATATTAATACATACTGTAGATCACCACCAAAAGATAAATATATTTTAATTCAGGTAATGAAAAAAAAAATCAATAAAAATTAATCACATTGTGCAGTGGTTGACCAAGTGAATCATGATCATTTGCACAGAACTTTTCTCTTCATTTAAGTCTGATTGTGTGGTCGTACCGAGCGTGTGTTGAGCGTACTGAGGAAGCAGCAGCGTGTTTATACAGTGTGACAGGTGACGGAGACCTCCTGAATACAGAGGTTATCAGAACAGCACACATGAGCAAAGAGGATCATGGCAGCAACGGGCAAGAGCATTAGCCAAGTGTAATCCCCCTGTGTGATGGGAGCTCTTAACCTGGCAACAAGCTGAAGTGCCTGACAAACTCATCCCTGGTGGGAATCCATGCCTTTCCTTCAACTCCTCTCTGGTCAGTCAGCATGAATATGCTGTGGTTTATATAAAACAAGTTTATTTCTGTAATCTCGGTTTTATGCTTGAATGTCTCTCTCGTCTGAAGCTCCTTATGCTTCAGTCTCCTATTCTCTCACCTCACCAGTCCTTACCCCCAGGTGGTGTGGCCGCCGGGACAGTAGAGCACAGTCTTGTGAATAACCCTCGGCCTGCGAGGGGTGATGGGGGTTTTTGGCAAGCAGGACAAGACTGAGGGCAGTGAGAACAGGACGAGGCCAGTGGTGTTATTGATGATGAGAGTTTCTCGTGAGGGAGCTTCGGAAACATAAAAGGGGGAGCAACAACAGTTACGAATGAGAGGGGAAAAGGCCTTTTTTATTTATGTGTGTGCGCCAGTCATCCATGAGGGGCTGCTGCCTTTACTTTTGGTTTGTTGTTTTGTTTATTTTGGAATTAAACACTTAAACCGGCACGAGTGGAAAATGCTAAGCAAATAATTTAATTTCATTTTTTATATAATCTGGACTTAAATAAAACATATCCAAAATATATATTTTTTAATTTGATATATATTGAATTTTATGAATTGTGTGTCCTGAGATACGTTGCCTGATTAGGGTATAAAAAAGGACCATGTTTTTAATCTGTTAACTGTTACTGCCACTGTATGTTTAAAACAATTATATCCCATTCTTCACCTGATCTAATGTTGACAAATTATATATCATTTGAAAGCTTACGAACTCAAGATTCAGCCTGTGAAACCCATTTTGAAATTGGATGTGTAACCATAGAAACGGTATTCTAAATTATTTTAATGGGCTCCTCCCTTTTTGGGCATTGTCATGTTTCATAATTTATGATCAAAACCTTTTTTTAATCTTGACACAACACATTGTCAGAAAGGTCTGAGCCTCAAGGTTTCATATTTTGTGACAGAAGTGATATTTGGACAGAAATTTATTAATTTGTTATGGCAGAATGCATAAAATTAAATTCAATGGAAGTCACCCGGTGGCTATTTTTGGTATTATGCCTAAACAAAATCTCATCTCATGGGAACTTCAAATTTTTTGATATCAACTTCAAATTTGGAACACAACTTGGTTAGATATATGGCATTGATTTATAGTAATTTTATAGGAAAAATATTTTGTAAAATACTTATTTTATAAAAAAAGAAAAATATTAAGTACAGTAGATTTGATTTAATGTAAGTTTTAAAGGTCCTTAACTTTTTCATATTTTAATTTTAGGTGTAAATTAGGTCTATATTGCAAAGCAATCTTGAATTATAATCATTTTAGTTTGAATAGTGCATTTTAAATAGAGATAGTTTAATCCCTTTTTTATACCCTAAACAGGCATTGTGTCTCAGGAGACATACATTCAAAACGTGCTAAATAACAACATGAACAGCATATTTTTCTCCTTCAGCACCTTAAGACAATGTTCACAATTAATTTTAGCAGTATTCTTTCTTTTTTTGCAGAAGAAAAGTAAGTTTACTTAAATATTTACTTATCTAAATATCTGAATGTTCTGCACCACTAGGAGCCATGTTGAATTTAAGTCAGGCTGACTAATTGATCACTAAAAAATTGAAACAAATCATGTGACCAGCACACTCAAGACAGATCAAGCTGTCATAAGTGATAAAACATCTGATGAAAAAAATCTTTCTTCACTCAAAAAATGAACTAGGAAGGTTGTGCACTTTACATAATATATTTATATATAGTTTAATTATAATAATTGTGTTTTTTGACTTTAAATGTTTTTCTCTATTAAGGTCTTTGTAATTGTGTCTCAACTTGACAGTACAAAATCCTAATGTGCTGTCTAAACACAAATCATTTATGTCAAGTAAAAAAATGTGTACATCCAGAGGGTGGCAGTATAGTGCGAGCCGACTGCCATTTTGCCCGAACTTAATTTTATTGTTCAATCTGCTTAAATCTAAGAACAATTTAAGATTACTTAATCCGTTTGTGTTGGATTACATGATTGATTTGTGTTGCCTTAACTGCAACTGGGCAGTGTTTTTAGTTCCCAGCATGCTTTGCATATGGTTGAATTAAGAGAGAATAAATGTTAAAATTAAGTGTTATGTTTTTTTTTTGAGAAATTTAGAAAAGAAGACTTGATAGCAAGTAATAGTGTTTAATGTTAAATTACATTGGAATTATTAAACCATTTAAATTACAGTGGGTTACCATTGTGGAGAAGAGTGGAGCATTTTGTTTGCCTGTCGACTGATTTCATTATTTTCCATTGCTTTGGATGAAGGACCATGTAAATCTTAGCATTTCAGATGCTAATATGTGCTTCTGCTAGCAAATAGCTAGCTAAAGTCTATCAATTTAATTAAATGTCACTGAATCAAATGGAATATAAATGGATGAAGGAATATAATAAAATGCCTTTGAATCATGTCAGGAAGCCTTTAAAAATTCATGTTGAGACTACTTAAATTGGGTAATTTAAAATCACATAATTCCATTATGTTGAAGTTCCATGAACAAATTATGTTTGCTTAACGTAATCCAGTTATTTGGAACCTGTTGACAAATTAAAATTAATTAAAGCCAACATATAAATTTTTATGCCCCCAAAAAATACAATAAAAACTATGTATCTCGTGAGACACGTTGCCCGTTTTAGTATGTTGAAACGTTCGCTGGTTCCTGCCTCATTCACTTATCAACGATGAACATGGGTTACAATCAGATTTTTTTCAAGAAAAGAACACTTTAGCATGCATTACATTAATCAAAAGTGAGAGCAAAGACGTGTATAATGTTACAAAAGATTAATCAAGAATACTTTGCTGCTTAAATATTAAGCAGCAAAACTGTTTTCAATATACTGATAATTGTTTCTTGACCAGCAAATCAGCATAGCAAAATTATTTCTGAAGAAAATTTGTGAAATTGCTGAAATTCAGATTTGCCTTCACATGAATAAATTGCATTTTGCAATATATAAAAACAGAAAAAAAATGCATTTAAATTGGAAAATTACTGTTTTTAATGTATTTTTGATCAAACAAATGCAACCTATCCTATATAACAAATTAAGATGAATATATATGTATTAATATCATGTTTTTTTCTTGTATTGTTATTGTTAACAATACATTATGTATTTTTTTAGGTCATTAACTCATACTGTACATCGTGTTGTGCTGTTTTATAGTTTTGATGGCTTTACTATTATTCTAACACATGGAAAATAGTAAAGATAAAACAATAGGCAGATGTGTCCACAATTTTCACTGGTAATATATGTCATGTGTTCTGTGTATTTCATTGCCTGTCATGTTCTTATTAGTTACCACATTGTCTAATTACGTTAATCTTCTTGCAACTGTGCTTGTTTAGTTCCCTCATTCACTTTGTGTACTTATACTCCCTGTTCTACCCTTTGACGGTTATTGTTGAATGTCAAGCTTGTCTGCATGTTTGTCGCCAGTAAACTCTTAAGTTGACTATATTCAATGATACGTGTCTTCCTTCATCTGTGACAATTTGTAAAGGGCTTATTTCCAGAAATGATTTTATTACAGTGCCATAGAATGAAACAAGGATGTGAGGGATAGCGGTGTATACGGTGTTCACTGTTTAATAATATTGTTTAGCTGACAAAACACCTTCCATGTTAAATAGACTATGTAACGTAAAATGTCTTTTTCATTACATGCAGTGCTAATATGTACTATTAAAATGGACTTGCATAATACAATATTTCCTGTACAGTTATTTCAATCGTGATCATTTCAAACACACTGGTGAAGTCATCAAACATTAACCACCATACTGAGTAGTACAGTCATCAACCATAGGCAATGACAAGGAGTTTAGAAGTGGACCCTAATCACTGTAATGACGAAGCAGAGAGTCTCATATCTGAGCTCTAACCTGGTCATTTAGCATTGCAGTCCAGACTGTGTAGCCCAGAAATGGGCTATTCTCATTCCAACACAGTGCCAAGTCAGAGCACTCCCTATTTCACAAATGCCACAGCTGAGATAAAAGCACATTTGTGTCTGAATTTCTTTTATGCATGTTTGAAATATGAGAGTCATCCTCGTAACGGACAAGCTCCTGTCGTTATACATCTTTCAAATGGTTCCGGCTCCTGAGTCATTTGTCTCCATGAGTGCATGATGGCTCATCCATTTTCATTTTTATTTCCTCGTTTCAGCACCACAGCCTATGGAACTATGGAATTCAAAAGGGCATTATGACCATTTCTGGTGTCTAGATGTACAGCCTTGATTAAAGAAAGAAAAGAAAGAAAGAGATATAGACACCCTTTGTGTAATCTGAGATACTTTAAAGCATCCTACAATATGTAGGAAATGGTTCTGATCAAACTTTAACCATGGCAGTTCCTTAAGACTTTTTCCTCTCAAAGAACTTTTTAGTCCTGATAAATTTACAGCAAAAATTTACTGTAAAATATATGGTGAAAATGTCCAGTCATTACAGTATGACACAGGAAGACTCACACATAGTCTTTACACAGCAAAGCCCCCAGTGTTAAATTAACACTCTGTTAAAGTAACACTGAAGAAGTGTTAAAGTTAAAGGCACAATCTGTATTTTTTCTGCTTTAAAAATGGCAAAAATAACTGTATGTTATATATTTCTATTAGATATGTACTTACATTATACAGACAGTTTCCACCAACTTTCAAATCCGGAGAAATGTATAGTTTAATTCGAAGACACGGGCCGTTTCTTTATTTCCGTTTTGTCGCCCGTCTATGACGTCATGTAAACTTTGACTCCACTATTTTCTACTAACTTCATGCGGAACCCAGCGAAACTGCCAAACACAAAGGGGAACACCGGACTACCGCCAATAAAAGCAAAGAAAACGACGATGAAGAAAAAAGTATTGGCTAGTATCATTTTGCACCTGCACCAAACTTGAGGGGGGTTTGGCTGCACGCGCAAGATCTCTTGCTAGCTTACAACCCTATGCTTACCACTCTGACATTGTGCGCGTGCGCGGTTAGGAGCGCAACATCAGTCTCGCAAACATGCTCGCTCTAGATTACAGGATATTTATGGACCATGATTATGCTTTGCCTGCACATTCTACTGCTGGAGCCAGCTCAAAGCGCAGACGTTAGGGTGACCAACAGTCCTGACATGTCCTGCTTTCACGTTCTGTCTTGGCCGTCCTGACTGTTTTTATAAAGTGATGAAAATGTCCTGGTTTTCAAAAAAACTGCTGGCTGAGTGTCCTGGTATTGGTAATTAAAATATGATCAACCTAGCAAACGTACAGGTGAAAAATATAACCCGAGAAGGGTTTGAGACAGGAGAAGAAGCATAACACATTAAACAGTGGGGTTGAATTTTAAAATGGAGAGAGCTTTGACAAGCTAAAGAGGCCTATAGGCAACAGAGAGATGTCGATCTCGCTTGCATTCTAATAAACAGGTAAGCACCAATTCAGTTACCTATATCTATCCGTATATTTTGTGAAATTATTTCATGTGTGAAACGCAGACGGGCTAGCTCTCATGTATAGTAGCTATAATGTAAATTAAAATTTGTTCTAACTTCTAAATAGAGCTGGAGAAAGTAGCTTTATATGCAGTTCACTAACGTTATCTAGTTCGATATCATAGTATAGACGTAATTATTTTATTAAAAGGTGACCGTGTTTTTTAAACCTCTATTAAAGGGTGCCTATTATGCACCCCATATTCACTTTTACATGGTGTTTGAACATAAATGTGTGTTGGCAGTGTGTGAGCAAAACCACCCTAGAATGATAAAAATCCACCCAGTGGTTTTTTTCAATCTCAATAAATCATATGCACTGTCTCAGAACGAGATGTTCTGAGATTCAGCTCTTTGTGACGTAGAAAGTGAGCAAGGGGTTTGATTGACAGTGTGGTTGTGGCCTAGACCCCGCCCTCGGTGATCTGTACACATCATCCTCCATTGTTTCAACGACAGCCGGTAATGTCTCTTGGAAACATAAGTGTTCTATTGTGGGTTAATCCTGTTGTTGTGGCTTAAAAGTTAATCCTCAAGTGTGGATCGTCGTCTACTGTTTGCGATCCACCGTCACCTCCAGTAACAGTAAGTGTATTTTATGATTTGAGCAAATAGTCTTTTCAGTCGATGTCTATGGAAGCCAATTCAACAACAAAAGCGTCTAAAGTTGTTGTCGTCGTAGCATGTCTGTGTAGGCTATATAATTTAAACCTTGTTTGTATAGTGTGTAACCACACGGTTATAAATATATATATATATTTTAAAGAAATTGTATTAAAAACTGCATATATGTTCTTTTTCTATAAGTTAGTCATCTCCTCACATTTGCCACAGAAGCACCTGTATGACAAGCTAAACATGACGCTACAGGTCCCTTGCATAAATGTAATTTTGCTTGTATCAAGTTACGCCCTCATCCAAAGGCAGGGCAGGGATATGCAGCTCATTTGCATTTAAGGTGGCATACACACGAAACAGCTGATTTTTAAATCAGGGCCCAAAATGACATTTTCAAATGGTTATAATAAATTAACTGTGGGGTATTTTGAGCAAAAACTTCACAAATACATTCTGGGGACACCTGAGACCAATATTACATCTTGTAAAAAGGTGCATAATAGGTGCCCTTTAATACTAGCTAGATGGAATATTGATTTAATAGGGGTCTGATAATTCATTTATATCTCTGTTCGAAAAGACGTGATTGTCAAAAATACATAGTTAGAATGAGTGAGGAATGAAGGGAATGACAGTTCCGATGTGTTTGCTTGCGCTCTCTCTCTCTCCCTCAGAGGGCTGGTTGTCATGGACAGCGACAACAACTCCCGTGAGCCCATACTCTTTCCCGACGTCATCAAAGTACGTTATTATTTAGATCGAGTGCCTCCTGGTGGCCAAAAATTACATACTGTACGTTTAATGGGATAATTAAGTGAATAATTGAGTGACGATTGAGCATCATTGAAGACACCTGATGATAACTAACAGAATCACTGAAGGAGAAAACCTGTAAATTTAAGTCACCGTTATGGTGATCAGTGTTTCATTTAGTTGGGCTCTTGACCCTTAAATCATTAACTTTAGATTTTGTTTGGCTGTTGTACTTGAGTTTTAACAGCCAGATGAACAAAGAAGTGTAATCTCATTTAATCTGAGTCCCTGAACTTATATATAGGCCAATTTCTGAGTTAGGTTTACTTTGTTAAATATAGTAGCACTGTCCTTGTATGACATATTTTTGACCTTTTCAATGAAACCAAATGATAAACAAATAAAACATGATTTATGTTCGCACACACAGATATCAAGAATTAGCGTGTCACAACAATGGTGACAAACAGTTCACTTTTGACCGTAAGCTCATTATTTATTCATGCAGCAATGCATGATGGAAGCCATGCACTACAACATGCTTTATAATTGTCACCATTGTAATTGTAGTAATTGAGACATGAAAAAAACAATTCTCTGTATTACATTGTAAAAATTTAAAACACTATGCTGCACAAGAATTGATAGAGTAACCCTAATTTGGGCTCTATATGAGTTCAGTAATCCAGGTCAAATGATTGTTCAATAATGATTGTTTAAACACAACAAACATAATCTGATCACCTTTTCTATTTGTTCATCTGGCTGTTATAAGTCACATACAGCAGCCAAACAAAATCTAAAGTTAAGTTGTACCATTACCAGTAAATTACTGGTATATGTGCTACATGTGTGAACGCAGAATGACGATTACCAGTATTTTGAACGTACAAGGTCAGAATGTGCTGATGCAAGAAGTGATTTGGGTCAATCAGAAGCCGTTGAAAGAGCAATGGCTCTGGGACATCCATAAAATTATTACGCGTTTAAAAAAAAATATCCGGCAATTTAGGCCACGTTTACACAAATTATTTAGAGGAACGGGTATTTACCCCACCTCAGTTTTCAATAATAACATCGTGCACACACCTGCATAAATACGCCGTCGAGCGCCATCATAACTATGCCCAGGGTTCGTACACCTTTTCCAAGGTCAAATTCAAGCACTTTTCAAGCACTTTCAAGGTCAATTTTAAAGTTTTTTCCAGGACCTTATTCACCGTAAATTACAAACCAATACATAGTAAAAAAATATTATTTTGCGGTTTTTCCACATTAAAAGAGATAGTGTGAAATAAACAGGCAAAATTGTGTTTCGTAATAGCAGAAGGATCAGATATTGAAGCAAAACACAGGTTTTATTTTTCAAAATGTTGTTAGAGGATTTGATCCAAATGACATGCAGTAGGGGTGGGCGGTATGACGAAAATTCTGTTTCACAGTTTATTTTTCACGGTTTAATTTTATTTTACGGTAACGATATATTTCACGTTATAGTTATTTATACATGTAGTTATTCTCCAAAAATCATCATAAAGGGCTTTGTATACTAAATAAACCCAAATACTTCAGAAATGAAAAGTTATTTTCCTTGTTTGACTCTTATTTGGCAAATAATTTATTTGGCAAACTATTTTGATAGCTAAATATAGTGAAAAAACATTAACTTTTAGAAGAACTTCCCCCAACTGACTGATATTACAACACTCATAGGTGCTCATAGGCACTCAATATACAACTCATAGGTGCAATTAAACTTTAAATAAGTGTTGCTGAATCATTTTTCAATCTCATGTTATTGCTTTACCTTATCAATCAGTTTATAATATCTAAATATTTTATTTTGAACTATTCTATTCATAATAATTTAGTAACTTCCTTTTAATTTGATAGGACAATATTAGCAATACTATTATGTTTAAATGTGTTCCCCGGTACATTTTTTGCCATGTCTGCTTATTATACTTCGTTTTTTAAGGGCCTTGTTCTGCTCTTTTTGTGATATCTGGCAACCCGTCACCTGGAGCTTTCAAGAGACGTTCAGAATCAGTTGTGTCAAGTTCAGAAGTGACTAGAAGGAAAGCAGCAGTATGAAAACCATACAGCAGCTACTGTTAATGTTGACTAAGCAGTTATACACCCCTATATTATACACACCTTGTAACTGCGTCATTATTTAATATGTTACAACTTACAACTGCCGCGGTACACACTGAAACACCAAGATCACGGTGCACGCGCGTCCTTTGCATCAGTAAAATGCGATCGGTTCATTTGAGCGTCAGGTTGTATCACGGATCGAATCAAATGAAGATTTTATCAGCTGGTTCAGAGGCCAATTGTTTAGAGTTAGAAATGTATAATTCGCGCTGCATATTTAGTAATTTTGCCTCAGGTCCCGATCCGAGACTACCTGGAGGAGGTGCTCCGAGTTCGGCTGGTCCCGAACCGTGCCGCGGTTCGCGTGAATGTGAAAGAATCACGGACAGGACTCGGGTGCGCACTTAGTAAAGTGACCTGTGCATGCGTTTTACTTTTAGCTGATTATGATGTAAAATAAAAACACATGTATAAGGATGATAGTGTTGATGATTTACCTTGGATACGAGCGAGAGTAAGTCTACAGTGCACACACATATAGCGCGTGGACTCAGGCAAACAAATTATTAGAAGTCCACTGTCTCGTTTGCAAGCAGCAGAGAGCCAAATGCGATACACAGTAAACCTGTTGGTTACTCAGCTGCGCATAATAACAACACAATATATTGACCCGTGTTCTGTTTTCTATCATGCGTCGTGCACGTTTGTGATGACGTAAGATGCACGCAAACGCACCAGGATTTGATAGAATCAAGTTGAGTGTGAAACCAGGCCAACGCTGCGGGGGGCGCCGGTAACAAACGCGCTCGGGCCGCAGCAAATGATTTATTTCATTTTCATTATTTATTTCGCCATTTAATAAACAAAATATTCAGTCAGATAGGTATTTGTTGTGAAAGAAACAGTTACAATTTCAAGCACTTTCAAGCATTTTTTACAAATTTAAGCACTTTTCAAACCTTGAAAACACAACATCAAAATTCAAGCATTTTCAAGGATTTCAAGCACCCGTACGAACCCTGTATGCCAAACGGGCGGCAGTGTGGGGAGAAGGATAAAACCATGCTAGCCAATCAGAATCCTCAGAATCAACAAGAGAGAACCTAAAACCCCGGTTTCTCCCAGTTGACACGACAACACATAACCAGTGTTTTCAGAAATCTCCACTTTGGCCGCAGATTATGGAAATAATTTGTGATAAAAACAGGGTTTTCGTGTAAATGACAGGCCAAACCGCAGGGAAATATCTGCGTTTTCCCTTAGTGTGAAAGGTGCCTTAAAGTCGTTCTGGCAATTTTACGGTAATTCACCAACATAAGTCAACCTATACTTCAACCTAAATTTGCTTAATTGATTTTCCTAAACAAAGATGAATCCTACCCTATCTCACGACCAATTCGTACGAATTTGACGAATGATTAAGTAGCTAATTCGTACGACCTCACTCGTACGATTTGTCTAAACCCACGTGATGGTTAGGTTTAGGGGCAGGGTCAGGGGTAGGTCATTCGTACGAATTCATACGAATTGGCCAATTCGTAAAATATGTACGATTTAGCAAAATCGTACTAATTTGTACAAGTGAGGTCGTATGAATTGTTACGAATTAGCCACCTCGTAAAATTCGTACGAATCCCCGTGAGATCGGGCTGGATGAATAATACAATTTTATATTTTAGTACAAATAACTAGTTTAGCAATATTTTACTTTTAAAGTAAATTTCCATTCAAATGTTTCAAATGTTTTGGGTCTGTAAGATTTTGTAATGCTTTTGAACATTACAATCTCTTATGTTCAACAAAGCTGTATTTGTTTGATAAAAAAAAATACAGTTCAACAGTTAAATATTATTATTATAAATGTATATTTTTCTGTAATATATATATTCCTGTGATTGCAAAGCAAATTTTCAGTATTATTACTTCAGTGCCTTCAGTGTCACAATGATCTTTCAGAAATAATTTTAATATGCTGATTTGGAGCTCAATAAACATTTATTTTTATCAATGTTGAAAAGAGCTGCTTAATATTTTTGTGGAAACTTTTTTTCCAGGATTTTTTATTTAGAGTAACTTTTATTTTAAATAGACATATTTTGTAACATTGTAAATGCCTTTACTGCCACTTTTGATTAATTTACAAGTATAAAACCACATTCATTTAAGTTTTTCAGTATATATATATATATATATATATATATACAGTATATATACACACACACACACACACACACACACACACACACACACATACATATATATATATATATATATATATACACACACACACACATATATATATATATATATATATATATATATATATACACACACACACATATATATATATATATATATTTTTTTTTTTTTTTTTTTTTTAATAATGCAGAGGGAAGCAGGTACAGGACCCGAGGCTAAACCATTTTATTGACGATCGTAACCCATACAATCTACTCAGCCGCTGCATGCCACGTGTGGAGCATAAACACCAAATATACATTACACAGATGAATTCTTTATGGCGTTGAATACATTAGCTCTCTGCTAATCGTATCATTAGAATGGTTGGAAGGCTGCCACCTTGTTATTCAGGCATTTGCTTACGGAATGAATGACAAATAGACTATTCGAACAAGCACATTTTATTCTCGTAAGCTGCCATGTATGATGCCATGGCTCCAGTGCTTTGGTCGATGCTGAAACCTTGGCTGGGTTTTCCTTGTAAATCAGTAAAGTGGTGCGATTAAGCTTTAGAGCAGGAAACAACTCAGGGAGGCCAAAAGCACAGGTACAGCCTTCCTTGTGTGTTCTTTAAATGTTTTGTTCATGCAAGACAGGTACCGCAACCCACTGAACACCAAGTCTAAACAGATTAAAGTACGCCCATAAATAATAAAGAAGACAGAACATCTAAAAGTGCTTCAGTGCTTTCCAGCATAAAATGATGTACCTCTATAATGGCATTCCCAATGGATGACACATCAAGAGTTATAATTCAGCCAGGCACTTTACTTACAAACTGCAGCTAAAATTTAAAACATTCTCAAGAAACAAGAGTTTCAACTTTTCATGTTCCCTGAATACCATCCTTTGGAGAAATACACGTAGCAGTCCTCACTGGGAAAGAAAAATGAGAAGGAAACGCAATTTAAAAGAAAATGAGGAGTAAGATGACACAGGTATTTTTGAGAATAGGAGTTGTTAATGTTCTTGTAATGGGTATTCATTAGACTTTAACCTTGAAAACACGTGAAGATGCTCCTCTAAAACACAAAAAACATTCAGTTGAGTATGTAAGCTACTTCTCTGGCTCTGGCTCTTGTCTTTTGGAAATAATAGACTGGAATTGCAATGCGCTTATGTGAATGTGCACAACATCTTGTGACAACCGTCACCCATTTTGAAAAATGAGCTGAAATTGGTCTGCTAAATTAATCATAATTGCAGAGTTTGCATTTAGCTCTGCTTGACTCTTTTGCTGCATTTCATTTCTTCCATTAGAAATATTCTCATAGTGAATGAACCCTGTGGTGGGTTATGTCTGGATTGACAGCTACTGGCCAAGCAAAAGCCTCAGTGAACAGAAATCAGATACTCCAGAGAAGTAGGGCTTTTATGGTAGATCAGGGTTTCCAGCCTCCCTCATTTAGCACATACTGTCAGCTAGCAGTAAGAGTGATGGCTTCATTTCATGTTTTAAGGGACAGTGCAGTTTCGGAGTGCAAATGTACAGGCGCTAGCAAGCAAAAATACATAGGGGGTCGAGAAAAGCAAAACCTTTTCTTGTAAGTCATTTCACACTTTTACATTTAGATGCACCCAAAATAAATTGATTAGATGCTGTTTTACAAACTACCGGAGTTTGCAGTTATTAGATTCATTTAACTGTGCAATATTTTTTGTTAACGTTGTGATGTTGTCTTCGATCTGCTTGGATGCAGAATCCTGCAAAAATAACTGACACAATGCAATTGTAAAAATGCACTATTAGTGGCAGTTCACATAGAACGCATTTTTCCATTACGCAGTGCTATTTTTCCATTATTTTTCTATGTAAACACGTGCTAGACTAATGTGTTTGGCCGTTGTGCTTGTGTCTTACGTCTTTTGCAGTGTCTCATGCATAATACGGCCTTCTCTAAAACATGGCTCTCAAGTTTAAATAAGTTCAACTTTTAACAGATGCATCTCGAGACTTTGAGGTTATTCCCCATTCCACTGCTGACATCTCACGATTTTTTAAAACCAAAAACGCTTTCCGTGTAAACTAGCCTTTAACATTTAACCATTAGCATTATTAAACCATTAGCATTATTAAATTATCAACATGATTAAAACTGGATAAGCTGTTGCAGTCAAGCTACTAGTGCTGTGTTGAAAAAAATCGATTCACCAATCCTGAATCGGTTTTCATATTAATTTCTAAAGATCGATCCGTAGCTCTGAGAATCGATTTATTAATAGGCCGCCTACATTTTCCCCGTGAACTTTAACTTGCCGCGAGTGATCCCTATGTGCGCATTGAAAGCTTTCACTCAGCGCGCACATTGTTACGACAATGGACTTTGATTCATTAAACCGTTCATTCAACGAAAACGTTCAAAAAAGCAGATTCATTAAAATAGTCATTAAAATCATTTAACTTTGAGTTCCACTTAAGGCTCAGCTGAGCAGCAATGCGTGGGCAAATGGCATTGATTCAATGCGTGACTCACTGATTTTATTTCCCCGCGGTTTCCTCGTGCTGTGGGATGCTGATCAGCGCTGCTGCTGACGCGCATTTATGGTAAATACCCGTAACGTGAACTTTAAAAGGATGATGACAACTGTTTTGCGTTCCTTTGACACGGCACGGCAAGATTTCCACGAATACATATACTTCAAAGACAGACGCAGGTAATCGCACGCGCTCTGCCGATCTTTTTCATTCACTGTCTGTGCGAAGCCTCTGTAGGCTACACTAGGGTTGCCACCCGTCCCTTAAAATACGGAATCGTCCCGTATTTGTGAAATAAAAAGCGCGTCCCGTTTTGAATCAATACGGGACGCGATTTGTCCCGTATTTCCGACGCATGGACCCATGCAAATCATGCCACCCGCATTCTGTGAAGACGCGTCCTATTCTACCCTTGATTGGGTAATACGCGCTGCCATTGTTGGTTTGATTGGTTTGTTTAACACTATCAGGTTCAGGACCAATCAGAGTCAGAAGAGGGCGGGTCTTTTGG
This sequence comes from Pimephales promelas, assembly GCF_988280905.1. Taxonomy (NCBI): domain Eukaryota; kingdom Metazoa; phylum Chordata; class Actinopteri; order Cypriniformes; family Leuciscidae; genus Pimephales; species Pimephales promelas. Next base: position 13,027,708 of record NC_142775.1, on the reverse strand, counting down.
CAGAGAGTTGCGTCCACCTCTGAAACGAAAGCGTATGCAAAAGTAACGACGAGAGTGTGAGGAAACAAAATACTTCGCTGGAAAATGTCAGTGGCAATGAGTACCCTAAATAAGTTATAATAAGAAATAAGAGAGAGAGATATTAAATACATATTTAATAATAAAAATGTGAATGTTGTGGAGAAAAATAGCTTGCTTAACAAACCCAGAGAATTCCATAGGCTATAATAGAATTAACAATAGCCTATGTCTGAATACATAAATAATAAATAGATTTTCTTACCAATAATAGAAATAGTCATACAGACATAATTTTACATAGACCCACACATAAACAAATAAGGATTTTACAGTAGGCTATGGATAATAGCTTAATTATAATGAAATCAATTTCACAAGAAGTAGAGTAATTAATTTGCCCGTGGTTGCATTTTAGTGTCTTTGTTTCATGATGAGTCTAGAGAACATGCAACTAAAAGCAACATGCCATGACCTATGGCCGTGACAGACAAATTTAAAGGTATAGGCCTATGTTTTTTTTTTGTTTTTTTTTTGGAAAATAAATATATAATATTAATATACAGAGCTTGGTAGACAGGTAACCTATTTGTTAATGTTATTAAACAGATTAATATATTTAAATATTATAATTTGCATTATTAAATATTAATCATATATGCATACTAAATTGTGATCCTATCTGTTATACACACTTTATGGCAATTAAAAGAAAGTTTTAAAAGTGCTACATTATTTAAATAAAAAATTGACAAACAATTACATAACAATTTCAAAATCAAATTCAAAATCAATTTTAGTAAATAAAAACAATCCATGCATAATTGTCAAAAACATGATTAATGGTTCTGTAATCCCTAACATATACAGAAGAGTTTATATAAGTAAATAAGAGTAAAATAATAAAATGTAAAATAATAATATAAAATGTTTTCTGTTAAGCTCACATACTTGATCTCATTTTTTCTCGTGGTTTATTGTTGAGCTGTCAAGTTGGCATGTTGAAATAATCAGTTCCATACACTTGACAATTTTTTTTTTTTTATTTAATTTAATTATTTATTTATCTTGTGTATGGGTGTCCCTTATTTTGCCTCAGTGAAGGTGGCAACCCTACACATCACCACGATAAACAGTCTCGTTATCATTATGAACTTGTCTAACATTCAACACACATGCATGAAGTTCAAAACAAGAAGGGTATAGCCTTATAAAAAACGTTAATATCATGGTTCCTGCGGTTACTTGCAATCCTCCTGCTGATATACCTCTGCGTCCTCTGTCGTCTACACCAGTGCAAGTTAGTGAAAGCAGTTGTATCAACACGGAAGGGGGATTGTTCTTTACAACAAATCAATAGGCTACTACATTAATTTGCAGTTGAATGTCTATAATAAATTATTAAAGGACTGTACTTATGCAACTATTAATAGTATCAATGTTTCATAACTACAGTCCTGTAATTCAGGTAACAGCTGGAAAAAAAATGCTTTTTTCAAAACAAATATCTAAATCTCGAAGATCGGATCAGATCGAATCGGATCGAATCGAATAATGATAATTGATTCAAGATCTTGAGAATCGGAATCGAATCGATTCTTGAAATCTGAATCGAAACAGCTCTACAAGCTACTACAGTACAGCATTCCGACATGCCTTCTGCCATTTGATTGATAGTTTAAATTTAGCAATTAAAAAATCCTTTTACTGTAATTCTTAAAACGCCCCCCACTCAGGTTGTAATACACGTGTATTTTTGCTGTGAAATTTTTAATGATTTTTATAAAGTATACATAATAGTAACTTTTTTAGAAAAGTAGAGTTAAAATGTGAATACATCAGGATTTTGAAGAACATTTGTATATCTCTCATCATTGCATTGCAATGCAATATGTTGCTCTTTGAGCATGACCTCCATATTTCACTATCTCATACTATATGGGCCCTATAGATCATCTTCTCTATTTAGAATTCCTCATATTTTTCAGAAGTTCAATAATACTGTTCGGTTTTAAATAAGAGATTTTACTAATATCTTATATGTCAGACTTCACAGGGTTAATGTAAACTATGAAATGGAGCAATCAGCTAATCATGTGACTTCAATACGGTGCCTTCATTAGGAGGCCTGCTCTATATAAATCAAAAGACATTTTTTATTTGGCTATTTTAAGTACTGCAGCCTTCAACTCAGGTGAGTCTATACAATAATAATCATATTATTCAAAGGTAAATTTAGGGACAAAACTGCCCCTTAAACATCATCTCAAATGATCGTCCTAAAATTAGGATTTCATTCATAGGTGAAAAAAAAAAACATCTGTTGACATACAATAAAGTGAATTACAGAATTATAGAACTACAATTTGGGATGGAACTTTGAGTTCATATTAAAAATTCCTGATTCACTCTTCTAAAATTTCATAGGAGAACACACAAACTACATGCATATACATATATATAGTTATATATGAAGAGTTCAGATGCAAAAGCCTCTAAATGCCATTTGAAATGTTCTTCTTTAATGATGATTTTTATCAAACTTGTATATAAGTTCAGTAATTTCACTTAAAAAACAATTAATAGGTAATTATCATTGCCATTTAAGTGAAATTACTGAACTTAAATATACAAGCTTGATAAAAATGATCATTCTAGAAGAAAATTTCAAATGGCACTTAGAGGCTTTTGCATCCGAACTCTTCATACATACATACATACATACATACATACATACATACATATATATATATATATATATATATAGTTATATATAGTGGCATAGTTAACTCGCGATTAATCACATTTTTTTTAATCTGTGCTAAATGTCTCTTGATTTATTTTTGTCTCATTATTTTTTCTCAATTCAATGCTCTTATCAACGGGGAAAAGTGGATCGGCTTGCTTTATGCAATTTAGGGCTGCAACAACTAATCGATAAAATCGATTATAATCGTTGTCAACGCATGCCATTATCGATTAGTTGGTCTGATTACGTCACGGGGATTGTTTACATGTTACATGCTTCATGGGTCACACATTGAAGGTCTATCTCCCTCTCCACTCTACCCTGCCTCGCGAGCTCAACATGGACTGTTTGGAGCACATTATCTTCTGTCCCTCATGCGCACTCTTGATTCCGTGAGTTGTTTGAACTAATTTGCGGGCATCAGCGAACCGCTATCAATGTGCCGCATACACGAAAATCACTCACCTTTCAGCACAATTCGCCGTTTTGAAACCAATCGTGTATACTTTATACTATATGAAGCCATACTCTAGTATAATGTGAGATAGAAATGTATATTTAAGTCATTAAATTCAAGTTGACGTAAGCTTTTCCCTCCATTGCAGCTGTTATCATTATCCATATGCCGGTGTTCAAACAGCGCGTCGCATTCGGTTACGACAGTCAACAGGATGAAACTCTTTCCAAGATGATTAAATGGTAATATTATTATAATTGATAGGTAGATAGATAGGTCTATGTTTTCATAAAATGACTATCTTGCTTGTCTTTTATTGCTATAACTTAATCACTTTCTACTGAGTCTGAGTGTCTGTTAGATCACAACACTAGAGGAGCCAGCGCACTATAATTGTTCTTCACGCGCACAGTAGCCTAACTGAAATTTAAAACTGTTAAAAGAAAAGGCTAAATAAACTATTGCATAGATACTGTATAATACACTATGCATCGATATGTCTCTCTTTCCTTGGTGCTTTTAACTTTTCAATGCAGCGGACTCGAAGAGCGGCGCGCCGCCCTGTGACTGTGTTGCTTCAAGCGCATCATTCAGCACTTGCGGTGCACATAAGCGCTGTGTTCAGCACTGTTTGAGTCTTTCACAATCATGTCATAATACATTTGCGCAATGAAAGCTTATTAATAGCCTTTCTTGTTCTGTCCTATCTATTATATGTTGCTGCCTCACTAAACAGCCGTGCCTTACATTTAAAACAGCTGTGCATATTATTTTTACGTTGTTATTTTACAACAATACAAAGAGCAGTGTAACGTTTTAGCAAATTTAGTGCTACACTTCTTGTCTCTTATTTCTTTTTCTCTAAATGTTCAGATTTTATACAATTATTGTGCACTTGTGATTTTTCTAGGCTAAGTTCTCTTACGAGAGGTTCTCTCGTATTGCGTAAGCTAGCTTACGCTACGGGAAAGATTCATCTTTGCTGAGAAGTTGAAGCCAAAAAATTATTCCATAATTTTGTAATCATTGTCAACGCAGTCTCTCTGAGGCAGACCATGAGCGGGCTAACTAGCAGCTCATTGGTTCGCTCAGGGAGAATGCACGAACCTATGGGAGAGCGGCGCTGAGCCCGCGGCCAATGAGCGGACGGCGCTCGCTCATAGCGTCAGAGCCCGCCGAAAGGGGCGTGGCTACAGTGTATAAAAGTAGCTCTCCCAGACTAGTTCGTCGATTCTTCATCATTCAGCGAGCTACACACATCCGCTGTCCTGGGAAGAAGCCGCCGTCGTCGAGAAGGCATCTTCTAGCGAGCTCCGGAGACTGAGGAAGCCGGCCGTCTGCCACCTTCAGCCGCCCAGCAAGCTAGCGCCATCCGACGCCGTACCCTTTTTTATTCCATTCACAAAAGAGCTCGAGCGTCTTTTTCAAGATGCCTCGAATTTCCTGCGGCTCATGCCGCTCTTCACTCGAGGAAGGAGACCGCCACCCCATCTGCACTCTCTGTCTCGGACTGGAACACGCAGAGCTCGCCCTCGCCAACGGAGGATGCGACCACTGCGAGGATCTGCCTCTGTCCGCCCTGCGGGCTCGACTGCAGGCGGTCAAAACTGCTCCCGCGCCGCCTCTCACTTCGCCGCGGAAGAAGAAACGCCGCGCCCAGAGGCTGCCGGAGCCTCCTGCGGATCCATGCGGGCCGCCGCCCACCGACCGCTCTCCCTCTCCGCCCCAGCCGGACATACAGTTGCCGCCGAGTGGCCGCTTTGTCGCCTCCGACGACACCGCGGATGAAAAGGACTCCTGTTCGCTGCACGCTTCTGACAGCGAGGACTGGTCGCTGAGAGACACTTGTGGCTCACGCTTACCGACATGAGAGATTCAGAACGCGCCGTGTTCCTCAACGCGCCTATCTCTCCGACCGGCCTCTTCGGATCTGCCATCACGGGCATCGTTGACCGCTTCTCCGAGGTACAGAAAGCGACCCAGGCCATGAACTTGTTCCTACCCCGCCGCGCTAGCTCTTCAGCAGGCCGCTCTCACGAGCCCCCTGCTAGAACCCCTCAGCAGCGCCCGCCTCAGCAAGCTCAGCAGCCCCAGTGTAGACAGGGCGGCCGCCCTCGCTCTCACTCTGACAGCCGCCGCAGACAGCCTCCCCCCCGGGGGCCTCGACCCAAGATCATGCTGAAGCCTGATCAGCAAAAGTCTGCCTAGCACAGCTGAGAAAAAGACGGTTCCCTCCCGCTGCGGCCGGACCGCCGTCAAAGCTTCGCCCTCTGTTAGTCCCCGTCTCCTCGCCGACTACAGTAGAGTTCACCGCCACAAACAAGCCGGTCTCCCTGCCCGCTTGCGAGCGACAAAAAGCCGTTTTCACGGCTACCCAGAGAGTTCACAAAAAGAGCAAAAAAGCCTCAAGTGTAAAAAATGTGCCCACAAGCATGTGCTCACGTATACACAAGCACCATATGCCCCGGGTCTCACACAGAGCCCATTCACACGGAGCGGTCACTAGCCGCTCTAGTAGCAGAGAACATAAACACGCCCACGAGCCCATGCGCGTGTCCCCCCTCAGCTCGCTCTGTCACACGGCCCATAAACTCCTCTCTGAGTGTAAGTCCCGTTGCCACTCACATTTTAAGCGCGCCCACACCCAGGGTCCAGCCCGCTATGTGCAGCAACCAGGGCGAAATCGCCATTCAACCGCTAGTCGCATGCTACGAAGCATGGGAAGCCATCCCCGGCATCTCCCAGTGGGTCTTAAGCATCATAAAGAATGGCTATCGATTACAGTTTCGTCGCCGCCCGCCACGCTCGCGCGTTTGGCTCGAATCCACTGTCAGCCCAGCTGCTATGAACACGCTTCACTCAGAAATAGCCAAGTTGCTGCAGAAGGGCGCAATAGAGAGAGTCCCGCCATCTATGACCGAGTCGGGGTTCTACGGCCGTTACTTTCTGGTTCCCAAGAAAGACAGCGGCCTCAGGCCGATCTTAGATCTCAGGGCTTTGAACAAAGCGCTCATGAAGAGACCGTTCAAAATGCTCACGGTCAAGAAACTCCTCGTGCACGTCCGCCAGGGGGACTGGTTCATCTCTCTAGACCTGAAAGACGCCTATTTCCAGATCCAGATAAATCCTCGTCACAGGCCATTCCTACGTTTCGCCTTCGAGGGTCAGGTTTACCAATATGCCGTTCTCCCGTTCGGCCTATCCTTTGCACCCCGTACGTTCACGAAGTGCATGGATACAGCGCTCGCTCCCCTGCGGAGTCAGGGGCTGCGCATTCTAAATTATCTGGACGACTGGCTGATTCTAGCAGATTCCCAGACGGAGCTTCTGTCGCACCGCGCAGTTCTCCTCAACCATCTGAAAGCGCTGGGACTCTCTGTCAACTGGACAAAGAGCTCTCTCCAGCCCAGTCAAACTATTTCATTCCTTGGAATAGATTTGAACTCGATCACAATGATGGCTCGCTTATCCACACAGCGCGCGCGCCGTGTTCAGTGTCTAGCCGCCTCTTTTTGGATTAGTACCCACACATCCCTGAAATCTTTTCAGAGGATGCTGGGTTATATGGCCTCAGCCTCCGCTGTGCTACAGCTGGGTCTTCTGCACATGCGCCCCCTTCAACTCTGGTTAAAGAGCCGCGTATCCCACCGCGAGTGGGCTACAGGCCGTCAGATTATCAAGATTACTCAGACATGTACCTCTGCACTGCAGCCATGGTCAGTAATCGAGTGGTTTCAGAGGGGCGTTACCATGGGAACCTTTTCTCGCCGAAAAGTCATCTCGACAGATGCATCCAACTCGGGTTGGGGTGCGGTCTGTGAGGGCTCACCGGCCGCCGGCCAGTGGTCGAGCCAGGAGAGTTCCCTACACATAAACTTTCTGGAAATGATCGCGGTCGAGAACGCGCTGCTGTTTTTCCTCCCGCGCATACACGGTCACCACGTCCTGATTCGCTCAGACAATACGGCCGTGGTATCTTACATCAACCGTCAGGGCGGGGTCAGATCCAAGAATCTCTTTCATCTGACGCGCCGCATCCTATTGTGGTCTCTCGCTCAGAGCGACGCACGTACCGGGCCATCTGAACGACGGTCCAGACATGCTGTCCAGGAACCTTGTCTCCCCCGGAGAATGGTCCCTGCACACTCAAACAGTCCAAACATTGTGGCGCCTATTCGGCAGAGCAGAGATAGATCTTTTCGCGTCAGAAGAGAACGCTCACTGCCCGATATTCTTTTCAAAGAGCGAGGATGCGTTAGCCCAGGATTGGCCCCGCCGCCCGCTCTATGCTTTTCCCCCGATTTCTCTGCTACCGCAGGTCATTCAGAGAATCAGGGACTCACGCCACTCTGTGCTCCTCATAGCCCCGCGCTGGGAGAATCAGATTTGGTTCCCGGAGCATAGGCAGCTGTCACAGACAGTCCCGTGGCCCATTCCAATCAGAGCAGATCTCCTCACTCAAGCCCGCGGCTCGATCTGGCATCCCCATCCACAGCGCTGGGCGCTTCATGCATGGGTGACCGACTACGCGTCGAATTGCCAGAAGGGGTTCTGAACACGATCAAACACGCCAGAGCGGAATCTACAAGAAAGCTCTATGCTGCTAAATGGTCTGTGTTCTCTAGATGGTGCACCGACAAAAATTTGGACCCATGGACGTGCGAGGTTTCGTCTTTGCTCGTGTTCCTTCAGGAGATGCTGGATAAGGGCAGGTCCCCATCCACTCTAAAGGTTTACGTGGCAGCCGTCGCGGCGTTCGTTGAACCAAAGACGAGCTAATCATCCGCTTCCTCAGGGGAGCCAGAAGGATGAACCCCCCTCGCCCCCCCACGGTGCCAGTCTGGGATCTTTCTATAGTCCTAGAAGCTTTAAAAGCCCCACCGTTTGAACCACTCGAGTCCGTGGAATTAAAATACCTCTCGCTAAAAAACGTTTTTCTGACTGCACTCGCCTCAGTAAAACGTGTGGGGCACATTCACGCGCTGTCTTCAAGCGCCGTGTGCCTTGAGTTTGTACCTAATGACTCCATCGTCATTCTGAAAACTAGACACGGTTATGTTCCGAAAGCTATTGGTACCCCCTTCAGGGCGCAAGTGATCTCTCTATCGGCGCTGCCTGCATCCGATAGCGAACGTGACGCTGATCACCTCTGCCCGGTTCGGGCTCTCAGAGTGTACACTACACGCATTGCTGCGTTCAGACGCTCGGAGCAGCTGTTTGTGTCGTTCGGTGGCCGCACCAAGGGATTAGCCTCCTCGAAACAGACGCTATCCAGGTGGATAGAAGATGCGATTGCCTCTGCTTATGCCTCAAAAGACCTGCCTTGCCCATTGGGCATCAGGGCTCATTCCACCAGAGGCATGGCCTCATCGTGGGCATGGTCCTGCGGAATTTCCATTCACGACATTTGTGTGGCTGCGGGATGGGCCTCCCCCTCCACTTTTGTCAGATTTTATAACTTGAAAGTTCCCGCCTTACATGCTAAAATCCTGGCGGTCTAGTACTATACAGCTCTCCTATAGGAAGCCGCACTATTGGGAGTTCTATCACAACCGGCTCGCCCCTTGTGTTTCCCCTATGTGCTTATGCATTATACGTTCACGGCCCGCTACGCCAGCCGCCCTTAGGGCGTTTTGCACTAGATGATAACGGCCGCTATGCTGGCCGCCTTATTGTCTTCGTCCACTTAAGATTCCCCCGGTGTTTTTCCCCCTGGGATGTTTAGTGGTTACATAGCGCGCACGGCGTTGACCAGATGTTCCCGTAGCGTAAGCTAGCTTACGCAATACGAGAGAACCTCTCGTAAGAGAACGAATCGGTTACCTAACGTAACCTCGGTTCTCTCTAGATGAGGGAACAAGTATTGCGTTCCCGGCCGTGCTTGCGCCACCAGCATTTCGCTTCATGCTTAAGAATCGACGAACTAGTCTGGGAGAGCTACTTTTATACACTGTAGCCACGCCCCTTTCGGCGGGCTCTGACGCAATGAGCGAGCGCCGTCCACTCATTGGCTGCGGGCTCAGCGCCGCTCTCCCATAGGTTCGTGCATTCTCCCTGAGCGAACCAATGAGCTGCTAGTTAGCCCGCTCATGGTCTGCCTCAGAGAGACTGCGTTGACAATGATTACAAAATTATGGAATAATTTTTTGGCTTCAACTTCTCAGCAAAGATGAATCTTTCCCGTAGCGTAAGCTAGCTTACGCAATACTCGTTCCCTCATCTAGAGAGAACCGAGGTTACGTTAGGTAACCGATTCGTTTTGCTGAGTTATCCACTAATCTAGTTTACAATAGCATTTTTGTCAGAGGTTATGGTCATATATATATATTTTTTTTTGTTGTTGTTGTTTTTCTTTATAATGAAGTTGTCTGTATAGTGACGTAGATTGTTTAACACACAAAATAGTGATTATCAGATCAATGAGGCCTCACCCTGCTCGCCACAACCCTGATTAAGGGTTTTATTTAGTTATAATAAAACAAAAAAATTAAATATAATTTATCCGATTAAGCGATTATCAAAATAATCGTTAGTTGCAGCCCTAGTGCAATTGTTTTTTTTATTTGAAAACAACGTTGGCATACTGTGTTCAATTTCACACTAACATTCTCACTTAGAGCAAATAATCTCTCACACAATGTAACACTGTCCATCAATAAAAAGGTGAAAGTAATACTGACGAGGTCCTGATATTGACGAGGGGGTGGAGAAATCACATCAGCTGGCATCATGCCTCAGACTAAAAGGCTTCAGTTATTGCACAAAACGGCATCGCGCCTCAGACTGAAAAGCTTCAGGTCTCAGGAAAAACAATGTCAGGTGTCAGGCCTCGTACAATAGGCATCAGACAAAACAGCCTCAGACAAAAAGGCATCAGACATAAAGGCATCGGGCTAAACGGACTCAGACATAAAGGCATCAAGCGAAACGGACTCAGACATATAGGCATCAGACATGAAGGCATCGGGCGAAACGGACTCAGACATAAAGGCATCATGCGAAACGGACTCAGACATAAAGGCATCAGGCGAAACGGAGTCAGACATAGAGGCATCAGGCGAAACCGACTCAGACAAAGGCATCAGGCGAAACGGACTCAGATGGAGTTTGGAGGTTCCCATTGCTCCACCCCTTGCGACGTCACATGGTTCATAGCTCGAAAGAACGCCTTACTTCACAATAGTTTGCACAAATATGTAATCTAACATTTTAAACGAGCAAATAAAACTTGCGACATGCATGTTCTCTTCTGAATACAAACAAAATTAGTGTAACATTTAATTAAAGCATATATATCACTAAGATTTTTTTAATGTTGTGAATATACAGTAAAGTGCAATTTATTCCTGTGATTAAAGCTGAATTTTCAGCATCATTACTCCAGTGTCACATGACGATCCTTCATTAAATCACTTTAATATGATGATTTAATGCTCAAGAAACATTCAATATTATTATCAATGTTGAAAATGCAATGCACAAAGAACAGCATTTATTTAAAATAAAATACTTTCTAACTGTAAATTTTGATCAGTTTAACTCATCCTTGATGAATAAATGCAGTGTTTCCGCTACATTCATTCTCCCGTGGCGGGCCGCCACACTTAAAATCCTCCCGCCACGGCTGCAGCTTCTCAGTGACGTCCGACATTCTGCATATTGTGTTATTTTGTTAAGCCTCACTAAAAAAAACTTTGTAAAGCACAATCAAGTTTTCACACTATACTCCAAGACTTCTAAAGTCATTCAATAGCATAATGTGTGGTAAAATTAATATTTTAGTCGTTAACGGAAAGTCATCTCGCCTCAGTCATTCTCCATTCAGCTTTCACACAGCGCGTCGCGTTCGGTTGCGACAGTAAACACGACGACACTCTCTTCAAGATCAATGTTCCCAATATTATACTTTATTTGTAGATAAAGCAAAGGTCTATATTATTTGCATAAAATGACTTTATCTTGCTGGAGTGGAGTTTATTGCCCTTTCTAAATCACATTCCCTTCTCCCGGGTGTATGTAAGATTACAGCACTGGAGTCGAGAGAGTTGCGCGATTGTTCTTGCGCGCTGAAATTTAAAACTGTTAAAATAAAAGGCTCAAAAAACTGTTGCATAGATAGAATACACTACGCATTAGTGCTGCAAGATGAATCATATCGCAATCGTAATAGCGATCTCAAACCTATGCAATTATAACGCAAAATGCCGCGATTTTATATTAAATAAACAAATTAGGACTAACGCAGCATCTCTTCTTTTTTGTCATCCTTTGACTAGTCTTACATGATCCCGCTCTTATTCGTGCAAATGCCTTTTCGCATTTTGCACGACAAGAAGTGAAAAGCTGCCTGTGAGTGCCCTAGAATAGATGAGACTCGCGTAATGCGCATGCACTGACCGCGTGCCAGAATATACAGTTCTCTTTCGAGCTTGAACGAACAATAGCACACACAATTATGCCAAACTGTCGTTTTGTCTAATATCTTCTTAACATAAGAAAAGTCTTGTGGACAAAGAGTTGTGCGCTATGAGGCGCGTGTGAGATCCGCGTCTCGGCAACGGGTTCTCTTAAAGGGCCAGCAGCGAATAAAGCGTTCTGTCTGTAAAGTTAAAAGAACAAAGGAAAATTAGAAAATTACTCACTGATCTTGACTAAAGAACTTTTGTAGCTTTAATAAGGATTATTCTATATATAATTTAAGATTCATGCAGCGCAGACTGTTTGATAACTTTATTCAATTTCTGTACCTGTTAAGACAGGAAGGGCACAATAAATATGTTTTTTATTATGGGTTTATGTGGGGATTATTTGAAGTTCACTACATCTAAAAGCTACTATAATTTTTTAAGCCTATAATTTAAAAAAAAAAAGTTGATAGCTTACAATTGTACTGATGGAATCACTGTAATGTTGGTTTGGTTGAAGGTTTATTGATCATTATAGGTGTTATCAATCATTTAGTTGTTGTTTTTAGTTTAAGTTGAGAAATAAACATCAATACACAGAATGATCACTAATCTGTGTGTGCATTTTACTTTAGAACCAAGCAAGTTGGACTCATGAAACCATTTTATTATATCGGAATCGCATATCGCAATTGCAAAATTGGCTCAAAAATGGCAATGACATTTTCCCCAAAATTGTGCAGCCCTACTAAGCATAGATTTAATCCCCTTCCCTTCGCTATGTTCTTTTCAATGTGAAGCGTTGTGTGCTGTGACTTGGTGTTGCTTCAAGTGCATCATTCTGCACACGGGATGCGCATGATCGCTTATAATACTTTGGGGAGACAAGGGGGCGTGGCCTAAGGGAATATCACTCGTGGGCCACGCCCCCTCCCCCTGGGGAAATGGGCCTGCCCCCACAGCTTGGAAAAATCCTAGAGGAAACACTGAAATGTATTGATGTATTTTATTTATTTCCCCCAAAAATAAAATAAAAATTCTTACTGACCCCAAACTTTTGAACAGTAGTGTTTAATGTTACAAAAGCTTTAGATTTCAGATAAATGCTGTTCTTTTGAAAGATTATTTTGTTCTTTTGCTGTTCTCTCTTCAAAGAATTTTGAAAAAAAAATATTGCACACAACTGTTTTCAACGCTGATAATAATAATGAATGTTATTAATGTTAGAGCAAATCATCATATTGATTTGATTTCTGATATGATTTCTGAAGGATCATTGTGACACTGAAGCCTGGATTAATGATGCTGAACATTCAGCTTTAATCACAGGAATAGATTACACTTTACTGTATATTCACATAGAAAACAGATGATTTACATTGGAATAATATTTCACAATATTACTGTTTTTTTATCAAATAAATGTAGCCTTGGTGAGCGGAAGGCACTTTTAAAAACATTTAAAAAATCTTAGTGATATACAGGCTATATATGTATATATGTATACAGTTCATATATGTTTTAATTAAATGTTACATGGTCTTTGGTCTTGTCAATGGAATTTGGAATGTTTAAAAGTAAAATTTCCATTCAAAATCCTATTGGCATCCATTTCAGCATCTCGCGCTCGCCATCCACTCAAAACGTAACGCTAACCAACTATTTGGCCGTTTCGCAAGCCCAAACAAGTGTGTGAGGTGGCGTGCCTGTTTTGTTTCCGATCTAGCTAGATCCGCTTGCGCTTTGGTCAACGAAGCAACAAAACGTCCTCGTGCGGCACAAGCCATTGAAATGAATGTTTCATTGTGCAGCGCGCGCACATAATAAAATTTAAAAAGCCAGTTCATGACCCCTTTAAAATGGGTTTGCATTAACGCCGTTACTAACGCGTTTAACTGACAGCCCTACACATTTTACATAACCTAAGAAAAGTCTGTTTGCTTTCCATTTCATCACAGTGTTGTCACTCTAGAAAAACATGGGTAATGCTCCAAGCTCAACCAAAAGACAGATATGGATAATCAATTTTTTTTCTGAAATTCCAAAATGTCACCTTAAAAGATCCCAAAACATCCTGATACAAATTTTCCTCCCACCCTCCCTCACCCCATGCAGGTTATCATGATTATGACACTAAAGTTTAGAGATTGATACATTTCAGAATATTCTGAAATCAAAATCCTTACTCATTCACAGGAGGACAAGTCTGATTATCACCACTGAAGAAAGACAAAAAAGACAAAAAACAAACAACAAAAAAAAAAAAAAAAACTCTTCCATGAAGAAGAGGAACTTAGCCATGTGGAGCACACTATAGAAGACAAATGCCAAATTTAAAATTGTTGTCTGCACAACAGAATACAGTTCCCCCTCTAAATACATCTCAATATGCATCTAACAGGTAGGTTTAATATACAGTGTGCTACATGTGTAGCTCTATGACCCCCACACATGCCATTTCACCCACAAACTATTCATACTGTCAAGCCTTGAAGATTACTCACACCAGTGAGAGTGATGCTATCCAATAAACATTTATCAAGGCTGGGCTTGGGTTGGAGTATTATCTCACACAGATCTTATATTTAATCAAATCATCCATCCAAGCCTTTCCCCGAGTAACAGAATTTGCTCAGCAATATTTTACAATTGATTGGGTATACCTTGGCAAAAGGCGATATGATTAACGCAACACGTTTAGCATCGATTTTACATCACTTCAGCCATCCAAATATAATGTAAATAGACTAAATATTCAGCAAACAGAATGACAATGGGAGACCACAGACTGTGAAATATTTAGTGCAGTTACATTATTTTTGGTTTGGCCAAATATTAAATTCAGTCAATTGCTCGCTATTTCCTCTGTGCCTTTATTTAAATAGCATTATTGTTGCTTGTTGGTTCATTGTTTTAGTCCTTACAGTGGCCCCTGAGCTGGTTTTCCTGCAGAGGAGGCTGGAATTTGCTGCAGGTGATGCATGATGTTATTGCCACTAGATAAAGAAAGCAAAGACTAGATCAATGGCATGAATGGAAGATGGATAGACACTCGTACTGTATGTCTAAACAAACACATTCTCATCCCAAGACATCATCTAACTGACGCTTTTGACCATACGTCAACATCCGACGTTTTAGGGTACCCTTTAACGTCAGTTAAATGACGATCCTAGGGCGTCATCCAACTGACGCTTTACCTTTAGTGTCAGTTAGATGACATGGGTAGGTTTAGGTCTGGGGTAGGGTTAGGATTAGATAGCGTTAACTAACTGACGTTAAAGGGTACCCTAAAACATTGGCTGTTGACGTATGGTCAAAAGCGTCAGTTAGATGACATCTTGGGATGAGAACGGGCTGGTCTAAACACATAAAACAATGCTATTTTTCCCCCACATAACTCTGTGTTTAGAAACAAGGCAAAATCAAGCAGTCTCTGGACTGAACTAAAATTACTTTTGAATTTACTTTTTTAATAACTATCATGCAGTGGCCTATTAAAAAAGCTTTCCTTTTCAATGTATTATGTTTTTAAACTTGGTTTAACTTTAGAAACTATCATATTTGACTATCAAATTGCTTTTGAATTTGCTTTTATTAGGGAATAAATGTAATTTCTGAAGTTATCTTTTAAAACTATAATTACATTTATATTTAATAATTAATTACATCACAGCATTTATTTCCATTAAGAGACGCATCAATTTTTGGTCAAGATAGTCTACTCCAGCAAATTCCAAAGACTTTCAATGAATTTAAAAGGGATATTCCACTTTTTTTTGGAAATAAGCTCATTTTACAGCTCCCTCAGAGTTAAACAGTTGGGTTTTACCCAACTTAACAGTTTGAACAGTTAACAGTTAATTTACCCAACGTAACAGTTAACAGTTTGGGTTTTATCTTCGAATCCATTCAGCCGATTTTCTGATATTTAGAAGAATGTCAGTAACCAGTTTCTGGTCTCATTGACTTCCATGGTAGAAAAAAATATATACTATGGTAGTCAATGAGACCAGAAACTGCCTGGTTACTGATATTCTTCTAAATATCAGAAAATCGGCTAAATGGATTCGAAAACAGTAAAACTCAACTGTTTAACTCTGGGGGCGTTGTAAAATGAGCCTATTTCCAAAAAAAGTGGAGTATCCCTTTAAGGTCTGGACTTAGAAGTACGAATTCATATGTAAAAAATGATTCTTCATGCTCCCTCCCTACCAATCTTTCTGATAAATCTCGACATTGTCATCCTAGAATATGCCATGATGTGTCTTCCTACATGGTTGTTAATAATAGTATCACAGGTTTTCATTTCTTAAGGCTCTGCACCAAGAAGGATAACTATAAAGAGAGCTATATTTATGTCCACACCAGTGGGCAATATTGTTCTGTTTATTCCTAGCATGGGCTTTAATTGTTTGAGCTTGTTACAGCAGGATAGATTCTGATTGGCTGCCAATTTGTCTATCGTTCATCAGCTGGATAAAATCGTTCTGAAAGTGATTCCAACTATTTTATCCACTGTGCACTTATTGTGTGAACTCTGCTATTCTTAAATATTCTCTATAGTTATTGTCCTTGGTGTGAACTGGCCTTTACCAAATTCAATCCAAACAGATATTTTTTGGGGGTTGGTTGGTCAGCCTATCTATCCTCCATAGAAGAGACTGAACCTTGAGTTCAAAAATAAGGTGTAAATACTTTAAGGTGCAAATATGAACTTCTAACAATCAAAAAAGTTCAAAGTTGTACTTACAGGTTCTATAATGATACCTTTTTTAACCTTTCCTTCATAGAGTATACCTAAAGTGAAATTAAAAAAACAATTTGTGGTGAAAAAATAACATGCTAGCAGCTTTTGCCCATATGCTAATTTCTAAAGCTATTATTACTTAAAGTTATTATTATTATGCTCCCATCACCATATCTATAGTATTTGGACAAAAACTATTGTGGTATTGGGACTCATTCTGCTGACCGAACAGGAGCTCTTTAAAAGTCATGGCAGGTTCACTTTAGCATGCAGAGGTTTGGTCTTGGTAAACATTGTTCAATCACTCTTCCTAAATGGCGAGGACCATTATCATAAACATCACTGCTGTTAGCAGCTAGATTATCCTGCAAAGGATGACAAATAGAGAGCTAGAATTAGAAAGGTCTGGATGTTCTCAGAGGTCAGGACAGGTTTAAAGAATCCGGAATGTTAATTTAGGAAACCAGTCCTCTCTCCTTAATCGGTTTCTTGGAAATTAAAATATCTGTTTTTGTGTGGCCATGGAAATGCACTCATGGATCTCAATGGGATCTCAATAAGTTAGTAATTAGCATAATGCACCCCCAAAACATCTCCATATATGGGCTTTTCATGCAACCTTTCCCGTTAAGGCATTTGTCACTCTTTGCAAAGTACTTCTCTAAAGATGCACTCAAGTTCACGACAAGTGTACTATTCTCAAAACCTATTTTCACTATTTATAGGCCTATAGACTACACACGATCAGTTGTATTTTACATTGTAGTGAGGCTAGGAGAAAAAGTACAAATGTAAAATTTTAAACCCAACAAAAAATATATCATTTAAAACGTTGTCACCATTACTGACATTCAGGAAAACTTGAAGGAAGACTGAGATTCATTCACTCTTAAAGATAAAACTGATGATTACACGAAGAACCTTTACCATCTATGAAACCTTTCAATTTTACAAAAGGTTCTTTATAGTGGAAAATATTAAAATGTTCTTCACACTAAGAAAAAAACCGTTCAGGTTCTTTGAGGAACCAAAATGGTTCTTCAATGGCATCACTGAGAAAATACCCTTCTAGAACATTTAGTTCAAAGTGTAACTAGTGGTAATTTGTATTCCATAGCTATACACCAGTGGTATCAACAAGTCTGTTTGCTGTATTTTACAAGGAAATGTGTTCCTCCCAATCATTTATTTTGATCATAGATAGATTTTGCTACCAGCTACCACCCATTAAAGGGATAGTTCACTTTGAAATGAATTTTTGCTATGTTTTAGCTTAACTCAAGGGCATCCAAGATGTAGGTGTCTTTGTTTCCACAGTATTTTCAATTTTGATATTTTTAGGTCAAACCGTTTTTGTCTATCAGTCATATAATGGAGGTCTATGGTCATTGAGGTAAGCAAAACATATCAAAAATTAATTTCAAAGTGAACTATCCCTTTAAAACAGTAGGTAAAAAGCCCATATTTGCACAAATGCAGTAAATGTGCAGGCACATTCTGTTGTTTAAGACTTTTTGGAACAAATTTCACGGTCTGCATAAACTGCATGGTCATTTCATTTGTGTGACAGCTGTCTACAGGGCATGTTTATTTGAGCGGTAGGTAAATATAAGACAGCATGCTTGAGGAAAGAATCTGATGCTTTATTTATGCTTAGAAACTATCTTTTTTTTCTTCCTCCCCTATTCCTCGCCTTACCTTGCCTCAACAATTCCGTCCTTTCATAGAGATGTGAGGGGCGAGTGAAGTCTCTAGAGGAGGTGTGTCATTGTGAGCAGGATGGGGCAGGTGGAGGGGGCATTAATTGCTGAATCAGAGCAGGTTCTCTGCCCTGCTGCGGTGCTGATAATTGGGAGGGAAAGCTTGCTGACAGCGCAATGCCAAGGTCAGAGAAAAAAAAAGAGAGAGATAACTGAACAAGAAGCGGACGGAAATAGCAGGAGAGAAATAATATAAACCTGCTCATGAGAACAACAACTGGGTATTCGGATATCAAATGGTAACGACACACTTTTTTGAACTAAAAGATTCTTTGAACTAAAAGTACACCGCTTTAGCCCGGATGTCAGCCGAACTTAGCCCCGCCCACAACATTTGAGGTCGGGAAGTTCATTCTGGACTTGATCCGTTGTGGAGCGACTATGCTCGAACCAGAGCCGTTCGGAACAATTAAATCATCAGGGTGGGATTTATACGATGATGAACAGATGATCAACAGTAACGTAATCATCCACGTCACCAAAGAGTGCTTGGGTTGAATTTGTTTACAATAAAGTTGTTTGTCGATGGAGAATTAAGATGTAGATTATCACGTCTGTTATAGAAGATATCGGCAGCGCATTCATTTTAAAAGAGGAACAGAGAACTGCGATCAAGGCTTTTGCCTTTTGTCCTTCCTATGGGATTCCGTTGCTCTGATTAATTGTAGGTCTATCCAATTGGGTGCAGATGCATTTTCTTTCCGGGTTCGGTTTAAATGCGCCCCATAATCAAAGCCCAATGGAGCAGTATCAGACTCATATTCTGACTAGAATCTGAGTATGACGACGTCAGCTTTACAATCACTCATATTTACAAATGAAACATGTATTTCATATTTAATGCCTACATCTTTGCCTTCTTATTTAATAAGAGAAATGGACTGACACATAACTTGATGTGACAGACAGACAAGACATTAAGTTTGATTCAGAAATGTTAAATAATATTATTCTTATAAAATTTAGATGTTGCCGCATAAAGAACCCATTTTATTTAATTTTACCATTGTTGGGGACCATTTTGTTTTTATTTTGACTAACTTTTACTTGTAATTCTGAACTTTACACTTTTGACTGTTTTTTTTAGAAGCTAGCACCTATTTCTTGCAACCCTTGATAAAACGTTAAATTTCCAGATTTCCCATCGCTTTGCTAAAATACGCAGTCATGAATACTGTTTGCCATTCACTTGCAGTGAAAATCTCTTGAGCCTGGATGCACTTTATAAAAGTAATTTTCACCACAGTGGTAACCCTATTTTTGAAGGTCTACCAAACAATGCACATTCTTTTATTTGCCACTATGATGTTAGACGTATCTGTCAGGAAAGGGGTGTGAATTGAAAAATATATGTGACCTGAGTGGTGCTACGCTTAAGTATGTTTTCCTGTCAGTTTGTTGTGTGATGTTTTAAAATGGTTCAAAATAGTTTCCAGATGAACTGAGCTATGTTAGACCCTGAGGTGATGTAAAGAATAAATGTAATTGTGCATTTCTCTGTATGTTTATTTGCGAATCTACGGCAATGAGTCAAAGGAGAGGAAAAAATAGTGACAATTCTATATATTTTGCCTTGGAGGAATTTCTTGCCCTCATTATACCAAAATGGCCTTTGGATATGTTTTTCATTTCTTTCTACTGAAAAGACATATTAATATATAAATACAGACCCTGTGATGTTCCGTTCTCAAATGCTACATGATTCAATGATTCCAAATCCACAATATGTACCTCTGCAAGTACGATAACTTATTATAACCCTACCAGTCTACTAATACTCTACCCAACACTCTAATGAGAGTTTGTAGACATGCTGGTGCAATGTTACTTATAGTCAACCAAATGTGTTGACCACCAAAATAAAGTTAAGTCAATGGCTAACGTCAACTGTCTGGTTACCAACATTCTTTTCTGTTCAACAGAAGAATGAAACTCATACAGGTTTGGAACAAAATGAGGGTGAATGATAAAAAAATTAATTTTGGGGTGAAACTTTAAATGTATTCAATGTTTCACACTCCATTTATTCATTCAAACCTCATTGTTTTTGTGCCATGAAAATAAATATCTGATTATGATAAATTATATTGCCAGACAGTTACAGTGTAAACTATAATTTAAAAACATAAATGCCTCTTTAAATAGCTTCACGGTCCTTGTATATAATATAGCAAACAACTTTTTCAAAAAGGTAGCTTCCCCAACATTGCAAACCACATACCCTAATAAAATGTCCCATATACTGGCTGAAGAAAGGATCCTGAGAACCTTCTGCAGCATTTGTGTCAGCCCAAGAACTCTGTCCCAGGAGACACTCAGCCAGGGCCTGTCACTGTAGCTCTCTCTGCCCCATAAATCTTCACATAGCATAGCCTTGTGTTACTCTGCCAAGAAGAATTAGGCCTGGAAAACAAGAAGCCATGACAAGAAGACAGAGCATCCACCTGAACCACAAGGGAATATGCAGCCTAAAACCTCAGTTGTGTAATATAGTATTATTATAAGAGTGTAAATAGAGCCATATCGCATGAGTACGAGTGTGATATTGCGTGATATTATAACAGTTTAATGGCACAAGTGTGTAAATAAATAAGAAACAACAATGTGGTGTCTTAAAACCCCTTGTGTGTGGAACTACTTCCTTCTGCCAAGGATTCAAATCTCAAATTGACAATTTAACAGATGAGTCCAAGTCTCTGTTACTATTACCAAAAGACTTTCCTCTTTTTCTAATTCAGCAACGCCACTAACGAAGGAATTCTGAGTTGCTTCATTGAAGTTAAAAGCTATAATACTGTATGTAAAAGCATTATGTAAAATACTTTATACTTAAGACTATATCGTGAGCTTAGAATTATAAGGTTCTATCTCCACTTTTGGTCGAAATTGAGTTTGACATAATCTGATCCATTAGGTGTTTATTAATGCCTGTGAGGTGTTATGTTTGTTAAAAAAAAAAAAAAAAAGTGTAATGGATAAAGCTATAATAGAAGATTATGCTACATAACAGTTTTGCCAGCTGGCATGTAAAAACTTTGATGCTCAATATCTCAGAACTACCCTAAACGGAGATATAACCTTATAATTCTAAGCTCACGATATGCTATAAACTCAAATTATTATGTTGAGTATTATGAGAGAGAGATTGAATGAGTGATTTTGATTACCTGCATCTGATGCAGAATTCATTTTTTGGGTCAATTCTTTGAGGAAAGTGATATTTTTGTCATAGTAGCCTTTCAAAGATTATGGGAATTTCCAATGATAACACTGGTCAATCTGGTCAAGATCCAGAGGCAGAAGAACTAATTGAGGGACTGTTTTCTGTGCGGTACGTGAGCTCACATCTTGAAGGAATTTTTTAAATAGGCACTATCTTTACAAATGAACTGCATATTTGAGGTTTAAACAATTACATTATCACCTAAAAACTCTTAAAACTACATTCCATGACACAACAACAACAGCAGATTTTGACAAGATCTATGAGCTAATCAGATTTGAGGACCAGAAGCTGCTGTTGTTGGACTAAAATGTTGGACGGATTAAATGTTATTTGGATTTCAGCATTTGAATTTGCAACTGGCACCTTCATTGAGGTATCATGAGAATCATGAAATGTTTGTGCATCATTAGACCATAACATTAAACCATAAACTACTACAATTCTTTCTGTAGCTGAAATTGAACTGAAATTTAAAATTGCATAAAACCTATTGCAAGTAGCCTCATTAAATTACAAAACAAATCAGTTTATTTGTTTTGCAGTTAACTATACGAGTTGCCAATTTCACACAAACTAATGCAACATACTTAAACATGTAAGAACAAAATAATACCCACAGTTACTGCCTTTCAAATATAACAAGTTAGAAGCACACAGCATAAAAGTCGTAAATTCTTTCTTTATCTTTTTTTGCTGGTATATAATTACATGCACTACTAGACTAAATGGATCACTGTAACTTAATTCAATTGAGTTAAAAACAACAACAAATATCTAGAAACTGATTCTGTTCTGCATTTAGATTTAATTGAGTAATGAGGATGCATGAAATTAACTTAAAATAATGAAAATACAAACTCAATGAAAACTCAACTAAATATAACAATTATTACATTAATTATGGCATTATACATAGTTAGCGTAGGCTTCCAGGTAAGGGTTTAGTTATACAGTGTTGTCAGACTACAGATATTAGTAAGTAAGTAAGTAATTCTTTATTGTTCAGCCTTGGCTGAAAATTGGTCTTTGGTCTCGCCATTACAATCACAAAACAATTAACAGCACACAATACATAATACATATAGGATTAAAATAAGCACATTTTTATTCAAAAGACTTAGTGCATTTGGTACGAAAGATTATTTATTGCTTTAATCGCTTTTGGTGTTCTGTTACAACGACGTGATGGCAATAATTCAAATACATGATTCAAAGGGTGTGATGTATCTCTTGCTATAGTCAAAGCTTTCCTCTGAATAGCAATTTGATATAACTGTGCGACCGGTTTTTGTTTAGATCCTACGATTTTTCCTGCGACTCTTGTAATTCTTTTACTTTATTCATATATGTAGCTCGTCCAAACCACACAGTCATATTATACCCTATAACACTATTCAGATTATTCAGAAATAGCTGACCACTGAATTTTGCGATTTTTATGTATTCCACAGAGCTGTGTGATAAACAATAATAATAACACCAGCAGCAAAATATCTCCGGGGGTCTCCAGCCCCAGTTCTAAGGAGGTCATCTTTACCTACCTTTACCTTTTTTCTTTTTATTTTATTTTATTTTTTCAAATTGTGTCCACAAATTCCACATTAAGAAACATGCTTAATTATTTTTAAATAAAAATGCAGCATAATATAAATACAAAATTAAATAAAATAAAAAAATGTTCATCAAAAGTCAAACCTGTTTACAAATGTTGATGTTTACAAACGTCAAAGTTGATAACAGCAGAAGTTAATTCTATATAAACTACCATTCAAAATTTTCAGTCAATCATTTGAAAGAAGTTATGCTCACAAGGCAGAATTTATTTGATCAGAAATCATTGTGACATATGATTGTTCCGAAACCCTAACTTTTTAATAAAATAGTTTTCAAAAACAGAATTTATTGGAATTTTTTGTAACAATACAAATGTCTTTATTGTCCAATTTAATGTTGTCAAGTTCTCCTCCTTGCCTGCACACTATGACAAATGCATCCTTGCTGAATAAAAGTGTTTAATTATTTAAAAAAATAAAATAAAATTACTGAACTCAGAAGTTTGAATGGTATGTGTATTATCAGAAGAAGAATTAAATGTGGAGTGGGAGGTATTTTGCCCCCATTACCCCATCATCTATGCATAAATAACACATTTTATCATTAAAACAATAGAGGCTCTATCCACAGCATACTACCAGACAGGGATGCAGAAATATCTTGGCCGTGCAGATGTTTCAAAAGTCCTTACCTGTGCATTTATTTTCTCTGAAACACTTCACCAATCAGGCCTCAGCCAGGTCAAACGTTATCTACCCTCATCACTATCTGCTGCAGTGCAAACGAACCCGAGCCCTTTGCCAGACAGTCTGTGAATGCTCAGAAGTCTGGTCTCAGGACAGGCCATAGTGCACGTTCTTTCTGAGATAAGACCGGTGATTAATAACCCTGTCCTACATGAGCGAGATACGATTCCAAATCAACGTTTGTATTTTGCAACAGTAAAGCTTCTCTAGCCATTTAGATTTTTAGTGAACTGGAACAATGCGCTGCAAAAAATAAATAAATAAATATATATATATATATATATATATATATATATATATATACACACACACACAGTTTAAGTAAGTTATAAATAAGTATATACAAATAATTACAATTATTTATTTTAATTTAGACAAACTTTAAAACTTTAAAGTTTAACTGAAACTTGGATTTCTATTTCCCAGCATGCTTTGCCCATGGCACTCGAAAGGGAGAGCAAATGCAGAACTTAAGAGTCATATAATTGGTTATGTTTCTGCAAGATTAATGTTAGTGCAGATTTAGCAGTGATTATTTTCATGCTAATTTAGAAGAATTTCTGTTAAAGTTGATTTTTGGAGAGTTACCGTATAGTGAGAAGTGGTGCATGTGGCGGTAACTCTCCTAGAATCAACTTTAACAGAAATTACTTTAAATTAGCATAACAATAATCACTGCTAAATCTCCCACTTAACATTAATCTTGCAGAATCTCCATAATGTACTTGCAAAAATGGAATTGCCTCACTTTTTAGAATCAGCCTTGTCCTCTCCCAGGTTCTGGAAACAGCACACAGTCAAATATTTTGATTGTAGTGTTCTGCAACAGTGTTTTAAATAAAGCTCAACCACTGTTTTATAATTGTGTCCTCTTTTGGCTTTTGTAACAAAAAACAGCATCTCCACGACATAACAACAACAATAATACAGCGAGAATAAAAGTTACGCCTTTTTTTCTTTGTGTATACATTTGGGTGGTGTTATGAAACTATGCCCCTGTATACTGATGTAGATTTATAGGGACATGTTTTAAGAAGGCATGGCTGAGCCTTAAAGGGATAGTTCACTTTGAAATTAATTTTTGATATTGGAAAGAGAAAATGTCCAGGGTGCTCAGGGAGTTCAAAAAGGTATTGGAAGGTGCTCTTTGGGGTCGGGAGTTCAACGTCAGAAAAAGGAAATCCAAGGCACTCTTCTTTAAAAAATTAAAAAGCCTTTAATGGACTGGCTATACCATGCTAGAAAAGTTAAAAACATGTGGGGGGGAAAAAAATAAAAAATACAACCCACACGTAACGTTAATTTTTGATATGTTTTAGCTTACCTCAAGGGCATCCAAGATGTAGGTGTCTTTGTTTCCACAGTATTTTTAATTTTGACATTTTTCGGTCAAACCGGTGTTGTCTGTCATATAAAGCAGGTTTAGGGGGTCCACCTCAAATACCCCTTTTCCACCAAAAAAAGAACTGGTTCGGAACTGGTGCTGTTTCAAAGTTGGTTCGGAGTTGGTTTACTTGCGAACCGCTTCAAAACCTATTTGTTTTTCCACTGACTAGAGTGCCCAGGGAACGAGAAAGCTTTAAAAACAATTGAAATATGCAAGTCTTTTAATCTTTTCATTTGATATGTAATTTTTTCTGATAAGTTGTGTACCCCAGTCTTGTGTCTTTTTTTCTTTCCATTTATTTGTTCTATATTGTGACTTTTCTTCTTTGCTTATAATTAGGGGTGCAACGGATCAAAAAAACTCACGGATCGGATCGTTTCTCGGATCAGGGTCACGGATCGGATCATTTTTCGGATCAGCAAAAAAAAAAAAAAAATTTCCCCCAAAATAACTGTAATAGCCTACTGACAAATTCTTTAATATTAAATAGACTTAAAGGTATAGCGGAGGATCTTTCCGAATTTTAGAGAAGACCCGCCCTCTCCAATTTTTTAAAAAAAATGCACAAACACAACACTCTTGCTCCCGAGAGGGAACGTCTATACGCCTTGCACAATTATGTTGCAAATTCTAAACTAACTAAAAAACATTCATAAAAAAGACAACATGTCAAATGCCCTTCCGTGTTTTATTTACTTATTATACTGATCGATTGAGTGACCGAGGACTCAAGACATGATATGTGCAACCCTGTATCACACGAAATACGTTCTGAGGAAACTATTTTGCAAATCGCAATTACGTTACATAATATCTCTCATTGTTAATACGTTATTTTTATACATAGTTGCATATGGAGAAGTAGCTTGTTGCATTTGTGTAATAATAAACACACAAGATTTTAGAATATTTCAGCGTGATACCATTTACCATTTTGGACAAAAGGCTACTTTAGACAAATTGAGATGTTTACCGTGTCTATGCGGTGCATGACTCGTGCCAGGGCTAGCATTGTAGCTTGCATTAACTTTTAATAGTGATTTTAAATGGATTTCTCCAAATAGCGTGACAAACTTTACCTGTCTGGTAGAATCTTCCCGACTGCAGCATCCGTGAGAAGCCCAACCTGTGCTTTTAGCGCACGCCAGCGTGTGATATTCACCCAAAATCTCTCTGGTCTTGTTTCTATATTCTGTGGCCTTTCTCTTCTTATCATACACTTGGTAAACATTTTTTCTCTTTCGACCCTCAGCCATTTTCAAAGGAATGGCTGAAACCACAACTCCGACATAATACACATGAAAGTGAAAACTACATAGGGATGAGCACGTAGCCTACGACGGCCTTACGTAAACATATCACCAGAATGATTGACACTTAGGTGGACCAATAGTATAGACTACCCACCCGGAAAAAGAAAATCATCCGCTATACCTTTAACATTATGATATTCTGTTTTATTTTAACTTCACAGGGTTCCAGACTGAAAGTTGAGGGCAGCATCACCTCAAATGAGAACTCACAGCGAGTTCTACAAAAAAAAAAAAAAAATTCAGGTAGCACTGGGGCTGACAATAAATCACTAAGCTTAATTTAGGGTGTAGATGAAATTAACTTAGTTATTATCATTTATAATGTCTTAATATCAATTAATAAAAGTAGTGAAAATATCATCGTACTTTTTTCATTTTAGGACAATCTTTAAAGGATAAACAAAAAATGTGTTGGTAATCACATAAAAAATTCAAAAAAATAAAACATTTATTTATGATATTATTGAAGTGCTGGGAAAAGATGTGTAGTAGGCTACTTGTAAGCATTTGACTATTTCTTACACATTATCATATATAGGCTGATTTGTGGACTGAAAGCCTTCTATAAGTGTTTCTCCTGGTTTCCACGTCAGCTCTGTTTGATCTGATATGGTTTATAACAGAAACCTGCGCCGAATCGGAGTGTTTCTCACTGGATCTCGTGGTGTTGACGTTATTAATTCTGAGGCGAATTCAATGGATTTCTTCACTGGATCTCCTAGTAACAGTGTTGCGTGAGCGAGATCGGCCCGCGACTGTCAAGTTCGGGGCTTTATTTTGTCAATGGATCGCTGCTGCTGCTCCGACCACGGTCCTAATCATAAATGAGTAGCGTATTTTCGTTCCACTTTCATTTTGTTTGCATTCGCTGCTAGGTAACGACTAACGAGTCGATAGATCGCTGATTGCTTAGACGCACATCAGGTTGTGATATTTGTCTCCGTCTCCCTCCCACAGATGTTTACGCGCGCTATTCTTGTCACGGATTCATTGACGCGCCGCTTTACCATGCGTTTAACGTGTGGCAAATTTACTGGTCGCACATGTGCGACTGGATGTAAAATTCAGTCGCACACACACTCTCAAATTTTGATCGCAGTCTGGTCTGGAGCCCTGAAATGACGCGGGGCGTTCAAGCTTCTCCGTTCCTCCGCTCGCTATGACGAAGCTGTGCGTTGACTGAACAACATGCGCACGTTTTTTTTTTTTTTTTCATAATCAAATCCGCGGATCACGTGTGTGCCGAACCGAAGACATTGATCCGAACGGATCACGGATCAGTGATGATCCGTTGCACCACTACTTATAATGTCTTCAATAAAAAAATTACAAATATAGAAAATCCATCATGTTCCTGCAAATGTTTCTCTTGGCTTTGTGATCCTTTATTATGGTCAGAAAAGATGTTTAGAACACATCTAAACCCGCCCCCAGCCCCCGACATAAGCATGACGTGGTAAAAGAATGGTTCTAGTCCAGCGAAAAGTTGGTGCCGCTTTGGAACCAGTTCTCCTGGCCGAGAACCGGTTCTTTGGCTGTCGAAACACAAAGAACTGGTTCACGCGCAGGCACCGGCTCCGAACCGGCTCTCAAAATGCTTTGGTGGAAAAGGGGCTAAAGAGCATGCACAGAGAAGTCCAAATTAAACATGATTTAATGACTCGTGAATTTAAGTACACACTGATGGCCTAAGACACGAAACGAGCGGTTTGTGTGAGTTAGCTTAATGTTTATGTTAACAGCTGTCAAACTGATCTGATTAGGGCAGTTGGAACAAATTCCGAAATTCGAATATAATTCGAATATTTAAAAAAACAATACTATTCGAATGCTGAAGTTACTATTCGAATATTGCTTTTATTTAAAAAATATATACCCATGTGTGCATATACATATACATATGTATATGCATATATATCTTTTTAGCGGCTTACACGCATTCGAAAATGAAATGCTTTTGTTTCGTCTAATGAACAATAAAGTTTTTGAATCGTAACACAATTGTGCACGTTATCCAAGCTGTTAGGCTATCATCAGGGTTTCCCATACAGACATCCGGGAAGATCCGGGAGTCTCCCGCATATTGATAGCGTCTCCCTGATGCCCGCAAATTAGTTAAAATCTCCCGGAATCTAGAGCGAGAAATAACATACTGCGGCGCGTGCATGGCAGAGAGGGAGAGAACGAGACCTTACGAGTGCTGCGCGAAACCCAGTCCTGCGCGCTCTCTCTCCCTTTGCAGACTGATCTCACGAAATGGCTCAAAATGCGTATAGATAACATGCCACTTGACTTGAAAGTGGCGTGTATGTTGACGCAAAAGTCTTGATCATGTTGCCCTTTGGAACACCGCTGCACAAATCAGTCCAACACAGCGCTATCAATGTCGGAGAACCAGCTTTAAAAAAGTTATTAGCCAGCATGCAAGGAGCCTATCTAATAAGGTGAGCTAAGTTATTATTAGAATACAGCTGTATTTGAGGTTAGCAGGCTGTATAGGTGGTAGTTAATATCGATGGACACACGTTTGTTCCGCTTTTTTTATTGTTAATAAGAAAGCGATCTAAATGTTTATTGTAGTAATGTTAGATGTCCCTCTAGTGGACAATAATAGTGGCATTGGCGATCCATAAGAATGTGTAATGTCGTAAATATTATTAATAGAATGAATTTGAGCATTTAATATTCGAATATTACATAAAATATGGAATGGAATTCGAATAGTATTATAGAGGAATATTGACAGCCCTAGATCTGATCACTAGTGAAAGGTAAAACTTCCGAAATCTCCGTGTAAACAATGCGTGACGTAGACGCGCGAGAGATCACTTCCGGCATAACGGTTTGGTTCATTTGGATATCTGATTCAGATCAGTTCGACATAGCTGTTAACAAGAGGTAAAACGATATAAATACTGTTTGTTTTCTCACACAAACCACTCGTTTCGTTTGGTATGTTTTTTTTCGTAAAACATACCAAAAATTAATTTCTAAGTGAACTATCCCTTTAACTTTTACAAAGAATATCTCTTTGGGTTTGACGCTTTGAGCGTCGTAACTCTCCAGATATTTTACATGCACAAACAGCTACATAACACACTAAAGAAAAAGGAAAACGAGATTGAATCACATGACCCCTTTAACTTGAAATGTTTGAGTACAAAATAAAAATCTGAAAATCATAAATCTTCAGTGCTTCTTCGGTCACTTGCAGCGCCCATTTCTTCCCGTTTGTATTTTCCCAGCAATATATTGCAGTTTATTCTACATATTACATAAATTCAAATTTTCAGTACAATGGGAATAACAACTTCAGATTAATAGAAAAACTCTCCATAACATAATTGAACATTAAAGTGTCCCTATTATGCTCAAAACCTCTTTTTTTTTTCAAATTATTTTTAATCACATTTTAGTCAAATTTAATACAATTTATCAGAGTTGCTAAGCTCAAATACCATCAGGCCTACAGATGGGTTGGACCTTGGCATTGGTTTTTGAGCTATTATGAAATTGAATTAAGTTAATGCATATGTCCAGTCTGTGACTTTGACTTTATTTACTGGTATTATCTACATATATCTATTTCCATGGAAGACATGCGTCCTTGCTGGCCCCTGATGTCTCTACTAGCCTCCTTATACAATTTAGAATTCTGGATTGTAATATCTATCAAACAGAATTATCTGATTATATGTCTCCCTTTGTAGTCCCCATTTTCTTACATACAATGCTGGAATAGGTTTAGGCAAAATTGCCTTTTATCTAGAACCATTATCATTTATTGCAGGCATAAATAGAAACAAGCCATCTCTGTGATTTACCGTTTCACTAGATTTATTTCCACCTTTCCAATCACAGAGAGTGAAAAAAAAATCTTTCAAGTCTCAACTCTGCACTCTCCTTGTTGCATTTCAGCAGTGATGCACATTGAGAGGCCAGTAGCTGAATTTTTATATTTTATGATCTCAACCTTCCATACTCACTGAAGGACAAGATCTCTATAGCTATACTAGAGCAAGTCTACATCTTCCTTTTCATTGGCAGTAAACGGCTCTGGTGGTGAAAAACAATGCACAGGGTTTTTGTTTTATTTTTATATTTCAGTATGGTTAAATGCAGCTTTATTCTCATTTAGTCTGGTGTAAACTTTTGACCCAGCAAAGATTGAAATAGTAGCAGGTCAAGCTTAACAATTACAGCGGGACAAATTGAGCAGTGATGTTCATAGGTGACAAGTTGGAATCCAGCTTTTGAAATTTCCCAATCATATCCTTTCCTTTCTCATTTAACACAAAAAAATCTATGTTGAGATGTAAATTCAGCAGCAAGTGTTACCAAACTTCATTGACATGCTGACACAGTTACTGATGTATGTAGTCACGAGACCTCCTCCTTTAAAATTCAATCCAAAGCGATCACAAGAGACACATTTGAGATGCAATGTAACACTAGGTGATGAGGGTTATTGAAGTGTTGATTGGATTCTGCAGTTGCTTGCCTGTATTGCATTTCATCCTGTATTGAATAGCTGGATAACTATAATGCTGATAATGTGCAGTTTTAAATGGCAGCTCGTTGTTTGCTGTAAATGACAGCCTCATAGAACCTGTGCAAAACCCTTAGGGATGATTGTGATTCCTAACAGAGCAGTTCTACATGAATACACACTTACAGCTTAAAATACAATTGTGCTAAGGCCTTTTATATGATATAAAAGAAAACCATGCTGTACAAGCTACAGTAGTCAATTTAGGTAGCTCAGCTACTCAGTGTTGGGGGCAGGGAATTACAAGTAATGCGAGTTATTTAGGGGTGTAACGATTCACTCGTTTTCTCGATGCATCGATTATAAATCCTGACGATGCATATGCATCGATCCTGAAACATGTATTTTGAATCGTGAATCATTTATTTACGTGAATAATCGATTTAAAATGCTAAGAATCGAATTAATCGCGATTTTATAGCG